>NC_040242.1:540000-886250 GCF_001444195.1 Xiphophorus couchianus | reverse complement strand
TTATCACAATCAGTTAGAAAATTTCTAGATGTATCATATTTAGTAGAACTATAACAAAAATAAAGACGTCTATGTATTTTCAAATTTATGTTAAAAACACATTTATTCTGTGGACAGATGGATGGATGGATGGATGGATGGATGGATGGATGGATGGATGGATGGATGGATGGATGGACAGACAAACTGGATAGTTTAAATTAGATTCCATTCAATTCAAGATTACTAAAACTTCTAATACGACTTTTCTGAATTTGAAAGGCAAGAAATTATTTCATGAACATCAAACAGAAGAAGAATAAAAACACGGAGGAGGTAAAAATAATAAAATAAACATAAATCTGCTGAGGATAACTAGCAGAAAGTGTTTGCAGGCAGGAAGCTGCTCTGGTGAGACGTTTATCCCTGAAACCGAGGCATTAATGCGATGTGACAGGGCTTTGCTATGAATAATTTAACTCCCATTTCTGCGTCTTTAAATTCATTATTTCTCTGCTGAAATTATTTTACTCTCCAATCTGCTGGATCTCCAGGATAAACTGGAAAAAACAACAAAAGTGGAAATAAACACATCCGGTGATGACCTGCTTTCAACCATTTAATATTTCAAAGTTGAATCGGCCTTTTTTTAAGAAGTGAAATTAAATAATCTGCGTTGGTTTTCTCCAGAGAGCGCCCCCTGGTGTCACACGTAAGAACTCGCAGCAGGACTCACCCAGGAGGAGTACTCCTTCATCTGGTGCTGGTGAGAGCCGCTGGTATTTCCACGCCAGAAGCAGTTCTGGCACAGCTGGTAACCGCGGCAACGGAGGCAGCGGTAACGGAAGCCAGTGATCCCGTTGCTACGGCAATAGGAGCAGGAAACCGGATGATAGACTGAAAAACAAACAAAACAAACACTTATTTTTAGCAGTAAAGCAAACAAAACCAAAATAAATATGATAAAAAACTAAAATAATTAATGAAATTCTGTATATTTTTTCTAAAGATTGATATGCACAATATTTCAGATAAAAAAAAACAATTAAGCAATAAAAAGGCTTCGTTCAAAATGCCTTAAATTCAATAAACTGCTAAGTTGACATTTTTTCCTATTTAGTCACACACAAAAAAAATTGGGCTGTTATCAATTAATTTAGTGATTAATTTGACGATTAATCGAACAAAACAATTGGCACATTCAGGTTTTCCACTTAACTCTTTTGTATACAATATTAAAAATACATTAAAAAATGCAAATAAACAATTAAATTCCTATTTGAGATAAGAAAATAAGTGTTTTATCGCCTAAAATACAATAACATATACACCTGATCATTTGTAACAAAGGATCTGCATAAAAAAATAAATACTTCCAACATTAAAATGAGAAAAGCTCAGTCATTTCTGCTCAACTTAACATCAATACATTGTAGGTTACTCTGTTGATCATTTCCGGCTCTTTTTATGACATTTATTTAAGTTCAAATACATGAAGTTATAAATAAAGACAAATAAATCCTGAACTGAAAAATTTTTGAAATGAAGATATATAAAAACTTTAAACTGATTGACAAAGTCAGCTCCCCGTTAAAAAAATATGTTTTCAATATTTAGTTTTTATTTTAGTGGCACAATTATTTATTTGATGTAGTAATTATCAATTTAACCTTGAATGAAGCAGCTCTCCATAGTTGGGCCAATATGGTTATTTGAGTGTTTTTGTAAAAATCTATCCTATAAATGTTCCTGCAATTTAATCCTTGGATTTTGAGTAAGTGTGTGTAGGGGTGTGTGTGTGTACCGTGCTCCACGTTGGCCATGCGGTGCATCAGCGGCAGCCAGACCAGACACTCCGGAGGCTCAGCTACGATGTCCAGGAACATGTTGAGCATCACCCGTTTCTACAAACAAAAAAGAAAAACTGCTGAGACATTTTATGACCAAACATCGTTCCATGTTTCTGTTTTCTTTGTTAGGAACTCCAACTAATCTCTGAGTAACAAAACCCAGATGAGTGAAGTGTGTGTACCTGCTGTGGGAAACAGGAGCGAGCCACAGTGTGTGTGTATCCGAAGGACGGTCCTTCATGCAGAGCAGTGGGCAGCTTGAGAGCCTCTCTTAGAAAACTGTCAAACTTGGACAGAACCATGACTCCCTTGGAGTCAGAAACCTGAGAAAACACATCTACAGACAGAAACATGATGAATATTATTACGAAAATTACAGATGTCTGTATGGAGGAGGACTAGGGCCACTGGAAAAAACTGATTATGACCTGTTTCCTAAGAATTAAAGTAAGAGAACGAGTTTGACAACAGAAGATCAAAGGCAACATTGTAGAAAAAAAAGTCAGAATTCAGAGATTAATGTCTGAATTCTGAGATTACAGTACGAATTCATAGATTACAGTACGAATTCATAGATTACAGTACGAATTCATAGATTACAGTACGAATTCAGAGGAAAAAAGTCTGAATTCTGAGGTTAAAGTCCTACTTCAGAGATTAAAGCTTGAATTCTGAGAATAAAAGTCAGAATTCTGAGATTAATCTCCAAATTCTAAGAAAAAATGCCACAATAAAAAAAAATCAAAATTCTGAGACTAAAGTTTAAATTCTGAGACTAAAGTTTAAATTCTGAGATTAAATTTAAATTCTAAAATAAATGTCCGAATTCTGACATCAAAGGTCTGATTTCTTTTTTTTCCCCAGTGGTCCTAATGCTCTTCTGTATGTCTGTCAGTCATGCACTATTATTTTTGTCACGTTTAAGCCTTCCAGATTAAACTGATTTGAGTTAATCCAAGAATAAATTAGTTTGTTTATTAACGTAGAAGACTATCAAAACCAGAAAGAATTATTTAACCCCCTCTTTAAGTCATGAATTAACAGAGATTAACCACTTGCTACACCCACGTCTAATTATTGGCAGACTTATTTATTTAAAAAATAACTTAATTAGAACCCACCTGTCAGTTTAAAGTAGAAAAAAGATAGCTCAAAGCAAAATAAATAAATTAATAAAAAATAAATCATGTCAATTTAAAAGAATTCAAAGACAGATGAAAAATAATTGCATTTCTAAGGCTTGGATGTTTAAAAAAAACACAGAGAGAGAAAGAACTGCAGCTGTTAAGTATCAAAGACATTTGCCTTTTGTGTATTTAGGTTTCTCCAAACCGCCACCATTGTAAAATGAGTTTATTAGTAAAACTATGGGGTGATTATGTCTGAAAATTGTCACACACAGAATCAAAAATGTATATTAAAAATATTTTTAAGTGTTATTTGAACCCTTTGGGCAGAAAGTAAACAATGATTTCTACTCACATCGCAGTTTGTCCACCAGTTTCCCTCCACAAAGTATAGAGAGCATCGCTTTAACAGAGAGAACGGTCAGACGGCTTTCTGGATCACTAGAACGATGAAAACACATTTACACTTGGCGTTCGTTCGCAAATTAGTGCAGCAGATAAATGAATATTTCAGCAAAATATCCCACATGTGGACACAAGAACCTAACGTGGCACAGATATTTCCAGGTGTTTCATTTTTGAAGAAGAACAAAAAATGTTGAAATTCAAGTGGCTGATGGGAAATATGAATTTTTGAGCATATTACTGGTAAATATTGTACCAGTAATACGCTGCTGTATGTGAACAGGTTACCAGTCAACGGCGGCCAGCATGAATTCGACGAGGAGGATGGTGCTCTCCTGCGGGTTGATGATGTGCGTGGTGGGAAGGCGTTTGCTGAGCTGGTTGAACAGGGAGGAAACCAGGTTCTCCAGTCTGGTAACGGAGATCCCAGCGTTGAGCTCTACGGCGTTGAGCCCAGCGTCCCGCACCGCCTCGATCACGTTGTAAATGTCGATCAGATGCACTGGAAGGAGGAAGACACAACATCAGTTAGTTCCTCTCCTCTTCTAAAACGTGTTAGATTGTAAGGAAGTCTTAAAATGTAACTGAGGGCTTGTCAGCCATGATGATGCTCACAGTTGCATCTTTTCTGAATAAATCTGAGCTTGCAGGCGGTCCGATATGTAGAGAGACAAATGGAATCAAAGTTCTGTTCCCCTGCAGAAAAGTCAGAAACAAAAACCTTTAATTCATCTGGCAAAAATTATTTCATAACATCCTTCAAGGCAGAAATAGAAATAATACAGATAATTATTCTCACCGAGCTCCACTAATATCTGCCTCCCCTCAGTTCTAGGAGCAGCTCTCCCTCCTTCCGCCATCACCATCCTACAGAAACAGGAAAACAGCTCAGAAAAGTAAAGAAAACAATCACCTTCCACACATCAGAGCAGAATCTGAAGGCCAAACTCCTTTAGTTTTACACTAAGATGTTTAAAATCAGTTCGTAAAGGGTGAAGGATATGTCTGAATGAATGAATGAATGAATGAATGAACATATCGATTGATGAATGAAACAGTTGAGTGAATGAATAAATGAATAAATAAACTAAGGAATGAATAAATGCATTAATGAATAAATTAACAAAAGGTGAATTAATGAATTCATAGATGAATGAATATATAGATGAATTAATAATAGAATAGAATTTAATTCAATTGATCATTGAAATAATAGTGAAGTAATTTAGTAATCGATTAATCGCTAATAAGCGTATATAGACTTTTTTTAAAAAGTAATTTGCTTTAAAAACAAGCCAAAACTGTTGAAAAATACAGATAGATTTTGCATTTAAGATATAAAAAAAACCATTTGTCTGTAAATATGTTTTACCCTCAAGTGGCATAGTTTTAACTTCAGCCAGTTCAAATTCTGAAAATAAAATCTCATATCAAGCACCTTTTGCTATCCAGTTATTAACTGGTTAATCCAAAAAGTAATCAACAAATCAATCCTACACTGTACTGACGTTCAGTCAAGCCGAAGTGATCAAGCGTTCACTAAAGGAAAGCTTTATTATGGCTTTTAGAAAATAAAATATTTATTTTCTAATTAAATGTTTATTTTCTAATCGAAAGAATTTGAATCATTTATTAGTATTTTTCTGTATTTCTAATATGTTATAAAATAAGCTTAAGTTGTTAAATGAAACATTAAACATTTTCAAACTGATTAATTGGCAGAATAACTGATTAATTGCTATAGATGGCATCACAGGAGCGACTGTTGATGGTGTTTTTTGCACAGGTTGAATTAGAGAGGCTTTTGTCAATTAATAAACAAAATAAAGCAAAAGAAAACTTACTCTGAAGGTATTTACAATCACAGTAACTTACTGTACAGATATTATTAAAAACTGGTCATTTATGGAGTTTTAGAAAGAGATAAGTTTTTGCCCTATAAATATGCCAAAAAAAAAGGGTTTTTTTGCATGAAACTTTTTCTTTTTGTCTTAAAGCCAGACAGGATGTGAAAGGATAAGAAAATTTCACTCAAAACAAGATATCATCAGCCACATGTTGTGCTAGTTTAGCCAACAGAGCTAAAAGTAGCAGATCATTCAGTTTTGGTAAGGTTTTGTTTGGGACATTAGGTGTGTCATTGCAATGCATACAGATTAGAAATAAGTTGTAATGGTTGAAATTTTGAACAGAAAGGAACATAAACACTTCAGAAAGAAAACAACTGCTGTATCTGAGCATGTTTCTGGTGAGGTTTCCCACTAAATACCAGTGGCTTTGTGCCATCAACAACCGTTAGGCTTCTCCCTGTAACATTATAACTATGTGAAGTCTCCTGACAAGACAGTAAATGTAGCTAAGTTGAACCAAACATTGTTTTTCTCTGCTCAATTACACTGTGGAAATAAAACAGATACATATGAAACACATTTGTAGGACGTGGGATGCCAAAGAGGAGTCAGTGGCTTTGGAAAGCATTTTGGAAAATGAAACCTTCAGCTTCTCCAGTTCTGAGCAGCTGGAACAAGCTGTTCTGATCAGAAAGCAGTTGCAATACAAAAGATAAAATACTAAAATTTACCTGTAAATTGTAGAATTCAATCTTCTAAAACAGAGCTGCACATATTATTATTTTAGTTATTCATTAATCAATTATTTTTGATGATTAATAGCATAAAAAATAGGCAGTGTCTAGATTTTTCTAAATGCAAATAAACAATTCTATTCCCTTTTTATATAAGAAAATAAATAATTTATTGCCTAAATGCAATATTCAAGCAATTCCTTTAGTTTGGTCATTTGTAGCAAAAGATGCGTCTGCAGCAAAAAAAAAAATTATTCCAACATCAACATGTTTAAAGCTCTTCCTCTTCTGACTGACTTAAGATCAATAGAATACTAATCTGTTGAATATGTTTTGCTTAACAGAATTTAAACAAAAATAAAAACTATGCCACTTGAGATTTGTACAGAATATATGCGCAAAGATTTTATTTTTTATTTGATCTTAGATGCTTGTTGTATATTTCTGTACAGTTTTGGGTCAATTACTGCTCTGAACATGTTGTTCTTGCTGCAAATAGCCTTTTTTTAGTGTGTATACTCTGGTTAACAATTAATCAATAACTAAATTAGTTGACAATTATGTCAACAATTGATTAATCACGATTAATCATTTCAGCCCTACTATCTGGTTTTTAAAGTTTATTCAGCACGGTGAGGAATTATGTAAATTTTTTACAATTCACTAAACAATTACAAAGAATATCAAATGCCTAAAAACAGTGCAGGTAACATCTTTGCAGATCCCACACATACTGGACACAAACAGTTTACTTTTGCCATTTGTGGCCCTCAGACTGAGTTTGTGCAATTTCAAGAATGATACAAATTTATCCTGTCCAGCTCAGGTGGTTAATGCAAATAGAGACTTTTTATATATATATAAAAATGTGTAAATAAACATAATTTTCTTACAATGTAAAATAAGTCAAGTAGAAAACAATGTATTTTTTCAACTATTCAGAGACTTTTACTGAAAACCTGACTAAGCTTTTATTTAATTTCCTAAAGCATTTTGAAAGAGAGAAACCCAAATCTTGTTCTTATTAGCGAGAATAAATTCGTTGCCTTTCTTTTAATCCTTCTTACGTTTTGGATTTATGATGAATAACATCCTTTCCTTATAAAAAACAAACAATAAACTAAAACATTATACAACAAATTGCTTGATTTTAGTTTTCTTTTTATTTAGTTTGGACACCCCTAATATAAAACATGCGACTCAAAGAACATGGCTGCTTTTTGAAGGTTACATTGTCGTCCTTTTCAAATTTTAACTTAAGTATCCATTAAAAATATATTTTAGTTGTTTTCTATACAATTTTTCAATTCAAGCTACAAATATCTTCTAACATTTCATAATCCAAAGGTCAATTAAATAGGTGAATGAACATGAGAAACATGCTTCATGATCTCATTCATAATCTTTTCTTACTGGTGTTAAAAATAGGGCAGTGACTTCTCCCAGCAGCTCACCAGTTACCGCACTGGTCTCCCACGATGTGCAAGTTGTTATTTCCATCTTGGTGATAACTACTCCCAGTCTGCCTGTCCATGTCTGTCTGAGGGTGAGTAAAGCTGACATGGGAGAACATTTGGTCTGTGCGATCAGTTTCCTGTTTTAGCTGTGACAGCTTTAAATCACTGAAGATACAATTACTCTCTCACAACTACATCAGAGGAATGGAAACGGCTTGGCGACCATTTTTCCAATCAATACTGGAATCGGATCCTTGGCGAATCTCAAACAGATCTTCACCTGACATAAAGAGCTGCAATTTTCTTACCACATTTTCTGGCATTTAGCAAATAGAAATAATTTTTGAAATTCTAACTAACCTAAAATAAGAAAATTTTGTCTGATATAACATCAGAAAGAAAAAGAATAAGAGTATGAAAATATCTGGTTTCAAATGTTTTCCAAATTTAAGGTTTTAATTAGATGCTCGATTTAACTTTATCACTAAACTATGCAGTTTGAATATTAAAAACTTTCAAAGAATTTATACAGAAATCAAGCACTTTCCAAACCTTGAAAGCATTTAATATAAGTACATTTCCAAGGATTTCAAGGACCTGTATGAACCCTCTCTGCAGACTGCATGTGTTGCCTTTCAGAGCTTGTGTAGGCGGTGACTCACACCTGCATTGCACAGCGGTGTTTTAACATGGCCGACATTTGCTGATTTTAAAAACACGAGAACAGTTCAACATTGGTTAGATATTGCACTAAATGTGTGCGTGTGGTCATACCTCTCAGTGTCAGGAGGTCAAACAGGACCAGAGGGAGAGGGGGGTCTTCAATGTAGGACGTCTAGCAGACACAGAGGGAAGAAAAATGTCTTCTTAGCATGTGGATAGTAATGTCAAAGGTCATTCGGGGACACAGACAAACACAGCTGACAGGAAATACACTTCAGATTGTTAGAGCAGAACCTCCTCCTCATCATCACTTGGAGTTAAAAAGAATACTTTAAGGGGGTATTAACATTTTGGACATTTCATCTCTGCTGACTTTCTAACAGTCATCTCCCCAACACTGACCCAAAAAAATGTTAGAATTTCTTTTGTGGTTGGTAATAAAATTTGATTGAATCCTCATGTTGGAACAGAATTTACTCCGAATACACTCTGAAAAGACTTTTTATTTCTCTGGAGTCACAGTAAATGTGGGATTATTTACAGCAGAGTTTCTGCAGGTTCTATTAACTCAAATTTAAAACTTTTTAAGACCATTATGAATGAAATTTAAGACTTGCATTGCAACAAATGTACAAAAGATAATCACAAATAAATACATCTCATGGGTTGGCAATAGAAGTGAGCCAATAGCTAGCTAGCTTTATACTTGCTAGGTAGTTAGCAAGGGTAAAGCAAGCTAGCTACCCTATAGGAGCTGGCTAACTACCATAAGGTACCTATGAAAAGTTAGCCTATGGTAACTCCAATACATCTCCTACCAGGCAACAAGGGGGATTTCAAGTTTTAACAAACAAAAATTTATAAAAAACTGTTTGCTAGCATCTAACAATTATGTTCCTGGTTAGGTAGTTAGCCAGCTACCGCAGGATTGCTGGCTAACTACCAGCTACCCAGCAATCCTGGCTAACTGGATACCATATCCAAAGGTAGTAAGAGTAGGTAGTAACCCTTGCCAACTACCTATTTATGCTAGTCAACTGGTAAGGCTAAAGCTAACTACTTAGCTGCATTTGGGTAGTTAGCTTGCCCTTTGCCAGCTAACTACACTATGCCAGCTAGTCTGCTAGATAGCTAGCTTGCTAGATGGATATCTTTGCCCTTGCTATGTACCAAGGGTATAGCTAGGGTATATCTAAGGTATAGCTAGGATAAAGTGTAAAACTACTAATATACAAGATTAAGGAGTCCTGCCACGACAAAATTCAAGACTTGTTATGAACGCATTTAAGCCCCACTTAATTTCATTTAAAGAGTAAAACATTTTAAGGCCTTAATTTGAAATGCATCAACTTAAGACTTTTTAAGGTTGTGTGGATATCCGGTGCAGTCATTAGCTTCAAATAAATAGAAGATTTAGCAAGGAAGGCATGTGCAATTTGCATTGATGGTAAATGCTTTTTTATGTTCAAAACAATAGAAACTGCCAAGTGGTTTTGTTTTACCTACTGAGACGTCGGTAGGACATAAGAAAAGGAAGTAAATACAGAGCAGTTGCCAAACACCAACAAGAAAAAAAACCTCTCACAGAAACACAAACCCTCCAATACATCTTGTATCAGACAACAATGGGGATTGGAAGTTTGAACAGATGAAAGTGAATAAAAAATCGTTTGCTAGCTTCTAGAAATTATGTTCCTGTCGGCATCCAAACCTCAACACCCGCAGATGATGATAATCTCGACACTGGACTGAAGTGTAAACATCTCCCGGGGTAAGAGCCATGCTTATTTTTGCTATTTTGTACTGCGTACTGTACATAATTTGAGCAGAGAGTGACACAAATTTACTGTTTTCTCTGAGTTTTTCAGATTTTAAAAGGAAGGACTAGACTTATGTGAAAACTTAATAACACCCTAAATCTAATAACTCATCGTCCCTCTCTTGCAACAAATACATGAAGCATCTTTTATATCACTTTAGATAAATTTTATAAGCAGAATTGACCCACACAGGAGAATTATCAAGCATTATTGGTGTGTTCAAAGTCACAGTACATCTCAATTGCATTTAAGTCTAGAGCTTTGGCATCACATTCCTGCCAAAAAACCTATAAAGCTTATTAAGCAAGCACAACAGAACATTTAAGGTGTTTTCACACCTGAAAGCCCGGTTCACTTGGTTCAATCGGGGACTAAAATTGCAACATTTGTTACATTTTCAGCTGGTGTGGTTCGCTTTCACACTGCAACATGTCAAACGAACCAAACCCTATGGAATATCGCTTCCCCTCCTAGCCTCTGGGGGCGCTGCTGTAATGTAGCAGTGCTTCGGTGCGAGTTGGGATTTAATTGCAAACCGTTTTTTGTGTTTTCTCAAGTTATATCTGTCTAATATTAAAATATATTTGCTGATCCGAAGTAGTAATCAGACTAAAAAGCAAAAATAAAGGTAATCTATAAGCGGTCAAATCCTTTTTCATCAAAAACTCCAAAAGTCCCAAAAGTCAAGTTGTGCAAATTATTTTTACTATGTTAAACTATTTACCATTAAACTATTTAAAAACAACAGCAGTCATGAAGCCCTGAGTACTGTACAGCTACAATCAAGCAACAACAATGAACTGATTGAACTCTTTTCAGAACTGCATTAATTGTCATAATTCAATATTTTAAGTACGCCCAAGAGCTCCAGCTGTGAGTTACACAACTAAAATAAATGATTGTGAATGTGTCTGTTTTCCTGCCTAGGGCTCTTTAAATGCACAGTTTGCATTTTAAAATTTGTTCTGGTTCTGGTGTATCAAATAAAAGCAAATATTCAACAATAAAAGCACATAATAGTGGCATATATATATATATATATATAAACATATTTAAAACAGTGAGCATTACATCAGAGGAGACCACCCAACCAGTGCACCTGTTTAATAACAGCCACCACACACACTCTCCCCAGTGGTGTATATGCAAACCTGCACACCTGCACAAGACAAATGGACCTGAAAACAAACACAAACTATACTTACCAAAAGTTTTCTCTCTGTTTTTGCTAACAAGTAGAGCAGCTGTTAAATCCCAGCTACTCTCAAGCTAAAAACAAACACACTACAGCTTTGACTGCAAGCAAAAGAAACCCAAGAAACCCAGCAACACTGGACTTACTGTGTTCAGAAACAGCTTAAAACTTAATTTGTCGAAGTAAAGAAGCAGCAATAAGGCAGGGAAAAGGGCGTCTATCAGACGAAGGGGAACTGAAGAGGGGTAAGAGGGTGTTTACTATACACAACGTGAAGACCACATGACCAAATTACCCCTCGCAGCTGTCCATCGTTGTCTCTGCACTGACAGGACCCCGAGCACTGAGCGAGTGTGTTTTAAATTTACATTACTCTGTGCAGCAACTGTAGACGACAGCATTTCTAAAGCACCTCTGAGCGCCATTTACCCTCCGAACAACCGCAAAGACCTCTGGAAAGCTTGCAACAATTTTCTAAATTAACGTTTAAAAAGGTTACGATTTCAGGAAATGGGGAAGAGGTGCTGACTGAATCAATGGTGGTTTTACTACAGGGTGCTGGGAGACAAGAGTTAAAAAGGGCCTGTTATGCTAACTTCACTTTTAGCATGTTTTGTACTTCCATTTGGGTCTCTACAGCTTCTAAAAACAGGCCAACACTTAAAAAAAAAACCAAAAACAATAAAAACATGCTGTTTTGTTGCCAATAAGTTCATATTTTTTAGTGTCTGGAAAATGAGCGGTTCAAAAACCTTCCAAATGCAACGTCACAAATCAGCAGGCTGCAACCGTTACCAAACAACCCCAGCCCAGCCCAGCCCGTCACCTAGCAACCCAAGACGAGCTCCAACACGTTTGGTCAGCTGGCTTATTTTGCATAATAGAAAAATTATTATGCAAAAGTCAGATTTAGCATAGTTTTATACTTCCAGTTGCGTTTCAACAGCCCAAGCACTTTAAAAAAACAACAACCCAGGTATTTTCTGGCAATAAGTTGATGCTTTTTGGTATCTGGAAAACAAACCGCTGAGCCAATCAACAAACACTGTGCTGTTACCTAGCAACCCAAGCCGAACTCCAGCATATCTGGCCAGCTGGTCTCGCTGCTGTCTGTGCTGTACAATGGCTGCTGGAAAGGACAAGTGTTTTCTTGCTGACTTATTATCCAGAAACCACTCGTTGCATTCTTGTTGGTTGTGCAGGTGGCTGTACTAATGCTTTTCAAAGATGTACGGCTGTATAATTGCGCATGTCTTTGCAGCCATTTTAACGTGCGAGTGTGAACATTGAGTTGGGGGGGCATCCCAGCTCAATGTTGGGATCCTAATGAGCTGCAGCAACTCATTATGATTTAAAGTGACAAGACGCCCTAAAACATTTCATTCTGAAAGAGCTCAAAACCAGACCAGACTAAAATCTCATCATGTAAGAATGATTTTACACAAAAAATTTAATGAACATGTTCTGTATCCTAACCGGTTCAAGGACACATAATGTCACATTTAAGACAAATAGAAAAGGTTTGAGGTTCATCTTTTGAAATTAATATGCGTTTGCTTTAGGGTAGTACAGGTAATTTGCAAAAACACTGGGAAACACATTAATGCTGGATTATTAAAATTATTGGCCAATCATCAACATTTTTAAAATATTCAAATAAGTTTCCATTAATTTCAATAAATTCCTGTAAATTCTCCATTAATTTTTGTTATTTCCAAATTAAGGTTCCTACTTTCTTAAATCCTGGATTATAGCAACTCTATTAACATTTATTTATTTTCTGAAAGCAGGGGTTATTTTGGGGGGGTTAGTAACATGTTGCCAATACAAAAAAACAGAATAAAGAAAAGAAAAATACTTTTTAAAAAAACAAAAACAGAAAATGTAATGAATAAAATTTATTTACTTTTTGGATAGTCCTATTTATTATCAAACTAGAATAGCTTTACAAAATCCAAATATTAAAATAAATAAATGAATTATTTTGAAAAGGTAATTATTGAAGGCTTCAACAACATTTAACTGATTTTTTAATTTAATTTTTTACTTTTTTTATTATTATTATTTTACAGCTGAGAGGTTTTCACATTTGCATACCAATTTCTGGCAAACATTATGTAGCAGATAATGTAATAGCTCTAAAAAGACTGAATATACAGAGAGAAAGTTCCACCAAAAAAACTCATTGAGGATCAAATTAACAAATTTCATCATGGTAATCTAATGTGGATTTGGATTTGGCTAAAACAAAGTTATCTTGATGAACAACTCCAAGATGATGATGGTTCAAACACAATCTCCACATCACAAAAGGTTTATTATTATCAAATTACATTATGTTTACTGAGTTTAATCTGACATTAAGACCAGTTTAAGCTGACTGGGAGCCTTTCATAGATCATATTTCATTGTCTCACTTGTACCAGAACCAACTTGCCCCACCAACACAGGCCTTCACATTGTTTGCCATTTTGAGCTAGGACATTCAATGCTACATTTAATTACAGCATGCATATCCTATTATTAGGCTCTGCGTTTGTACATTTACATTTTCAGATATCTAAATTGACAAAGCAACTTTTAAATGTATTTACAGGAACAATAATCGCAAGGATGCAGAGAAAGAAACTCTGCAGGATAAGATGTAACAGAAACTGTGGTGAATTAAAGAAACCGGAAGGAAGCATAAGCGCGAGAAACAGGATGAGCATGCAAGAGACAAAAGATAGGAAGTGAAAGTCGTGTCTTGTGTTGCGTAGAAAACTGCAGTGCATTTTTTATTTTGGCACAACATGTACAAATTCACTTGACTTTTTGTGCAAACATACCGCAGTGTCAATGACCTCAGAATCACCTGGACAGGAATTCAAACAGGCTGTTATGCAAATATTCTCCCAAGCATCGGTGAAAGAAAAGTAAATGAACAAGGAACAAGTCATTCTTCTCTACCTCGCGGCAATGCTGCGAGCTACGTTGTGTATTAACTCAGATCCGCTCGTGTTAAACAGCAATTGGTTGAAGAGCTCTGTGAACTTTACAGCAATTACTCCTACATGCAAAACGAAGAACGCTTTAATTTCACTATAATCTGATTCCTGGGGAATTATATAAACCAGACTAATCATAGGTTTCATCCTCTCTGCTATTATCTCCCCACCCACAGCGAAGATAGTCGCACAGTTCAGCCGTGCAGTAAACCAACAACAAGTCTTTCCATATGGGTTTAAAGAAAAGGTTATAAGGAAAAAGCTTCTGAAAAGACATACCAGATTCTTTTGCAGATCTACCCGCTTATTAGGTGAAGGGTGGTGGATGCTAGAAAAAATGGCAGATGGCTAATTCTTGTTTGCCTTTTCATTTCTCCCTGTTTTAAGTGTAAACATACCTTCCCTCGCCTGAAGCACAAAATATGTCCCCAGTAGGCAAAAAAGGTCCCAATTTTATCAGTTCTTATAAACTAATCTGTGCTTTCCACTGTTATAACTTGGTGAAACCTGTTATTCTGCTTAATAGTTGATGCTTTTTTAAATCAGAACATTTACATTTTTATTTAAATTTTCAAGCACTTTTTTTTTTACCACCCACCACAAATCTCCAATTTCCAGTTCATAAAAGGCTGCCTTCACGTTTTTGTAATCATAATTGTTTTACAGGTAGATCAAAACTAAAAGGAAAAAAATACAAACAATAAGCAAATTACAAGGCTAATGTGATAAGCAATGAAGTCAGAGTGAAACAGCCAAATTTTAAATTAACCTTTTGTATCCTTTTAAATCTTTTTGCTTTCTTCCTTTATAATTTGCCCCGACTGAGTTTACTTTGGGCTCTTATGTAAATTAATAAAATAAGAAAACGAATGAATAAATCTATTGGAACAATGTATTTGTAGCATCTGCATTCACTGACCACTGGTCTTGATTTCAGTTGCAGATTATATATAGCAAAGTCCAGAGTTTGTGTTAACATGAGAATAAATCTATTCTACCTATGTTGACTAAAATATCTTAAGGAATAAATGTAGTTTTTAAGGTCACAATCTAATTCCAGAAGGTGTACCTACAAAAGTGTTTTCATATTTTCACAACTCTCCTGTTTATTTACTTAGATTCCTGAAGAGGTGGTTGCTTTTTGGCCCGCGACACCTACTTTGGGCACAGCTACTGTAAATGCTTCTGTTCAGAAAAAAAGGCTAACACTTATACACATAAATTGGTAAGCCGAATTTAATATTGAACACTGATGACTTTAATAACCCTTAAAGTTGAGGCCCAGAGTTAGTATGTTTTGAAGAAAAGGTAGGAAAACTAGCAATTACCAGATTTTTGAATGGAGTAATGTTCCTCCCACCGATGAGGAACTGAACACCAATTGCCGTTTTGATTTGAAAAGTGGGCATGTCTTAGTCATGGCAGGGAAAGACAGCCCTTTCTATTAAAAAAATCCACGTACACTGCTCATCTAACGGTTTTTAAGTTTGCATCATCGCTTCCAACAACAACAATCATTATAAAATATAAATGATCCTGAATTTCTCTTAAGTTCTGCCAACTTTCGGGGCAGCTTTGTGACACATGAGCGGCCATATTGCAGGAAAGTTTAACTCCCTGTTCACCTTGTTCCCCCGAATGAATGCGCTTTTAGGAGCCTCTCACTCCTAAACTTTTGTACTTTTTAGCATTTAAAAAGAAACCTTTCACGTAACTAAAACGTCCAGTTGAATTTCTAAACCACGTTGTGTGTTTTCAGTATGCAACATAAGACGAGATTTACTCACCGGGACTATTTTCGGCAGGTATTCCCGTCCAAATACATCAACACAGAAACCCGTGTGACACCGACTTCAAGTTTCTTCACTCCCCCTTCGCTTTTTTGTGACCTCCACCTGGGTTAGGCTGTTATCTTTCACCAGTCCCGTTATTTATTTCCGGAAAGAGCCATGTTTGTCACCCTGCACACCCGCCCGCAGCAGCTACTTCACTGGCTGCTGCTGCTGCTGCGATGAAGTGAACTATTTTTGAAAGAAAGTCACTCCTCTCTGGTTCGTCCTGCTTCCTCCCCCTTTTTTTACACGACTCATTCGCTCAAAACCAACCCACACGACTAAAATTACAAGTGCCAGTTTCATTTGGGGAAAAAAGATAAACGTATTATGTCGGTTTTTACTTCAAATCAAGAAGATGAACTAAATGCAGGGCCGGTCCAAAGTTTTCTGGGGCCCCAAGCTGAATTTATTTGCAGGACCCAAAATTGGTTGTAAAAAATTCGTACACCTCATTAAATATAAAGAAAATGTCACATGTTGATGTTGGATCTCGTTTATATTTGTATCGGGGAAAGAAAGTTATATAACTGCAGTTAAACAATAAAAATTAAAAATGTTCTTCAATAAAGTGGAACCCCACTTATATTTTTCTGTATAAGTTTTATTTTAAAAATATCATATTTGTTAAAAGAGTTAGCTTTGACATGAAAGTATATTATGAGACAGATAATCTGTGAAAAGATCGAGATCCTCCACCTCCTCCCTGAGCTACTATTGCAGTCTGAAGAAATGCACCACTGCCAACCAAAACAATCAGAGGCAGGAGGAGGGCCTCAGCACCATCAGTCATCCTCATGTACTTGCTACTAAATCTGCTAATAGTGGAGAAACAACTTACAATTACAGGAAAGCTGTTTATCCACTTTCACCAGTGGCTATGCTAACTAGCCATCGCATTCACAACAGGCTTTGCTGGTGAGGAAAAGAGAGCAGAGAGCAAGGTGGCAATTTTTTAAGCAAATTATCTGTTTTGTGCTTTACTGTCACAACATAGTGACAGTTTTGACAAATATGTAAAAAAAAATTAAATAAAATTTACATACTGCAACTTTACATGTAAAGTTCTTTATTAAGAAATTGTCACATGTTGATTTAGATTTTTATATTTATCTGGAAAAAAAGTTACATAAACAACAAAAATTTACATATTTTTTATAGTGTACACCCACCTATATGTCTTCTGTGGAACTATTTGAGAAATACAATATAATTTCTAAATTACAGAAAGAAAATATAGCTTGAGAAGCAGAAAACCTAGACGCAATGCTACTTGACCTGCGATCAAAGGGTGTTTGCAAAGCAGCTAATGCAGGAGCGCTATCATTTTCTGCCCATCCCCTCGCAGTTCCTCTAGACTAGCGGCAGCAGCAATTAGCAAAAACCTGGTGGAACTCATATACTTCTAGAAACTACTTCACATAATGAGCAGAATTGTTGGGATGACATATTAAAGGCAGAGTGTTGGAAAGAGCAGAAGCGTCTTAAAGAGACAGAAGCCAAATTTAAAAAGTCAAATTGTGAAGTCAAATTTCTTTTAAGTTATGTTTCATATCATAACACATTTTAGTAACAGCTGAAGTTCTTTGGTTGAGCTAGAAAAGTGATTTATATTAGAAAAACAGAGACTTCAATGGTTTTCCTAAATGTTTCATACTGCTTTGTAATAGTTAACAAGAGGGGCAACAATCAATTTCCTAAATTGGCAATAAAATAAACTGCGGCGGCGATTGTGTTTTTTCCCCAGAGTTATCATTTGCTCTAGCAGACATGTCTGACGTACCTCCACAGAGGGACGGAAAGACCAACGTTAATTTGTTGCACTTATAAAACATAATCACCCATTTGTTAAGATTTCTTTGCAAACAGTTAAAGTGATGCAATATTGTTAAATTACAGCAGCAGCATTAAATTATTACCATGAAACATGGCCGCCGGCAGAAAAGTCAAGCAGCATTTATCAGGTTTTTTCTCTCTCTCTCTGTTTGTTTCCTGGAAGTTGTGAAATTTAGCATGTCGGTGGTAAAAAAAACTTTTAAAAACTCATAAAAACATACTCTTAAACATTCAGAAGAAAATATATTTAGTCCCAGTTACCTGGATACTTTTGTACTTTCAATAGAAAGTTAATAAAGGCTATTTTACTGGCTGCCTAGTTTAACATTAATTGGTTAGGTAATCCCTGACTGATTTATTTATTTTCCTGTAAATTATTTGCCAACTATTTTGGAAAAGCCTCGTGTATTTCCTACATTTCTACTAACTGAACATGGATCAGAAAATTACGTAATATGTGTCCCAATCCTGGGGTTTCATTTCCGTTTGTGCTGTGACCACTGCTTTGTTATTTATGTCTGTGTTCCTCATTATTGCTGAACTCAAAGGTCTAAAGCTCATTTTCATCTTGGGTTACAAGACCTTGAACATGTGTACATTTCAAAAACATAATATCTTACTTTTTTATTTCTAGTTTCTAGTGCAAATATCTTAGTAAACTTGAAATAAGGCAAAACTAGGGTAACTTACTGTTGATTTTTCAGCAAGAAATAGGAGCTTGTTTTAATATAACATGACAAAAATGTCTTGTTATAAAAAAGTCTACTGGTGGAACAAATACTTTTTCACCAATATTAAGGAAATACTGATTTAAAACAGCTCCCATGTATATACTGTATATATATATATATATATATATATATATATATATATACATATAGTGTATATATGCTCCTAAGCCTCCTGCCTGAGGGGAGCGGCTGGAACAGTCTGTGTGCAGGATGGGTGGAGTCCTTCATGATGAGGAGCGCCCTCCTCCTGCATCGTGCTGTGTAGAGGTTCAAGGTGGAGGAAAGGCTGCTCCCCACAGTTCTCTGTGCAGAGCCGTCCTCTCAGCAGCAGTGCAGCTCCTGTGCCACATGGTGATGCAGGTACAGAGAATGCTCTCCACCACAAAGCGATAGAAGCTCCTCGGGACTGAGGTCCCAAGTCCAGTTCTCCCCAGCTTCCTGAGGAAGTAGAGACGCTGGTGGGCCTTCCTGACCAGATGCAAGGTGTTGGCACTCCAGGTGAGCTCACTGGATTTCTGCACAGCCAGATACCTGTAGCTGGAGACCACCTCCACAGCTGCTCCTCCGATGTACAGGGGATGAAGAGGATCCTTGTCCTTTTTGAAATTCACTTTGTCTTCCTCACATTGGTGCAGAGGTTATTTTCTCTGCACCACTGCACCAGGTGTTCCACCTCCTCTCTGTAATTGGACTCCTCAATGTTTGTAATGTGTCCCTGCATGCATGTTATTCATCAGGGAATAAAATTTAGCTTCTCTATTAGTTAATATAAACTATTCTCTTTTTCTCCACTACATATTTCCTCTTTAAACATTTCGATACCAAACAGTTTGATTTAGATTCATATCATCTGGTCTTAAAAACAGATAGGACAGGATGCAGTATCAAAAATTTATTTTACGCAACTAAGACTTTGGCAAACAATTGTGCAATGCAGCATGTCACCCTAACCCTGACAGTGCAAACCAGCAGAGAGCTGTAAACATGCAAAGGTACTTCCCTGCCTCTTGTAAACCTGGACACTGAAAAAGGGGGAAATCCTGCTCAACAGGAACTCTGACGTAAACAATCACAAATAAAAAGCCTGCCCACTGGAGGCTCTGCATCAAACACAGAGCACCACTTTGATGAGATTATTTTTAAGTCTGGGAGAAGAAGAAGCAGTATGATGATGTGGACACTTGGTCTTCAGCTGGTTGTGGTCGGTGTTTTCCTACAGGTATGGACATCTGTACTGAAGAATTTAAGTTTCATAGATCTTGCATTTTCTTTAGTATGTTTAAAATTTTTATGATAAAGTATACTGTCTTTCATCCATCCATCCATCCATCCATTTTCTGTTCACCCTTGTCCCTAATGGGGTCGGGAGGGTTGCTGGTGCCCATCTCCAGCTACGTTCCAGGCGGGAGGCGGGGTTCACCCTGGACAGGTCGCCAGTCTGTCGCAGGGCAACACAGAGACATACAGGACAAACAACCATGCACACACACACTCACACCTAGGGAGAATTTAGATAGACCAATTAACCTGACAGTCATGTTTTTGGACTGTGGGAGGAAGCCGGAGTACCCGGAGAGAACCCACGCATGCACAGGGAGAACATGCAAACTCCATGCAGAAAGACCCCGGCCGGGAATCGAACCCAGGACCTTCTTGCTGCAAGGCAACAGTGCTACCAACTGCGCCACTGAGCAGCCCACTGTCTTTCATGTTTCTCATATATTAATCTGTCTTTTCTTCGTACACAATTTTTAATATGGATTAAGAATAAGAACTATTAACGGGGATCTATTACGCAAAATTCACATTTTGCACATTTTTATACTTTAATTTGGATCTCAACTGCTTCTAAAAACAGTGCAAACACTTTAAAAAAAAACAACCAGGCGTTGACCTATTGTCATTTTTTGGAAATAAGTTAAATTTTTGGGGGGTCTGGAAAACGAGTCGCTGAGCCAATCAGTGGACTCTGTGGTATTACCTAGCAACCAAACTGAACTCCAGCACATTTTATCAGCTGGTTTTACAAATGTATTCATTCTACAATGGCTGCTGGAAAAGACACGTGTTTCGTTGTTGGCTTACCATCCAGAAACCACTTGATGCATTCTTGTTGATTATACAGGAGGTCCTACTTCTTGCATAACTGAGCATCTGTTTGGAGCCATTTTCACGTGTGAGTGTGAACATTGAGAAGGACGTTGTGGCCAGTAGTGGCTTATTGGAATTTAGAGTGACAACACAACTCATTGTGAAAGAAGCTCAAAATGGGCAGAACTCATTATGGAAGAATAATTTTGTCCAAAAAACTGTCATGAACATGTTTTGTATCCTAACTTCTTCAAGGAAGCATAATAGGTCACCTTTGAGATATATATCTTATATATATATATATATATATATATATATATATATATATACTGTATATCTTAATAGTAAAAGAGATTCACAATGTAATTTGTTTTCTGAATATTTACTTGCAGATGCCAGGTTGCTTCCCATCATGCCTCATTAAAGGCTCGGTTGCCCTCTGTGGGTTTAAAAACCTCCACTCGGTTCATCCTCTTCCACCTCACATCACCCACTTGTTCCTGGAGAACAATCGGATCAGTGAGATCAACGCCACCTCAATGTCCGGCTTGGAGAACCTGCAGGAACTGGACCTTGGGAACCAGAAGGTGCCGCTTGTCATCCGGAGCAATGCCTTCCTCAGGCAGAGTCGCCTTCGGAGGCTGGTGCTCGGGTTAAACCCTCGTCTTCAACTGGAACCGCTGGCCTTTGCTGGTTTGTCCAATCTCCAGAAGCTCCACTTGGATTATTGTTCGCTAAACGAGTCCATTCTGACAGGAAATTATCTAGCACCACTGTCATCTTTGCAGACTCTAAATCTCTACGGGAACCATATTAAGAGACTCCGTCCTTCACCGTTCTTTTCGAATATGACTGATTTGACTAACTTGAATCTGGAGCTGAACAAAATTGATGAAATATGTGAGTCTGATCTTGTTGGTTTCAAAGGAAAACACTTCAGCCTCTTTAGCCTTAAAAGTGTCTACCTGAGGAACATGTTGAATAAGAGTTTCGACTGGCAGAAATGTGGGAATCCGTTCAGTGGAGTATCTTTTCAGACTCTCGATTTGTCCTACAGTGGACTCAGTGTGGATAAATTAAGACTATTTTTCAGAGCCATTAGTGGAACAAACATATCCCAACTTAAAGTCTCTGGACACATAGGAAAAGGATTATCTTTCGATAATCTCCCAGATCCAGACCTTGACTTTTTTGAAGGCTTGAAAAACAGCTCAGTCCGCTTTCTGGATTTGTCCAAGAACAGTATATTTTCATTGCGTCAGAGAGTTTTCACTCCACTCACAGAAGTCAATAGTATTGAACTTTCTCAAAACAAAGTGAATCAGATACACAGAATGGCCTTTGAAGGCCTTCAGGGTAATTTAAAAATGCTCAACTTGTCACACAATCTGCTTGGGGAAATCTTTTCTCACACCTTTGCCTCTCTGACTAATCTGGAAATTTTAGATTTATCTCACAATCACATCGGCGTTTTGGGTTACGGCTCATTTAGCGAACTTCCAAACCTGAGATTCCTAAATTTAACAGATAACTCCTTGCAGGGATTAGGTTTTCCTGCAGCTTTACCAAATTTAGAAAACCTTAATCTGAACAGCAATAAGCTGACATCCTCATCGGTGAACACCATCACTCGGCTTGCCCATAACGTTTCCTCTCTAAGCATTCAGAACAACAGAATAACGCAGATTTATTCATTTCTGGATCAGATGAAACGCCTCAAACTGCTTCTTTATGGGGGCAACACAATTAAGTGGTGCATCCTCAGCAGGCGCGTCGCTCCATTTAACGTTAAAGTTCTGGATCTGCACAGCAGCTCTTTGCAGTCTATCTGGAGTCAGGGCAAATGCCTGGATCTGTTCGACAAATTTCAAAATGTGACCAGTCTCAACTTGAGCTCCAACGGTCTGCGATCTCTTCCTCAAGGCATCTTTAAGGGCCTTGCCTCAGTTGTAACGATGGACCTCTCATCCAACAGCCTCACATATCTCCAACCTGATGTTCTACCTAAAAGTCTGAAATCCCTCTATCTCTCCGACAACTTCATTGCCTCCCCAGATCCAATCGCTTTCAGCTCCCTCAGCTTCCTAGACCTGTCCAAGAACAGATTTTACTGCAATAATGATCTGCAGAGCTTCTTGACGTGGATGAAACAGACAAACATAAAGTTTTTGAGCCCAATAGAGGAGTTCAGGTGTGAATTTCCGGCTAGTTTCTATAACATACCGCTGTTAGATTACACTGGTCAGCTGGCATTGAGAGCTACCAAAAAGATAATGAATGAATTAATCCAAAATCGACATATTTAACGATTATTTAATTTTCTTAAAAATTATTTTCTCTTTTATGAAGAGGGACGACTGTTGCTGAATTAAAAAAACAACAAATTACACTTTAACATTAATTTGTGTCAGCTGTATTAAATATCGTCTGAATAAACAGAAAAGTGTGGGTCTGACGTTATTATTCTTCAAATGTAACAAAACAGGAACCTCGTAGGTTGCTGAATAGAAAAATAAAAGTTGAAAAGAATAAAATGTGAAACACTTAATGACCGATGAACACACATTTATACAAAAGTACTGACTATAGTTGCTTTTGAAGGACTGTTAAAAATTCGCTCCATCAGTCATCAAAATCAACCTTGTTTATTGGCTTTATGTTTTTTCTCTATCATGTAACAATTTTTCATTTCATCACAACCTCACCTGTTGTACAGTAGCTTGTTCAGTGTTTATATTTCTAAACAGAACCGCATAAAGTGCATTTTTCTTCCATCACCGAACTCTGTTTCAACTGTTCCTCTTTTCCTTTCTGCTGTCACTCCGCCATCTTTGTTTTTGTATCAAGGATGACCAGCAGCGCCCTCTGCAAGATGGAGGCCAAACTGCAACACCAAAAGAGGGTCTTCAAGCGAACGTTATTAGTTAAACGATTGGAACAGATTTGAATCCAATAAATTATTATTCAACAATTAATCGTAAGTTGATTAACTAAACATGATCCCTAAGTCCAGGTCAGGGACGATGTTTAACTATTTATTTTCTGGGGTCCGTGTGCAACCTTTACAACCCAAAGAGGCATTTTCAGCCTCATATGTTTAATCTTTTGTGAAAAGGCGGCTTAAGGATTTTAAAAACATCCCCAATTTATTTATGTTCTTAGGTTTTAAAACAAAGAAAACCATAAACATTTACAGAAAGAATGTTGATACATTTTTCTATATGGTATTTTGCTATTTCATATATAAAACTGCTCTTCTTTAAACACTGCTTTCTCTAATTTTCCAGCTGTACTGCTGCAAACAGGTTTTCACTTTAGAGAATTGTAAAATCTGCAAAACAGATTGTTGGATATCTACATTACTCCCCGGATGCTCCTCAAAAGTAAAAACATGTTGAAGGAATACTCTCACCTTCTTTTACTGTGCAAAAATGTATTTTACATACAATACTGAACTTCTGTATGTCTGGTTTCCCCCAACACTTCTGCTATGCTAATCTGAACCCTGTAAGGGTCACAAAATAACGAAAAACTGAAGAAATATGTCAGCAGGTAAATACTTAAAACAGCCTGTTTTAATTATCGTTGGAGTTCTGGAATTTAAAATGGAGCAAAATTATTTTAGTTCTGGCTAAAATGTGTGAACCAGGAAACGTTTATATGTATTTACAAGATATGGCCGGTAGGGGGAGCGAGAGGCCCAGTTATTTTCTTACCTTTGCTAGAATTTGTTTCAGTCAGTATTAACTAAAATAAACTTTTCATGTAAGAAAATGTTTAATACACCTTTAAATAGAGAAGAAAAATCATTATGAAGAGAAATATGAGGGTTATCAGATTTCCAAGAAGACAAACTGTATTTATGGCAATTTTGTATTTTATCCTTTTAAATAAACAGTCTTAAGTGAAGAAAACACATTATTTTATTTAGAATTTGTGAATCCATATTAAACAGATGAAAACATTTTAAAATAATTTATCCAACTAGAATTAGTCTTCAGTTTTTTTATTATTAGATTGAATTATAGGTTACATGCTTTCTATATAAGTTCTGTAAAAGTATAAGATATTCACTAATTAAATGATTTTAAAACCTAAAATATTTCTTTTACTTCTTCTGAATCTTTTAAATACATGCCAGCACGTGCAGATATATACAAAGTAAGATTAAAATAATTAGAGATTAAAGTAAAGATGAAATTAATCCAAAACAAAAAAGGAAATATAATGAAACAAACTTCCATCATAGAAAAATCGTTTAATTTCATATATTTTTGTGCTTAAAGCATAAATAACCTAATAAAGTCTGGAAAACATCAAACTTTTAGGTTTAATTAATTCCCTGCAGGAGCAATGCTTCAGTCTAATATTTTTGTTGCATTTTTTGCTGCTTTTATCCCTTAGTTAATGCTTAAACTTCAGTTTAAGTGTTCATAAGTGGATCCTAGAAGATGGATTTAAATTGTTTTGCTTATAACATATGAAAAAGAGCAAACAAACCCACAGTAAGCTGAAATAAAATGATCTGCCGGGAAAACGTGAGCACCAGTGAACCACATATATATTGACACACAAAACCCCCACATCATCCCCATCCACGTTCCAGCACCCTGCACCGGCCGGTTACCATGGAAACAGGCTCAGTATCCACCTCCTCTGCCGTTATTCCCTCACTTCCTGATTGTCTTCGAATCCCCACATCTGTCCATCCCCCTCTCCATCCTCCATCGCCGTCCTCCTCTGCTCCCCCACAACCTAAAAACACGTTTGAGGAACATTTCCCAACAATCACCATGAAGTGGAGCAGATTGAGGAGGTGTTTATGTGTTGAAAATATGTTTAGTTTTGTTTTCATTGATTTCTGTGTATGCAAAACAAGCCCAGTCCTCCTTACACTGCAGACTCTTCTAAAATTCATCTCATAATTTATGGATATGTAGAGGAATACAAATGAGTAATGTTGCTGCATTACAGGGAAAGTTGAAATGCAAACAGAAATCACTAAATGAGCCACTAGAGGTACTTCAGACCACCTACCCTTGGATGTTTTATTTAAATTTACAGATCTTCTGTCTCACCTCATCAACAATCAATCCAACCAATCAGCAGAACCTGCCGCCTCCTTTGAAGATTCCTACTTCTTCAGCAGAACATAAGATTAATCATCCAAAAAAACTTAAATGAGGATCTTCAAATCTTAGGCTGTCTTCCTTCTAGAAGCCACTGATCCAGTTCCCGTCCATGTTTCCTGAATTCCAACATTTTCCTTCTTGTACTTTCAGCAATAAACTCATTACGTTTATCCTGTGGTCTTGGTCCAATTCTGCATGTGGGTTAAACAGCTTTCCACAAAAATTGGGAGCATTTTTATGCTTGAGTGATTCAAAATAGAATAGACTTTATTGAACCCCAAAGGGAAATTGCTTATTAGTTGACAAGCTATACCAAGGGTAATGTAAGTAATTCAATATGACTGAATATAAATAAAAAGCAAGGACATGCAAATATGTCAATCTATAACTAATCTATAAAGGAGTGCAGAGGAAATTAGATTTAATTTACTCATAGTTGGGCATTGTAAAGTCTAACAGGCAGATTTTCTGAGGTGGACTTTGGTCCTGTATCCGGCCAGCACGTCATGAAGTGGATCAGACTTGTTGTCCAAGATGTCCTGCTTCATGGACAGGATCCTTCTCTCTGACAGTTTCTTGTGGAGCCCTAGTGTTGCTGACAACAGTCTGACACACAGTGACAGTTAGATAGTCCATTATCCAGGACACAAAAAGGGGATCCACCTGCATCGCCGTCAGTTTCTCACCCAGTAGAACCGGGCAGATGGTGTTGAATGCTCTAGAAAGCTCAAAACATATAATTCTTCTCACAGAGCTCGCCAGCTGGTCCAGGTGAGCGTAGACACGGTTGAGCAGGAAGATGATGGTATCCTCAACTCCAAGTTTGGGCTGGTAGGCAAACTGTAAGGGGTCCAATTGTGGTTGGACCAGGGGCCAGCAACGTTCCAGGACAAGTCTCTCCAGGGACTTCATGATGTGGGAGCTCAGCTCCACAGGCCTGTAGACCTTGGAGCCACAGGAACGCTGCGTCTTCGGCACCGGAACAACGCAGCATGCTTTCCACATTACCGTTACCCTCTGGAGGTGCAGGCTCATATTGAAGAGATGAACAGGACTCCACAGCTGGATAGCACTTCCTTTTTCTTGTTTTATGTAATAGTTGCATTACTGTAGAGCTGCAAGTAATGATTGTTTTAATTATTATTATTATTATTATTAGATCAGGCGTACATTTAAGATTTAGCGCGTTATGTCGACAACAGCTAAAAACAACGCCAGTCAGCCAGCAGGACCCCACGCGCGTGGACTTTACGCGCGTGGGGTCACACAGGAAAACCGCGGCTTTCCAACTTCTGGGTTGCCATGGCAATAAGAAACAAACGGCGAGTAACTCCCCGCTACGTAAGCTGTTCCTTTCGCTCAGGTTCAGCAGCGCACTTTCTGTATGTGTTTGTCTTTTGTTTTTTTCGGTAGTTTTTTTTCTTTCGTGATCGACTTCGTTCCTCCTTTGCTCTGTTTTCATCGCTGCCTTTATCCACCGGGACTGAGTGCAAATTATGGCTTTGAACGTCCAAGAACAAGGCAAAATGTTCGAATTTACGGAAAAGATCGGGAAAGCGTTATATGTGGCCAAGATAGTGCTGAGACAAAGCTACATAATGAAAACGGAATTCGTGAGTTTCTGCCGCTCTCTCCTTCTCTCTCATGGGTTTTCATTGGTATTATAGATATCTGGCTAATGGGTTAATTATCAGTTATAGGACAGTTAGCTAATTGTTTTCATTAGCTTATTGACCTGAAACAATTTTCCTGCATTTGGGGAGGGGGGTTCATTCATTACCAGAAATCCTTTTGATCAATCAGGCAATACCGTCAGGTTTATTTCCACATTGTGTTTACAGTTAAACCAAAATAATACATCATTTAAAACTATATAATTATACATATATACAGTATACAAAATATTACATTATTTAAAACAAAACAATAATATGTTTTAAATAATACATTTATCATGGAAGTGAAGACAATAGCAGTGTCCAAATTCAGGGGCAGCGTTTTTCCTAACCAGCCGGATTTGTCGTCTGGTTACGTCATAGCGCGGCAACAAGGCGACAAGCATTTGAAGGCTCCTCCAAATGCGTCCTTCTTTTCCCCAAATTTGAATAGTGGGTCAATAGACATATTTGCTCGGTTCATCAATACATCACGTAATTGCGATATTCCTCCGATATTTTCGGAGCTGTCTCCTCCCGCTGCATTAACAGCCAGACCGCCAGCCGGTCATGCGCTCCTGGTTCGGTTACCGCCCGTCTCCCGGCACATCGTTTTAAAAACTCCTGCTTTCCCGGAAACTAGCTTTCTCCAATAAGTGGAAGTTAAACATCGATATTATTTAGTCAGTCTAGCAGTATAATTAATGGTTGGTTTACCAAAGTAATTTATTTATGAGCAAATCGGTTTGACTGATTAAAGTTAAGCCTTAAAACATAATAGTTTTATTTAACTGTAATGTCTTTTCTGAGAGCTGGAGAGTATTCAGTCTGTAAATGAAATGTGCTGTACATGTTTGAACATAGAGTTAAACTAACAGATTTCATTTTTACTATGGAAAACAGCCTTTACTACAAAGGTGAAGAATAATACAGAAATCATTAGTAATACATGGCTAAAAAACAAACTTCATCTCCGATTTTTTTCCTTCGCTGCTCCCTGCTTCACGCCGTAGACAACATGAGTTATGCTATTCACAGCTTTTCTCGTCCAGTCGTAGTTTATGCACAGCCTTTGAAAGACCCGTCCTACATAGATTTGATTCTTCGAAGGATGCAGACCCTGAATTTGGACACAGCTAATGTCTGTTTTGTTTTGTTTTTTTTCATTAGATTAAAGAGAATCCAACTCTGCATGAAAATCCTTTAGATGAGACTTCCCTGGTGCCTATGGATATATCCGTGCGAGCCGTTGCCACTGCAGAGAATGTTGAGGATCACCTGAAACAGTTGCACACGGCTTTGCGACACTGTCTGGGGCTGCTCATCTGTTACATCGAGAAGGATGAGCATGATCATGGCAAGAGGACAGATTTAATCGGCGTGAGCAGATCATTTGTCCGAGTACAAATGGAGCAATTGATCTATGACATCAAAGACTTGTTGGCTGGCCCTGGGTCACATCTGGACACGACTCCACATCCACATGAGCAATGTACTTCGGTAAAGTATAAACAGTACAATCCTAATTGGAATTCAATACACTTGCCAGATATTCCTCTTATTTTGACACCGTCCCTTTATATTTTTCTTTTTTAAACAAATGGTATCGATTTATGGAGGGGACTAAAGCAGATGACTGGGTACATTTCTTCATCAGGGATCTTAAGCAGGTTTATAATTGAAATTAACCAGTGTACCCCAAGCTTGCCGTTTTCCTTCACCAGTGAAACCAAGTGTGATCGAAATCAGGTCACAGACAGTCTCCAAAATCATCCATCCTAGTTAGGACCGAGCAGCGAAGCCTGTTGAAATCGCAGGATTTCTTCTTATTATTTTTCTGTCAAAAGACACAGCTTTTTGGAGTCTTTAATATATTCACGGCAGGTAAAAAGTTTGTGTATATTTATGCAAACATTCACGCCAATTCATTTCTATACATGCTGACTTGTGCGTATAATATGGTGCCGCACATTATTTGTGCATATGCACACTTTATACATGAGACCCCATGAAATTTGCAACAAAATGGCTGAATTACAAGACCTCTGTTAAGAGTTATGATTGCTAATCTTAATGAACTGAAACCGTGCTGGAAAGATAAACTGGATTCCTCTACAATGATCTGAGACTGCAAGTTATACAGAAAGTCTTCAAGTTAGTGCTGCTGACAAAGGTTTTACAAGCTGTTAAATCATAGGATTTTACTTCATTTATGAATATAAAACTTTTGCAATTTGTCTCTTCATTGATTGCTAATAATCATATTCACTTCACTGTAACTATTACATTCTGATATGATTTGTTAAAAAAAAAAACGTGACATCTTCACAGCTGAATCTACAGTGTGTTGACATAACCCACAGCTTATGTTACCTGAACTCATAACAGGGTAAAATTTAGTATTTTTTAAAGTATTCCCCAAACACAGAATGATTCCCTTGCACTGTCTCTCCCTACTGACACATGTGGTGATTTGTTTTTCTCCTCTGTCTAGGAAGCACGTGCTCAAATGTCAGGATTTCAGTTTAACATTTTTTCCTATCGCGTGCTGGATGAGATCCCCTTGTGGATGCAGCTTGTTGTAAGGAACTTGATGGTTTACCGCGTGAAGAAGGAGGAGCATGAACTGGAGGCAATAAAAACATAATAAACAAACCTGTGCAGCATTATCAGCCAGCTTCTTCTACAAATTATTCCTTATTCCTTACCATGTAAGCAGATGATCAGTCTAAACACTTGAGAAGATAAAACTTCTGAACACAACTATATATATATATATATATATATATATACTGTATATATATATATATATACTGTATATATATATAATAGCATGCAGCCCTGTGGCGAGCCAGTGCTGAGGGTGATTATACTATCACTTTTGCTAAATTTAGCTATTATCCATAGACCCATCCATTTTCTAACACCCTTGTCCTTTGTGGGGTCAGGAGGGGTTTTAGCTATTATATATATTTTTAAATATTTAAAGTGTATCTTTAAGGTTCTTTTAAATGGTAGAAAAAATATTTTCTGAGGTCAAACTGTAAATGTGCTTGCTCTATTTGGTCTCTACTTAGCTATTGAATATTTTAAAGTGTTAAATCAACCAAAAATACTCTACTAGAAAAGACGGCGGTTCGTGTGACGTAACTGGACGAGAACGCAACCCAATGGCTGCTGTTAACCAGTAAACACTGGAAGCCAGTCAGATGATTGCAGAACAGTTTTGGCATCATTTTATAAGAAGTTACTTGCCCACCTTGCAGTCACGTCAGAAATGTACCTCCACTACTCCATTGTAGTTTTACAGTGGAGTAGTTTTACTCCACTGTACCTTTTTCTTTTACTTGAGTAATATTATTATTGCTATGTAGATTCATTTTGCCCCCCCCCCATGTTAAAGACATCTGGAGCCGGGGCTGGCCGCAAGTAATTATTGTTTTAATTATTAATTATTGTTAGATCATGCCTACTTTTAAGATTTAGCGCATTATGTTGACAACTTAACAGCTAAAACCAATGGACCTTACCAAGCTCCGCCCACAACCGACCCACATGACCGCAAGTCTCACAAGCAAAGCCTCGCAGCGCATTGTTTCTATGTAAACATGACTGGATCAGTGAATCATTTCTACTGGATTTTCACAATATATCAGCTACTAAATGGACAGAGGAACTAACAAGTTCATGTCATCAACTGGGAGGAGGTTACTGGTTTCTCAGTCACAAGCTGGTTGCAAACCTGAGGCCAGCAAGTATCAGTCAGTTATGGTAGATCTGAACTTTGACCTCAATATGAGAAGCTACAGACTGATAGGAGGAACCAAAGAGCTCTGTAAAGGTAAAGGCAAATCTTCTGAAGTTGGGATATAATTCATTTAATTTCACATAATTACCGCGGTAGAAGCCATTTGTTTGTTAAAATTTTATGAAATGTATTTGTTCTATTTGATGTTTGTTGTGAATGACGTAAACTCACAAACAACGAGGTAATTAGTCCAACGTTTAGAAACTACAGCGGCTGTAATGAGCCACAGCAAAGGGAAACAAAGGTAAAATAACCTGAACAGGTGATCAACTCAAAACCACTCCTACCTTTTTACTCTCTCTCTGTAGGAAGCACGTGCTCAAATGTCAAACTTTGACTTCTTAATTTTTACCTATTGCTTACTGGATGAGTTCCCCTTGTGGATGCAGCTTCTTGTTAGAAACTTGATGGTTTACCACCTGAAGAAGGATTAGCATGAACTGGAGACAATTAAACCACCACAATAAACAAACCTGTGCAACATTATCAGCCAGCTTCTTCTACAAATTATTCCTATTTTGTGAGGGTTTGGTTTTCTGTGGGAGAAACATTTCAATAAGCTAAAACTAATAAAAGAATTTAAGCACCCTATTTGAAAGCAGTATGTGGACTGTTGCATGTAAAATTCACTAGTGAATATTGTGCTTGTATCAGTATTGGACCAACGAAAGCAAAGCAGCTGGAAGCCTTTAAAATTCTGACACTTTTGATGGGTCAGATAGACTCAAGAAATTGTAACACCAGTTGCAAAGAGGGCGCCCAATTAAATTTTTTGTCATGGGGTCCAAGATTCCTGGCGGCGCCCCTGCTGTCAATATCTCTGGCTTCTGTTGGAGACTGTGAGCCTTCAGTCTTCAACATGTAGCAAATTTAATGCTCAGGATTGGTCACTTCTTCCAGGTTCAATGTTTTTAGCTGCACAGTCTGCAACATTCTCCTCCGTCTACTAAGCGGACGTTATTAGTTAATCGATTGGAACAAATTTGAATGTAATACACTATTACTGAACAATTGATTGTAGTTAATTAATTAATTACAATTAATTGATTAATTGTTTGCATCCCTATAAGTTATGGATTATGTTTTATTTTCTAGGGTCTGTTTGCAATCTTTACAACCCAAAAAGCTGTTTTCAGCCTCAAATGCTACATAATATTTTGTGAAAAGACCGCTTAAGCATTCTTAATGAATATCTACCATATGAAACATGTGGTCATTTTTAAAAGAATGGCCATTTAATTTTTGTTATTAGGTTTTAAAAGAAAGAAAAAGAAACATTTACAGAAAGAGGATTGATTAGTTTTCTTTTATGGTATTTGATGTTTGCAGAAAATTATTTTAAAACAAATTAATAAATATTACTGGTATTTTTTTATTTTATTTATAAACAAACAAAAGAAATATGTTAGCAGGTAAATATTTTTTCAACTTACGACAGCATGTTTTAATTATCGTTGGAGTTCTGGAATTTAAAATGGAGCAAAATTATTTTAGTTCTGGCTAAAATGTGTGAACCAGGAAACGTTTATATGTATTTACAAGATATGGCCGGTAGGGGGAGCGAGAGGCCCAGTTATTTTCTTACCTTTGCTAGAATTTGTTTCAGTCAGTATTAACTAAAATAAACTTTTCATGTAAGAAAATGTTTAATACACCTTTAAATAGAGAAGAAAAATCATTATGAAGAGAAATATGAGGGTTATCAGATTTCCAAGAAGACAAACTGTATTTATGGCAATTTTGTATTTTATCCTTTTAAATAAACAGTCTTAAGTGAAGAAAACACATTATTTTATTTAGAATTTGTGAATCCATATTAAACAGATGAAAACATTTTAAAATAATTTATCCAACTAGAATCTTTAGTCTTTTTTTGTTTGCTTTTCTCCCCTCCAGTGGGTCTTTTGTGGGCTCTAGAGTCCCTTATATGAAAGTAGGCTGACAGGAAACGGGGAAGACATGCGGCAAATGTCGCCGGGTCCGGGAGTAAATGGGCACTCAAGGCCTCCAAACCAGGGTTGTGCTATCCCCTACGCCACCACAGCACGCCCCATCTTCAGTTTTTTATTGTTAGATTAAATTATGTAGGTTACATGCTTTCTACATGTGTAAGTTATGTAAAAGTATAAGATATTTACTAATTAAATTATCTTAAAACCTAACATGTTAATTTTTCTTCCTCTGAATCTGTAGAATGCACGTTAATACTTGCAGATATTGATAAAGCGATTTAGAAATTAAAGAAAAATAAAGACTAAATCGAAAACAAAACAAAAAAGGAAATATAATGAAACAAACTTCCATCATAGAAAAATCGTTTAATTTCATATATTTTTGTGCTTAAAGCATAAATAACCTAATAAAGTCTGGAAAACATCAAACTTTTAGGTTTAATTAATTCCCTGCAGGAGCAATGCTTCAGTCTAATATTTTTGTTGCATTTTTTGCTGCTTTTATCCCTTAGTTAATGCTTAAACTTCAGTTTAAGTGTTCATAAGTGGATCCTAGAAGATGGATTTAAATTGTTTTGCTTATAACATATGAAAAAGAGCAAACAAACCCACAGTAAGCTGAAATAAAATGATCTGCCGGGAAAACGTGAGCACCAGTGAACCACATATATATTGACACACAAAACCCCCACATCATCCCCATCCACGTTCCAGCACCCTGCACCGGCCGGTTACCATGGAAACAGGCTCAGTATCCACCTCCTCTGCCGTTATTCCCTCACTTCCTGATTGTCTTCGAATCCCCACATCTGTCCATCCCCCTCTCCATCCTCCATCGCCGTCCTCCTCTGCTCCCCCACAACCTAAAAACACGTTTGAGGAACATTTCCCAACAATCACCATGAAGTGGAGCAGATTGAGGAGGTGTTTATGTGTTGAAAATATGTTTAGTTTTGTTTTCATTGATTTCTGTGTATGCAAAACAAGCCCAGTCCTCCTTACACTGCAGACTCTTCTAAAATTCATCTCATAATTTATGGATATGTAGAGGAATACAAATGAGTAATGTTGCTGCATTACAGGGAAAGTTGAAATGCAAACAGAAATCACTAAATGAGCCACTAGAGGTACTTCAGACCACCTACCCTTGGATGTTTTATTTAAATTTACAGATCTTCTGTCTCACCTCATCAACAATCAATCCAACCAATCAGCAGAACCTGCCGCCTCCTTTGAAGATTCCTACTTCTTCAGCAGAACATAAGATTAATCATCCAAAAAAACTTAAATGAGGATCTTCAAATCTTAGGCTGTCTTCCTTCTAGAAGCCACTGATCCAGTTCCCGTCCATGTTTCCTGAATTCCAACATTTTCCTTCTTGTACTTTCAGCAATAAACTCATTACGTTTATCCTGTGGTCTTGGTCCAATTCTGCATGTGGGTTAAACAGCTTTCCACAAAAATTGGGAGCATTTTTATGCTTGAGTGATTCAAAATAGAATAGACTTTATTGAACCCCAAAGGGAAATTGCTTATTAGTTGACAAGCTATACCAAGGGTAATGTAAGTAATTCAATATGACTGAATATAAATAAAAAGCAAGGACATGCAAATATGTCAATCTATAACTAATCTATAAAGGAGTGCAGAGGAAATTAGATTTAATTTACTCATAGTTGGGCATTGTAAAGTCTAACAGGCAGATTTTCTGAGGTGGACTTTGGTCCTGTATCCGGCCAGCACGTCATGAAGTGGATCAGACTTGTTGTCCAAGATGTCCTGCTTCATGGACAGGATCCTTCTCTCTGACAGTTTCTTGTGGAGCCCTAGTGTTGCTGACAACAGTCTGACACACAGTGACAGTTAGATAGTCCATTATCCAGGACACAAAAAGGGGATCCACCTGCATCGCCGTCAGTTTCTCACCCAGTAGAACCGGGCAGATGGTGTTGAATGCTCTAGAAAGCTCAAAACATATAATTCTTCTCACAGAGCTCGCCAGCTGGTCCAGGTGAGCGTAGACACGGTTGAGCAGGAAGATGATGGTATCCTCAACTCCAAGTTTGGGCTGGTAGGCAAACTGTAAGGGGTCCAATTGTGGTTGGACCAGGGGCCAGCAACGTTCCAGGACAAGTCTCTCCAGGGACTTCATGATGTGGGAGCTCAGCTCCACAGGCCTGTAGACCTTGGAGCCACAGGAACGCTGCGTCTTCGGCACCGGAACAACGCAGCATGCTTTCCACATTACCGTTACCCTCTGGAGGTGCAGGCTCATATTGAAGAGATGAACAGGACTCCACAGCTGGATAGCACTTCCTTTTTCTTGTTTTATGTAATAGTTGCATTACTGTAGAGCTGCAAGTAATGATTGTTTTAATTATTATTATTATTATTATTAGATCAGGCGTACATTTAAGATTTAGCGCGTTATGTCGACAACAGCTAAAAACAACGCCAGTCAGCCAGCAGGACCCCACGCGCGTGGACTTTACGCGCGTGGGGTCACACAGGAAAACCGCGGCTTTCCAACTTCTGGGTTGCCATGGCAATAAGAAACAAACGGCGAGTAACTCCCCGCTACGTAAGCTGTTCCTTTCGCTCAGGTTCAGCAGCGCACTTTCTGTATGTGTTTGTCTTTTGTTTTTTTCGGTAGTTTTTTTTCTTTCGTGATCGACTTCGTTCCTCCTTTGCTCTGTTTTCATCGCTGCCTTTATCCACCGGGACTGAGTGCAAATTATGGCTTTGAACGTCCAAGAACAAGGCAAAATGTTCGAATTTACGGAAAAGATCGGGAAAGCGTTATATGTGGCCAAGATAGTGCTGAGACAAAGCTACATAATGAAAACGGAATTCGTGAGTTTCTGCCGCTCTCTCCTTCTCTCTCATGGGTTTTCATTGGTATTATAGATATCTGGCTAATGGGTTAATTATCAGTTATAGGACAGTTAGCTAATTGTTTTCATTAGCTTATTGACCTGAAACAATTTTCCTGCATTTGGGGAGGGGGGTTCATTCATTACCAGAAATCCTTTTGATCAATCAGGCAATACCGTCAGGTTTATTTCCACATTGTGTTTACAGTTAAACCAAAATAATACATCATTTAAAACTATATAATTATACATATATACAGTATACAAAATATTACATTATTTAAAACAAAACAATAATATGTTTTAAATAATACATTTATCATGGAAGTGAAGACAATAGCAGTGTCCAAATTCAGGGGCAGCGTTTTTCCTAACCAGCCGGATTTGTCGTCTGGTTACGTCATAGCGCGGCAACAAGGCGACAAGCATTTGAAGGCTCCTCCAAATGCGTCCTTCTTTTCCCCAAATTTGAATAGTGGGTCAATAGACATATTTGCTCGGTTCATCAATACATCACGTAATTGCGATATTCCTCCGATATTTTCGGAGCTGTCTCCTCCCGCTGCATTAACAGCCAGACCGCCAGCCGGTCATGCGCTCCTGGTTCGGTTACCGCCCGTCTCCCGGCACATCGTTTTAAAAACTCCTGCTTTCCCGGAAACTAGCTTTCTCCAATAAGTGGAAGTTAAACATCGATATTATTTAGTCAGTCTAGCAGTATAATTAATGGTTGGTTTACCAAAGTAATTTATTTATGAGCAAATCGGTTTGACTGATTAAAGTTAAGCCTTAAAACATAATAGTTTTATTTAACTGTAATGTCTTTTCTGAGAGCTGGAGAGTATTCAGTCTGTAAATGAAATGTGCTGTACATGTTTGAACATAGAGTTAAACTAACAGATTTCATTTTTACTATGGAAAACAGCCTTTACTACAAAGGTGAAGAATAATACAGAAATCATTAGTAATACATGGCTAAAAAACAAACTTCATCTCCGATTTTTTTCCTTCGCTGCTCCCTGCTTCACGCCGTAGACAACATGAGTTATGCTATTCACAGCTTTTCTCGTCCAGTCGTAGTTTATGCACAGCCTTTGAAAGACCCGTCCTACATAGATTTGATTCTTCGAAGGATGCAGACCCTGAATTTGGACACAGCTAATGTCTGTTTTGTTTTGTTTTTTTTCATTAGATTAAAGAGAATCCAACTCTGCATGAAAATCCTTTAGATGAGACTTCCCTGGTGCCTATGGATATATCCGTGCGAGCCGTTGCCACTGCAGAGAATGTTGAGGATCACCTGAAACAGTTGCACACGGCTTTGCGACACTGTCTGGGGCTGCTCATCTGTTACATCGAGAAGGATGAGCATGATCATGGCAAGAGGACAGATTTAATCGGCGTGAGCAGATCATTTGTCCGAGTACAAATGGAGCAATTGATCTATGACATCAAAGACTTGTTGGCTGGCCCTGGGTCACATCTGGACACGACTCCACATCCACATGAGCAATGTACTTCGGTAAAGTATAAACAGTACAATCCTAATTGGAATTCAATACACTTGCCAGATATTCCTCTTATTTTGACACCGTCCCTTTATATTTTTCTTTTTTAAACAAATGGTATCGATTTATGGAGGGGACTAAAGCAGATGACTGGGTACATTTCTTCATCAGGGATCTTAAGCAGGTTTATAATTGAAATTAACCAGTGTACCCCAAGCTTGCCGTTTTCCTTCACCAGTGAAACCAAGTGTGATCGAAATCAGGTCACAGACAGTCTCCAAAATCATCCATCCTAGTTAGGACCGAGCAGCGAAGCCTGTTGAAATCGCAGGATTTCTTCTTATTATTTTTCTGTCAAAAGACACAGCTTTTTGGAGTCTTTAATATATTCACGGCAGGTAAAAAGTTTGTGTATATTTATGCAAACATTCACGCCAATTCATTTCTATACATGCTGACTTGTGCGTATAATATGGTGCCGCACATTATTTGTGCATATGCACACTTTATACATGAGACCCCATGAAATTTGCAACAAAATGGCTGAATTACAAGACCTCTGTTAAGAGTTATGATTGCTAATCTTAATGAACTGAAACCGTGCTGGAAAGATAAACTGGATTCCTCTACAATGATCTGAGACTGCAAGTTATACAGAAAGTCTTCAAGTTAGTGCTGCTGACAAAGGTTTTACAAGCTGTTAAATCATAGGATTTTACTTCATTTATGAATATAAAACTTTTGCAATTTGTCTCTTCATTGATTGCTAATAATCATATTCACTTCACTGTAACTATTACATTCTGATATGATTTGTTAAAAAAAAAAACGTGACATCTTCACAGCTGAATCTACAGTGTGTTGACATAACCCACAGCTTATGTTACCTGAACTCATAACAGGGTAAAATTTAGTATTTTTTAAAGTATTCCCCAAACACAGAATGATTCCCTTGCACTGTCTCTCCCTACTGACACATGTGGTGATTTGTTTTTCTCCTCTGTCTAGGAAGCACGTGCTCAAATGTCAGGATTTCAGTTTAACATTTTTTCCTATCGCGTGCTGGATGAGATCCCCTTGTGGATGCAGCTTGTTGTAAGGAACTTGATGGTTTACCGCGTGAAGAAGGAGGAGCATGAACTGGAGGCAATAAAAACATAATAAACAAACCTGTGCAGCATTATCAGCCAGCTTCTTCTACAAATTATTCCTTATTCCTTACCATGTAAGCAGATGATCAGTCTAAACACTTGAGAAGATAAAACTTCTGAACACAACTATATATATATATATATATATATATATACTGTATATATATATATATATACTGTATATATATATAATAGCATGCAGCCCTGTGGCGAGCCAGTGCTGAGGGTGATTATACTATCACTTTTGCTAAATTTAGCTATTATCCATAGACCCATCCATTTTCTAACACCCTTGTCCTTTGTGGGGTCAGGAGGGGTTTTAGCTATTATATATATTTTTAAATATTTAAAGTGTATCTTTAAGGTTCTTTTAAATGGTAGAAAAAATATTTTCTGAGGTCAAACTGTAAATGTGCTTGCTCTATTTGGTCTCTACTTAGCTATTGAATATTTTAAAGTGTTAAATCAACCAAAAATACTCTACTAGAAAAGACGGCGGTTCGTGTGACGTAACTGGACGAGAACGCAACCCAATGGCTGCTGTTAACCAGTAAACACTGGAAGCCAGTCAGATGATTGCAGAACAGTTTTGGCATCATTTTATAAGAAGTTACTTGCCCACCTTGCAGTCACGTCAGAAATGTACCTCCACTACTCCATTGTAGTTTTACAGTGGAGTAGTTTTACTCCACTGTACCTTTTTCTTTTACTTGAGTAATATTATTATTGCTATGTAGATTCATTTTGCCCCCCCCCCATGTTAAAGACATCTGGAGCCGGGGCTGGCCGCAAGTAATTATTGTTTTAATTATTAATTATTGTTAGATCATGCCTACTTTTAAGATTTAGCGCATTATGTTGACAACTTAACAGCTAAAACCAATGGACCTTACCAAGCTCCGCCCACAACCGACCCACATGACCGCAAGTCTCACAAGCAAAGCCTCGCAGCGCATTGTTTCTATGTAAACATGACTGGATCAGTGAATCATTTCTACTGGATTTTCACAATATATCAGCTACTAAATGGACAGAGGAACTAACAAGTTCATGTCATCAACTGGGAGGAGGTTACTGGTTTCTCAGTCACAAGCTGGTTGCAAACCTGAGGCCAGCAAGTATCAGTCAGTTATGGTAGATCTGAACTTTGACCTCAATATGAGAAGCTACAGACTGATAGGAGGAACCAAAGAGCTCTGTAAAGGTAAAGGCAAATCTTCTGAAGTTGGGATATAATTCATTTAATTTCACATAATTACCGCGGTAGAAGCCATTTGTTTGTTAAAATTTTATGAAATGTATTTGTTCTATTTGATGTTTGTTGTGAATGACGTAAACTCACAAACAACGAGGTAATTAGTCCAACGTTTAGAAACTACAGCGGCTGTAATGAGCCACAGCAAAGGGAAACAAAGGTAAAATAACCTGAACAGGTGATCAACTCAAAACCACTCCTACCTTTTTACTCTCTCTCTGTAGGAAGCACGTGCTCAAATGTCAAACTTTGACTTCTTAATTTTTACCTATTGCTTACTGGATGAGTTCCCCTTGTGGATGCAGCTTCTTGTTAGAAACTTGATGGTTTACCACCTGAAGAAGGATTAGCATGAACTGGAGACAATTAAACCACCACAATAAACAAACCTGTGCAACATTATCAGCCAGCTTCTTCTACAAATTATTCCTATTTTGTGAGGGTTTGGTTTTCTGTGGGAGAAACATTTCAATAAGCTAAAACTAATAAAAGAATTTAAGCACCCTATTTGAAAGCAGTATGTGGACTGTTGCATGTAAAATTCACTAGTGAATATTGTGCTTGTATCAGTATTGGACCAACGAAAGCAAAGCAGCTGGAAGCCTTTAAAATTCTGACACTTTTGATGGGTCAGATAGACTCAAGAAATTGTAACACCAGTTGCAAAGAGGGCGCCCAATTAAATTTTTTGTCATGGGGTCCAAGATTCCTGGCGGCGCCCCTGCTGTCAATATCTCTGGCTTCTGTTGGAGACTGTGAGCCTTCAGTCTTCAACATGTAGCAAATTTAATGCTCAGGATTGGTCACTTCTTCCAGGTTCAATGTTTTTAGCTGCACAGTCTGCAACATTCTCCTCCGTCTACTAAGCGGACGTTATTAGTTAATCGATTGGAACAAATTTGAATGTAATACACTATTACTGAACAATTGATTGTAGTTAATTAATTAATTACAATTAATTGATTAATTGTTTGCATCCCTATAAGTTATGGATTATGTTTTATTTTCTAGGGTCTGTTTGCAATCTTTACAACCCAAAAAGCTGTTTTCAGCCTCAAATGCTACATAATATTTTGTGAAAAGACCGCTTAAGCATTCTTAATGAATATCTACCATATGAAACATGTGGTCATTTTTAAAAGAATGGCCATTTAATTTTTGTTATTAGGTTTTAAAAGAAAGAAAAAGAAACATTTACAGAAAGAGGATTGATTAGTTTTCTTTTATGGTATTTGATGTTTGCAGAAAATTATTTTAAAACAAATTAATAAATATTACTGGTATTTTTTTATTTTATTTATAAACAAACAAAAGAAATATGTTAGCAGGTAAATATTTTTTCAACTTACGACAGCATGTTTTAATTATCGTTGGAGTTCTGGAATTTAAAATGGAGCAAAATTATTTTAGTTCTGGCTAAAATGTGTGAACCAGGAAACGTTTATATGTATTTACAAGATATGGCCGGTAGGGGGAGCGAGAGGCCCAGTTATTTTCTTACCTTTGCTAGAATTTGTTTCAGTCAGTATTAACTAAAATAAACTTTTCATGTAAGAAAATGTTTAATACACCTTTAAATAGAGAAGAAAAATCATTATGAAGAGAAATATGAGGGTTATCAGATTTCCAAGAAGACAAACTGTATTTATGGCAATTTTGTATTTTATCCTTTTAAATAAACAGTCTTAAGTGAAGAAAACACATTATTTTATTTAGAATTTGTGAATCCATATTAAACAGATGAAAACATTTTAAAATAATTTATCCAACTAGAATCTTTAGTCTTTTTTTGTTTGCTTTTCTCCCCTCCAGTGGGTCTTTTGTGGGCTCTAGAGTCCCTTATATGAAAGTAGGCTGACAGGAAACGGGGAAGACATGCGGCAAATGTCGCCGGGTCCGGGAGTAAATGGGCACTCAAGGCCTCCAAACCAGGGTTGTGCTATCCCCTACGCCACCACAGCACGCCCCATCTTCAGTTTTTTATTGTTAGATTAAATTATGTAGGTTACATGCTTTCTACATGTGTAAGTTATGTAAAAGTATAAGATATTTACTAATTAAATTATCTTAAAACCTAACATGTTAATTTTTCTTCCTCTGAATCTGTAGAATGCACGTTAATACTTGCAGATATTGATAAAGCGATTTAGAAATTAAAGAAAAATAAAGACTAAATCGAAAACAAAACAAAAAAGGAAATATAATGAAACAAACTTCCATCATAGAAAAATCGTTTAATTTCATATATTTTTGTGCTTAAAGCATAAATAACCTAATAAAGTCTGGAAAACATCAAACTTTTAGGTTTAATTAATTCCCTGCAGGAGCAATGCTTCAGTCTAATATTTTTGTTGCATTTTTTGCTGCTTTTATCCCTTAGTTAATGCTTAAACTTCAGTTTAAGTGTTCATAAGTGGATCCTAGAAGATGGATTTAAATTGTTTTGCTTATAACATATGAAAAAGAGCAAACAAACCCACAGTAAGCTGAAATAAAATGATCTGCCGGGAAAACGTGAGCACCAGTGAACCACATATATATTGACACACAAAACCCCCACATCATCCCCATCCACGTTCCAGCACCCTGCACCGGCCGGTTACCATGGAAACAGGCTCAGTATCCACCTCCTCTGCCGTTATTCCCTCACTTCCTGATTGTCTTCGAATCCCCACATCTGTCCATCCCCCTCTCCATCCTCCATCGCCGTCCTCCTCTGCTCCCCCACAACCTAAAAACACGTTTGAGGAACATTTCCCAACAATCACCATGAAGTGGAGCAGATTGAGGAGGTGTTTATGTGTTGAAAATATGTTTAGTTTTGTTTTCATTGATTTCTGTGTATGCAAAACAAGCCCAGTCCTCCTTACACTGCAGACTCTTCTAAAATTCATCTCATAATTTATGGATATGTAGAGGAATACAAATGAGTAATGTTGCTGCATTACAGGGAAAGTTGAAATGCAAACAGAAATCACTAAATGAGGATTTGATCTCCTTTTTCAACCTTAAATAATAAACAATATACAATATCAACATCTGAAATAAATGTTCCCATTTCATTGAAAGACAACATTTCAGTTAAAGTCCAAATATTTAGGCAACTGGGCCAAAATCGTAATCTCAAAAGAACTCAAGGGCCAAAAAATATAATTTTTATCACTTCTGTAAAATCTACCGAAGTGCATTGCACTCAAAAAAGAAAAAAAAACAAACAAACCAAAACATAGGCACCTTATCTCATAATTACGAGAGCTGGATTTTTAAATTAAGATAAAAAATATCTTGCAATTACGAGAAAAAATCTCATAATTGCAAGAAAAGAGCTCATAATTATGCAGTAAAATACCACAACTGCAAGAAAATATCTCATATTTACAGTAATAGATTTGTAGAAATGATGGGGTAGGATGTCAAAGTTCTCATAATTATGAGAAAAAAAATCCCATAGTTACAATACAAATGGAAAGGTGCTATTAAAATGACCAACAAAGTTGCAATTTGTTTTACATACTAAACAAAAATTAGCTAAACATGAATTATTTTAATTAAACAAAGTTTGCTTGATACACAAAAGGAATTCAGCTTGCTTATTATTTTGGGCTCAATTAAAGAAAACTGGAAAAATATTTACTCTGCTCTCAGCAATAAAAAGAGAAATTAGGTCAGTCTTCATTTGAAAATACTTAAATAAATACTAATATTTAGCCAAGTTTTAATATTTAGCCAAGTGAAAGCAGATTTGGGTGCACCAATGGGTGCAATAGGAAGACTCACTTTAGAGTGTAAGTCAATTTGGTCCAATTTACCATGACAGTAGAAGGAAACTAGAAAGGTTGGAAAAGACAATAGCTTTGTGTTGCATCTGACATTTTTGTAATTATATTTTAATTTATAAGTCATAGCTTTGTCATTGTTTAATCTTGAATTGTAGTCAGGGGGCCGCACAAAATCAGTCCAGGGGCCGCAAATGGCCCCTGAACCCTACATTGAGCATCCTTGAGATAAATTATTTTAGCTCCAGCTACTTATGGAGCTTTGAAAATGTTCAATCTAACAAACTGGGTCAACAATGCAGACATATTGATGAAAGCCCAGAGAGCAGGAGAAAAAGTAGGTTACCAGACTTAAAACTCTCAAAAATGTGCATTGCATCTTTTCAAACCTTTTTAAATAAATTTTTCCTTGAAACAAGTCAAGATAACCAGGAATTAGGAGTGCCAGAACATCAACATTTCTGCTCTATTTAAAAAAGAAAAAATCTTTTGGTTTGGATGATGGGTCAGAAAATAGAAATAAAACGGCTCCTTCCACTACGACGAGGTGCTGCTAAACTCCTCCTGGGGCTGAGCTGCAACCAGATCTGCTGCATTAATAAAACAGTGGCGATTAGTCAGCCTGACCCGGCTTGGTTTGTTCGCCTTTAACTGAAAAACCCATCGACCCCGTCCACAGCAGACTAGGAAGAAACGATTAATCATATTAATCATTATTAATCGATTCCTGAATTTTTTTTCAACTAATTTAGTAATCAAATAATCGTTAACTAAAGTAGAAAGACTTAAAGGCCATTTAATGAAAAAACAACACATTTAGCGAAAAAACTACATATTTAGTGCAGTAATTAAGCCATAACTACAAAATAAATTACAGTTTGATCTTCTTTCCTTGCAATTCAAAAGTTTTAATCTTGAAGTCTATACTTGTAAAGAAAAATATATGTATATAATACAGTTGACACATTTTTGTGAGTATATTTGAGTCACTACACAAAGAAAGATGATGGATTTAAGTAAGGTTGAAATGATTAATTGGATTAATTGCGATTAATTCATTACTAAAATAATATTCAACTAATTTAGTCACTGATTAATCGTCAACTGGACTATACAGACTCAAACACAAGCGATTTGATAGCAAAAATAACGTTTTAGAAAATAGCAATTAAACCAAAACTGTACAATATATACATTTAAGATAAAAATACCTTTATCTGTTAATATGTTTAAGCTGAAACTCCTCAATTGGTACAGCCTTAGCTGCACATTAGAATGTTATGGTATTTTATTTTATTATTTAATGAAGACATTGAATTGTTTTTTGCATTTTTAAATGTATTTCTGATGTATAAAAAGGCTTAAATTAAAAAGCTGCATGCTTCTTTACCCAATTAAGCAATTAATTGTAAAAAATAATTGATAGATTAATTGATAACTAAAATAATTGTTAGCTGCAGCCCTGCTGACAGAACAGACGAGCTGGTTATTCTGATCCACGTCACTTCCTGTGGTCAGATTTCCACATCAAATTAGGTCAATTTAACAGGCAAGCTTTCATTTGCTGCATGAACCACAGAAGCTCTGGGACGCAGAGATAAGAGTCGCATTTTTAGCTGCAGCCAGAACTCCTTGCAGGCTTTTTCCTTGAAGAGAAAATGTCTGCTTCATGTCGAGGTTATTGGTTTGGACATGATTCGGCTGCATGATGCCAGACGAGAGACAGCCACTGAGGAAGCTGTCCTACTTTAACTTTGCCTTTTTCTAATGTGCCCAAATTGTTTTAAAGGTCACTAATCCATTTGAATCCGTCTATTTGGATTGCTCTAATAAGGGGGAGATCAAATTTGAGTTGTTTTTAAAAGCCTAAATGTATCCAAATAAATAAGAGAAAGTAAATAATTTGTACTCCATGTTTCTACTTAAAATAACTGTATTAGAGACTTTTTAGTTTAATTAATTAGTGTCCTAATAATTATTTATAGGATACATGTTTTGGAGACTGTTTTCAGTGGACATTAAAGCCAGAAAAGAAGCCCAGGGTTTCTAACCCAAGCATTCAGGGGGCACATCTGCTATGAGAAAATACCCAACCCATTTGGTGAAAACTGCAAACATGATCAGTTTTTGGAATTAAAATCGTCGTCATTCATCTCTGTGCCGACTTGCATGTATCGGGAACCGCATAGAGTACTTTTAAATCTCTGGGTGATGTGCCAGTTTTCTAGGTCTCCATTTTTCTTCACTGATAATCCACATTCAACTTCATTCCACCCTCAAGCTTGATTGTCTTATGCTTGATTTCTTTATTTTAACCATTTTAAAATTGATTTCAGACTAAGAAAAGGTCAAGTGGCAAGTGACTGTCATGTTTTAAAGGTTTTTAGACTTTTGGTTTCATTTGGGTTCCTGGTTTTGATCATTTCTTATCTTCTTAGATCTGGTTTTAGCCTAGCCTCTATGCTAGTTCTTTTCTGCTTTTGCATTTGTACATTTAGATTGAGCTCTTTAGTGTCCTTTTGTTTACTCTATTTTAGCTCTAGCCCTTTCACATTTATTTCTTCTCTCCTGATTTTTTTCTGTTAGCTGCCTCTACTTACCTTTGATTAGCCCTTCCAGTATTTTTCAGTGTTATTCATTCTGTCCTTCAATCTGCATTTTCCCTCACTGGCTCCTTCAATTTCTGTTTCACTGCCTGACTAGTCTGAACATTTTTCATTGAGGTTCCTAAGCTTTTGTCAAAACATGACACATGAGGTGCAAGTTGAAAAAATTTCAATATTTGCACATTAAAGATACAAAAAGCAAACAATAGCTTGGTCTTTTAGTCAGTATTTTTTTTAATTACTTTTGTGACCAAGTCAATATAAATTAGATAAATAAATATACATTTTTGCTATTTTTAAAAAACTTTATCCCATTGAGTATTGCATCCATGAAAGAGGATTTTCCTTGTTTTAATGTGTTTCATTTAATGACATTTCTATCGATTTTAAACTCACAAAACTGACACAGAAGAGGAACTCATGATTGAAAACCTTATTTTCCTGTTCTGAATTTCAAAAAAGGGCAGTAAATAAGTCCATCAAGCATCACATTCTGCACTTTAATGATATTTCTTTCAAGACATTTGAGTTGAATTAGACACAGAAAGACAGACGGATGGACAGGGATGATAAAGGTCATCATTCAGGTTTCAGGACCACATCTGACCAACGACATCATTATTATTATTTTTACTGCAGTCACTTCCAAAAGCCAACAGAGACAAAATGTTCTTAATTGTTAAAGTCTTCCCTTTACACATAAAACAGACAAAACCTAACCTGGAAATCCCCTGAATAGATGAAATATGTATAGATATCTCAGTATTTATTGAGATCTTAATCCATGTCTTCCATTTTTCTCTCCAAAATTCACCAGTTACTTCAGTGAGACTATATTTTCTCTTTGAAAATGTTGATCCAAAACCTCTTTGATTCAAACATGCAGAAGAAAGGGACAGTTTGAACCGAAACGAACTGAAGGAGTGAAGTCTCACGGAGTCTCTGAGGTTCATCCGGTCTGTTAGCTTCCTGTTTTATGCCTTCTTCGGAGGCAGCAGAGGTGATGGTGTGTGTTTGTGTCCTGGTGTCAATTAAAGGTCTTTAAAGCCGCAAACGGGCCAAAACAAGTGAAGAAATCAAATAAATAATAATTAAAAAAACTATTTGTAACAAAGCTTTACATTGCCGCTGCAGGCGTGGCCGTCTGACAACCCGCCAAGGAATTATTAGAAGAAGAGGAAGTGATGGATTTTTGACTCTGGTACCTGAAAAAAGCACAAAAAATTAACTTGGTATGATAAAAATCTGCGTTTTTAATTTGAAATTTACAAACAGGTTGTAAAGATTAACCAACAATACTGAGATTAAATGGTAAATGAGAGATAAAGCCAGGAGATTAAGATATCTGGAGGAGGGTGTGGCTAATCCTGGATAATCCCATTTAGAGATGTATTGACTCTAAACCGTTTAGGGCTCAGATGTCAGCCTGAATGCAGATTTACCTTATAAATGTATTATAATATCAGTAATACCTACAAAACCATTGAAGCAAAAGGTAGAAAAAAACATAGATATAAATGTGAATTATTTTAAAGTAACAAAATAATCTACCCCCCCCCCCCCTTGTGTAAAAGAACAAAAAAAGCATAAGCAAACTCTTGTTAGAAATTTTAAAATAATTAAGCCTACAAATCTTAAAACAGGCTTAAATGTGGCTTAAATAAAAAAGGCAGCAGTTTGAGAAAGGTTTTCTAAACTACTAGACATACCATCATTGGTTTTTTTGTGAAATAAATGTTATTCTTCATATTTCTTTACTAATATGTATTTTTTCAAACGTGTCAAACTCTGCAGATGGTTTGTTTGACTCCATTTAGTGGGAAACCTGCCTCACTTCTGTAAATCTGAATACATAAAAGGAGAGCATTGATACATTTCACTTTTATGCAGATGACTGTCAGATTTATGTTCCTTAAAACAACAACAAAAAAGACTCACAGTCTGTGTAATAACATTAAAACCTGGATAGCATTAATTAAAGGTTACCTATGCTGCCTTTACCTAGATCAGATATATCTATTAGCTACAAAATAACATGTTTATTACATTTTTTGCTCAAAATCATTCTCAGATAATAACATTTTAGTCTGGTTAGTTTAGGCTCCTTTCAGAATGAGGAGCTGAATGAGGAGTTGTTTCAGGGTTGCTAGGTAACGGGGCTGGGTTCTACTGGGGTTGCTAGGTAACGGGGCAGAGCCCTCCAATTCTGACTTAATAATATTGATGTTTTTGAAACAGCTCGTATTCCAGACACTAAAAAACATTAACTTACTGTCAGAAAACAGCTGGGTGGTTTTTTTAATCACTTGGACTTCTTCTAGAAGCAGCAGAGAACCAAATGGAAGTACAAATATGTGCAAAATGTGAAATTTGTATAATACTGTACTTTCAATGTTTTTAGACTCCTTGACCCAGCATTGTAAGGTAGTTGCTGAAAACATGTTTTTTGTTTTTTTTATTAAATACTGTTTAACTTAAATAAAGTTGTTAGCCAGTGGTAAAAGACGATATTCAGGCTCACCAAGAGCGAGATTAGCAGATTCCTTTGTCGTTGGTGGGAGAGTTGTTCAGTGTAGGACTCTGGTTCTGCTCCCCGTCCGTCAGAGCTGAGGTGTTTGGAGGAGTCATGTCCAGCTCCAGCAACATGATGTTCTCAGCCTTCATGGAAATGTGCACCAAAGCCAGATTACAAAGCTGCATCACATATTTCACTGCAGGTTTTAAATAAATAAGGTTCCATGTTATGCATGCAATATTTCTTTAAGTTTTGCTTACACACAAAATATCTGTCTAGATTTTCCACACAAACATAATTCCCCCCTTTCATACTGGATACATTTAATTTTTTTCCATTCTTTGTTCTAAAACCTAAAATTGACAATATGGTTTTTTAACCGTAAAATTTTATTTTATGTGCCAGGAACGTATTTTCTGTTTTGGCTCCCAAACTTTGGAATACATTACCTATAAATATTAGACAAAAATCTTCACTTCCTGTTTAAAAATCTGTTTTAAAAACACATAATTTGTCAATATTTTTCATACGAGTATCAGTATCGGGTCATCACTACTTAAAACTAATATAACATTAATGCACATTGGTGAATGTGAGCAGAACTAAACACCACCATTCCTATTATCTCTGCATTCACTCTTAATTTTCAGCAGATTAATACTAGATGGTCTACTAGATAGAATGCTAGATTAATACTAGAACCAATCTTTTTATTGATTGGTTAAGTGATTAATTACCTGTACATTTCATTTTTGGATCATTTTAGGTATAAAAAGTAACTTTATAGGTAACTCTACCCTGTATCTGGAGTGAGTTCCCATGGACAGCGCTACCCGAGCGTATTGACTGATTGGTCGCTTGTATCCGACTGCAGACGCTGGTCTTTTCTTCATCTGTGAGGATTTACTGTACAAACGCATAGTAACAATCAATGAGACAAAAAAGCAATTCATATAGGATTAAAACCGTGTTATATTTCTGATTCAGAAGTGGTGGAAGATGAGCGGAACCAACCTTTCATCTGGAACAAGAGGCTTGAACTTCCACTCATCCTCGTCTGGGTCAAACATCAACCTGTTCATGATTTTATTCTTCTCCTCTGGAGGAATGAAGTTCTCTATGATCAGATACCTGAGTGTCCACAACACACAGTACAGCACAGGTCCAATTACATGTGGCTGTCGCAGCAAAATATATTAACAAATGTGTTTTTTAGTGGGGAAAACGTTTTGTTTTTCCAGTGAATTGGAATTTCTCATAATGTTTATAAAACCTTTAAAACTGAAGCTCAAAGGTATAATGGCATGTTAGGGCCGTTATTGATAGAAGAGAGAAAAGGAGAGGTAAATTTCCACCCAAACAAATCTAAGAAATTTTCAAGCAAAAAACTTGGAAATTTCCGAGTTTGAAAAGTTGAAAATTTGTGAGAAAAATCTCATACAATTTGAGGTTAAAATGAGAATTTTTTTAGAGTTTGAAAAGCCGATAATTTGCAAGCCAAAACTCAGAAATTTTTACAATAAATCAGAAATTTTTGAGAAAAAGCGTGGAAATTTCTGAGTTGGAACAGTCAAATATTAGCTGGAAAAAACTCGTAAATTTTGAGATTAGTGTCAAAAATTTCTTGAAAAAGCTTGAAAATTTCTGAATTTCAAAAGTGGAAAATTTTTTTAAAAAGTGGAAAATTTTCGACTTTGAAAATTTCCCCCCAAAATTCTCAAAAACTTCTGATATTAATCTCAAAATTTATGAGTTTTTATAATCAAGTTTGTCAACTTTTCTAACTTAGACATTTTCTAGAAAAAAACGAGGAAATTTCTGAGATTTTTCTGCAAATTGTTGACTTTTAAATCTCAGAAATGTCCTTGTTTTTTTCTAGAAAACTTCTATGTTTAACCTGAAAATTTCTGAGTTTATACAGTCAATTTTGTGAACTTTTAAATCTCAGAAATGTCCTTGTTTTTTCACAAAACTTTCTGTGTTTAATCTCAAAATTTCCAACGTTTTTTTGGTGTAAAATTTTTCCTCTTTTCTACCTCCAACAGCCCGGACACACCTTCATGTGTGCTCTGCTCCCACAAACCCGGCTGGACTCACTTGAACTTGAGCTCCCTGGTGAGCTCGTTCTGCGTTTGCTCCAGCTCCTGCCGGCTCCTCACGTGCTCGTCGTTCACGTCCTTGATCTCCGCCTTGGTGCACTGGAGCTTGGCGTACAGCTAGGAGGAAACGGGAACAGAGATCAACACAGAGGATACGGCGCAGAGAAGTCGATTTCCAGCTTGCTGCTGCCTGGTTGCCGGTAGCAACGGCGCTGGGAGCACCGACATGTAGCGAACGGGCCAGCCAATGGGAGCTCTCGTTCCTCTGCTTTCCTCCTCCACTGCAGAACCGACATGCTGTTCACTATTTGACTCCAGGTTGAAAACAAGGAGGCCTGAATTATAAAGCTGCTGCCGTTTAGCAAAGTGATGCTTTGCAGAAAAACCATCTATTTTTTCTACACACTAAAATATTAATAAATTGTCTTTGGTGGTATCCTACCCACCATTTTACAGGAACATTTCATTAGGTTTTTCAATATGTTTTATGTGATGTTCATATCTGTTGCGCAACAACCGAGTCGTCACTGCAAAAACACAAAATCTTACCAAGTATTTTTGGTTTTCTTTCTGATGCAAACATATAAATACATTTTAATTAAGACAAAACTAACTTTCAGAAAGAAATAGGAGCTTGTTTTAAGTCAATAATTCCTTAATATTGATTAAAATAAAAAGCACTACCTCCTCTGGTAGGTTATTTTGGCAGTTTGTTGGAGCAACTTTAGTTTTTATTCCTTTTTTATGTTTTTTGACAACTGGAAATGTTTTCCAAAACACCAAATAAGGGACCAGGGCAGTTGACAAGCAAAAGGTGGGGGAGGGGCAGTTCTGCATTACTTTATGCGCCAAACTGGATCCTTTGTTTCTTTTTTATCAACGCTCACACGACAGATTGTTTCCAGGAGAAAGTCAGAACTGGAGAGGTTATGATTGTTAATATTTAATCTAATTCATGTCTACAAAGGATGAGAACAGTAGGAAATATTCAAAAGGAACATCATTTGTATGAGGCACAAAAAGTATACTTTAAAACACTTTAAAATGTCACCTTCTTGAGTTTCTTGGTCTTGGCCTCGACTTCTTGTTGAAGGGATGTGAACGTCTCCCTCAGCTCCACCGCCTCCTCATCCTGGATCAACATCTGCTGCTGCATCTCCCTCTCCCTTCGTGTCTGAAAGCAGAAAAACAACCAAAGTATTTTACCATATTATGCAGCAAATACATGACTTTAATGTGCAACATGCAGCTATGAAAAACATTTCTCTAAAAGGACAATTACCTGCTCAGCGATCTCCTGCCTTTTCATCTCCAGCATCTTCTGCTGCTCGTTGGTGTGATCGATTATGTTCTTCCCTCCAACCAGCAGCTTGCTCTCCATTGCCTGAAAAATCCACAAAATAATAGAACAACTGGATTAACATTGATCATTTATAGACAAGGAAATCAAATCTAGCTGTGGATGAGGAGAAACTAACCATTTTATGTTTTCAGTTCACCTGTTTATATATGGATGTATTCATTTAGTTGGGTGAAGAGTAAAGCTGCAAGTTTTAATGTTATTAGGATAAATAATATAGTATAAAAAATGTCAAATGTATCTGGCAAAGTGTATCAGATCTCAAGAAAGAAAAGTGCAAATCATATATTCTAAATTTGCAGCTAGTAATTAGTATAGAAATCAAGTTTTCTATCAATTATTCTGACAATTAATTGATTAATCAGATAACAAATTGTCACATTCTGCAAGTTTTTTATTTAACCACATAAGTGTATTTTTTACAATATCAGAAATCCATGATAAAATGTGAAAATCAAATAATTAATTATTTTTGTACAACAAAATAAACATTTTATTGCCTAAAATGCAATAATGTAGCATTCTCTTAGTGAACATTTTTACAGACAAAAGATTTTCATCTTTAATGCAATTGTATATATTTTAATTGTACAGTTTTAGTTTAATTACAGTTCTGAGTTTGTTGTTCCTTCAGAAAATGGCCTGTCTTAGAGTCTTTATACTCTACTTAGCAATTATTCAATTACTAAATTAGTTGAAGATTATTTAAATAGTCGATTAATCACGATTAATCATTTCAGCCCTACTTGAGATTGGTGCAGATTCAAATTCCAGCGAATAATTAAGATGGGCTGATGGACACTTTTTAAGATTTTTATATGCAAAAAATGATCTATAATATTAAGAAAAGCACAAATAAATACATGGAAGTTGCCACAAAATGCAGAAGATATGAATAATTTTGCAAAGTGACTTCATCCTGAAACATGTGCATGCCTGAAGCGATGTAAAGTTTAAGCAGAGCTCAGCTTGTTGTGATGTTGTCGTCATGACGATGCTGAGCTGCCAGCTCCATCAGCACAATGTTTCCGCTGATGGCAGCTTCAAACGCTCACAACGTTAAACATCTACATGGCCTCAGTTTGACCCTTAAGGAGATCTGAAAGCATTTTTTCAACTGATTTCAAATTTCACAAGCTGCTGGAGGTGGATGTTAGTTAAGATTTAATAATTAAAATAAAGATGGGCTTTTTAACACAACACAGGAAATATTTATCACCCTGTTACTGGATTTAACCATTTTAGTATTTATTCCATTGCTTGGTTCAGTTTTACTTTCTATAATTTTGCTTTATTGTGTTGTAAGTCTACTATAATTTATCTTGTTAATGCTCAACATACAGGCAGTGAAATAAACCCACAGAATTTGCTGTAACTTATTGGTAAATATTTAGCATTTTGTTGTTTGTTTTTTTCAGATTTGAATTTGAAAACACATAATCAACCAAAGTTGGATGAAACGTTTGTATTTCAGCAGTTCAAATTTGCTTAATCGATCTTGTGTAACTTTTTATATTTAAACTCCAATAATGGCTCTCAGGTTCATGAGTTGTATTAAAACAGTTTGATCTTTCATCTCATTACCATATATTTTATTCTCAATCAGTTGATCTACACTAGCGCTGAAACGAATAATCAGATTAATCGTTTATTGAAATAATAGTCAACTAATTTAGTAATCGATTAATTGCTAACTGGAGTATAGGCTCACAAAAAGGTGATTTCCTGAAAGAAAAACATATTGAGAGCAGTAATTAAGCCAAACTGTGCAAAAAGTACACACATTTTGCATTTTCAATAATAAAATGCACCTGTGTCTGTAAATATGTTCTACCAAAAACTCCTCAAGTGGTACAGTTTTACCGTTCGTCACCTGGTTGAAATTCTGTAAATAAAATTTACTTTTACTAGCCAATTATTGATTGGTTAATCCAAAATTCATCAATTAATAATTGGCAATAGCTGTATTGATGTTAAGTCAAGCCTAAAGGGATGAGCTTTTCATGTTAGAAGCATTTATTTAGCTGCAGATGCACCTTTGCTACAAATGTCCTTTTAGGTAATAAAATGTTTATTTTCTTATTCTAAAAAGAATTTTAATTATTTTGTATTTGCATATTTTAATGCATTTCTAATATTGTGCAAAAACATCTGATTGTGTCAATTCTTTATTCAAGTAATCGATTAATCGTCAACAAATAATTGATAGATTAATTGATAACTAAAATAATTGTTAGTTGCATCTCTAAGATTCAATATGTCCGTCTTTTATATTGTATTAAAAAATCTGCAGAATATACCAATTTTTTCATCTGATTAATCGATTAATCATCAGAATAATTGTTGATAGATTAATTGATAACTAAAATAACTCTTAGTTGCCACACTAAGTCTAAAATTTCTGCTTTCTCATCATGATGATTACAATTTTGTACATTTTACCAAATGACATACTCTTATATTTAGCTGCTGAGGGTTAAATCTGACAGAGTAACAATTCAGAAATAAAACAACATAAAGAAGGAAAGACAGAGAAGATAGAAACATGGCAAACACAGTCCACTGACATTTTGTTTTGGCCTCCTTCCAGGACTTAAACACAAAAAGACAGCGAGTCCCTGGCAAACGTGTGCTACCGAAACGTTCCTCTGAATTTACACACGCACACTGCTCTTTCAAGAGAAACACATTTAAACTGCTGCGAAGTACAGTGGGTCCTTCATGGAGGGCGCAGCTCAGAAAGCCTCTTTGTTTCAAGCTGTCTTTGTGTTCAGTGTGTGTGACTCTTTGTGTTGCTACATATTCTTTCAGCATCATTATAGAGGACTGATTCATGGCAGGGATTTTCCCCATTTGTGCTTCCCATGTTCCGTTTACGTCCCGAACAGCCGGGCCGCATTCCTCCAATACAGACAACTGAAACAGGTTAACTCAGCGCGTCAGAAGATGAATACTTTCAGGTTTTAGCTTCATTCATTCGGATGAAAGGATTCCCCGTGGGATCCTCACCGGGGTCATGCAACAGTGTCATAATGCAAATGGCATTTTTGCGTTGCACGCAGCTCTGTTTGCAGCAACATCCAATTAAAATATAACAATGAGGGTGCAAACACTGAATGCGAGAAGCAAAGATTTCAGCACCGCAGAGAGGAGGAGAGTCACTTTCAGCAGATAAAAAGATTTTATGAAAATAACACTGCCTACTCTGAAATAATACGTTTTTTTCCTGAAGAAAATATAAAATTTTACATCTATAAGTACAAATCAATGTAGGGCTAAAACGATTAATCGTATTAATTGTGATTAATCAATTATTGAAATAATCATCAACTAATTTATTAATCAATGAGTCATTAACTGGAGCATACAGACTCAGAAGAGCCATTATTTCACTGAATAACACACTTAGAACAATAATTAAGCCAAAAATGTACAAAAAAATATGTAATAGATTGTAATTATGTTACACCCAGAACTCCTCAAGTAGCACTTTTAGCTTCACCTGGTTCAAATTCTGGGGGAAACATCTCTTATTAAGCACAATTTCTATTAAATTATTAAATCAGTTATTCCAAAATGAATCAACAGATGAGCTGCAGATCCATCCTTTGCTACTAATGATCAAACATTCTCTAAAGGAATGCTACATTGCTGCCTTTTAGGCAATAAAATGTCTATTTAAGGAACTGAATTATTTATTTATTTGCATATTTGTTGTTAAATAAAAAAGTTGGCAGAATATGCCAAATTTATTTGGCCGATTAATCATCAAATAATCAATAGAATAGTAGAATACTAAAATTATCTTTTCAACTTGTTAAATTGTTTTCAGTAGCTGGGTGCTAAACCTTTTCATAGTTTATTCCAGTCCATTATTAGAGAAATGTTCCTTGATACAGCTCTGCTTGCCTGATTTGTTGTGGTTTGTTTATTTTTACTGATCGACACAAATTAATGGATAATTTAAGAAGCCAAATCAAACCTAAAAATAAGATAAAACACCAGGAATCTTTCTCTTTCTTACTTCGAGTATGCTCTATTTTTATTTATTACATTAATTTGTTAATAAATAGAATTAGTTGCTACAGATTCCTAGTTGATGAATGTTTAGGAGACTGTGAGAGGAAAAAAAGGTGCTTCACTTTACCGAAGGTGCGAAAACAAGCACAGACAGCAGACTTGTTTGTGGACATATTATCTGCTCTAAAGTGCACACTCAGATTCTTTTAGCTGTAACCGATCCATTTCCTGATGGAGGAAAGAAAAGAGAAAGGGAAGCGATGCATACGGAGCTGATGGCGCATCAAGCCACCCAGACCCGGCGAGGTTGGATCCCGCCTGGAGCGATCTGCCTATAAATATCATGTGACGACAACAGGTCTCTGACACGGACGATGGCGAGCGAAGGAACAAAGAAGAAACACTTTCAGAACCAGAACCAAACGGGAAGAAGCAGCTTTCAGCTTCTATGCACCCCATATCTGGAACAAACTCCCAGAAAACTGTTAAACACCGAGTTCCTTTAAATCAAGACTAAAAACCCACCAGTTTAGAGCTGCTTTTGTAACATAATAAATGAAATAATAATGACGACACTCAGAAAAATGTAATGTTTCAGTTGTTGATTTTTGTTGTTTTTGATTTAAAGCTCTTTGAACTGCTTTGTTGCTGAAATGTGCTATACAAAAAAATAAAATCTGATCGATTGATTTGACCGATACGAATGGAGAAAGAGTAGAAATAAGGTGGATATTTCTGAGAATCTGTTTCGTTTACCGAAATTCATTTTTCCTGATCGATGCTGAACCACTTAAGCTTAAAGCCTCAAATTAAAGCCGGGAGATGAATCGATTTTATTGATTGAAGTTTTTGAAGATTTAATTTCTGAAATCTTCAAAAATGGTTTGATTTGAGATCATCATTTGATTTTAAAAAATCAAATCATGATTTGAAAAATCATTTTCACCAATTCACTCCTCAGATTTTCATATTTCAAAGTGACCAAGCCGCCATCTTGTTTTTTATTTTTATTTGGACTTTAAACTCAAGTCAAAACAATAAAATACGTTGTTTTTTTAGGGTAGTAACATTACAAGAATAAAGTCAAAATAATATAAGAATAATGTCTTAATGTTGAATAAAGTTGTAATATTAGGAAAAGTAAGCCACTATGAAAAGTAACAAAACATTAACTATAAAAGCTTTTTCTCATTAAAATTGCTTTTTTTCTTGTTTTTTTAAGGCTTTCTTAGTTCTTTCAGAATAATTGATTAATAAAATAATCATTAAAAATGGTATTTAATGCAAAAAGTAAATGTCATTAGATGTAAGATTGCAGAACCAAACGTCTCTGATTGCTTGCCTTGTAGAACAAACATGCTTTCAATATTTTATATCTGCATGTTTCTTGTACTACTAGTATGAAGTGAACACCTGGGTTAACTGATTTCATCTACACACACAGACACACACACACAGTCGATTCATCAATATTTCAGCATACGCAGGCCTGTATGTTGAGAAATGGAGAGCAGAGATGAGCTCCGTTATCAGCCTCCCCCACACTGTAACCTTCAGATTCAGGCCGCCATGTCTCCGTCCTTCTTCTCGCTCTAATTTCACAGGAAGGCAGCCGGATAAACAGGAAACTGCTACTCTATCCAGCTGTACATGTGACTGCATGTTTCCACTGTATGTTAACTGTAAGAAAATGGTTAATCAGTTGTGTTTGTACAAACAAAAAAGGTAAAGGTGAGTTCAGAAGTGTGTGTCCTTATATTTTTCTTCCAAGCAGCCAGACTTTCCTGGACTTTTCAAGCGGATTTCCACATTTTTCTTTGGGGTTTGGCTGCTGTTTTGTTCATTCTCAATATTTATCGAGAATTCTCGATATTTATTCCTTCATGTCAAGTGTGGTTTTAATTGTACTTCTTATTTAATGGTAAACCATAGTTGCGGAATTGTGTTTTTCCCAACATTGGCTAAATATTTTAAAAGTTTTGCTCACATTTGCGATGGTAGTGTCATTAATTTATCAGCTTACATTTAAACACTTGTGCACGTACGTCCTGTACGACTCACTGCTTATGGTTTCATTCAAAAATCACTGATATTCTTCTGCAAAGGCCAGATTTATGGAAAACACAACTAATAGACAGTTTCTCACACCCAAGCTGTACCACAGGCCTCTTGGCTCCTTCTCCAATTAATGCTCACCTCTTCAGGTGTTTCCATTAAAATTGACCTGTTATGCTTCCTTAAACAAGCTAGGCTCGGTCTATGTGCTACAGGAAACATTTTAATATTTTTGTACAAACTCATTCTCAGGTAGTGAGATTTCAGTCTGGTCAGTTCTTGATATTTTGAGCTCCTTCTACATCTACATCTCCTACATCTTTGAAAAGCAGAAGCGGAGCCTCCTGCACAACCAACAAGAATTCAGCATCTGATTTCTGGATGATAAGTCAACAACAAAACTTGTCTTTTCCAGCAGCCATTGTACAGCAGTAAAACTAGCTGCTCAAACATGCTAGGGCTCTGCTTGGGTTGCTAGGTAACGCCACAGTAGACACTGACTGGCTTAGCCGTTGAGGGTTTATACAATGGCTAATTTTCCAGACACCAAAAAACATTAACTTCTTGCCAAAAAATGTCTGAGTGTTTTTTAAGCTCTTGGGATGTTTTTAGAAGAAATGGAGGCATAAAAATGTGCAAAATGTTAATTTTAGAAAACCATCTCATAACCTAACCCTGCTTCAGACATTTCTAGAAATTCATACACAACCTGCCTAACATTAGTATTCATGGTACTTTTTGTTCACTGATCTTCTCTAACAAACCTTCACAGAACTACATACATTTATATAGAAATTAAATTACACACAGCTAGAATCTACTAACTCACTTCTCACTGTGCTGTTTTATTTACTTTCACAATTATGCATCGCCTCATGTTGGTCTTTCAAATAAAATCACAATTAATAGCTTGTGTCATGTGCTTTGCTCGTGGTAAATCCCATGATGTCATCGTCATTGTTGTTGGTTCTGCAGGGAGCAGGAACTTAATGTCGGGTCAACACTGATTTCCTTCAACAGCAAAACACAAACTGGAGAACGAGTTAATGTGAAAAACATATGAAACTGGAAACTATCAGCACAAATATTTTAATATTTAATATTTTGCTTCTGTTTGAAGCAAAACCTCACAATGCATGAGTTAAAAAAAAACATGTAAAAGCTCAATGATTCCCAACACCGCCTTCATCTGGGCAGTTTACCAAAGAGTTTTTATTTTTAGATTTATTTCATTACATTCACTCTTATTAGAGACAAAAGTATCTCTGGACTTTTAAAAGCAAGCTGGACATTTGGTGGCAATAACATACTTTTGGCAAGTCAAATGTATAAAATTTGAAAGGCTAACTTGACAAAAACAAGTGTAGAAAGCCAACCTGTGTAAAAAAAAAAAAAAAAGGGCTGCAACTAACAATTATTTTAGTAATGAATTATTCTTATGATTATTCAATTAATCTTATAAAACATTGGCAGATTTTCCGTTTAACCACTTTCATCTTTTTGATACAATATTAGAATACACAAAAATGCAAATACAAAAAGAATTTGAACCAAGTGAAGCTAAAACTTCCACTTACAAAGTTCTGAGGAGAATATATTTACAGACGTAGAAGGTTTTTTATTTTAAATGTAAAATTTTTGTAAAGTTTTGGCTTAATTAAGTTTGCTGACAGATTTTTAGCAAATACCACTTTTTGAGTCTGTATAGTCTGGTTAGCGATTAATCAATTACTAAATTAGTTGATTATTTCAATGATTGATTCACCACGAATAATCTGATTAATCATTTCATCTCTTAATGAATGTTTTAATGTTAATGCATTATTTAAAAATATATCTTTCTTATTGCTATTTATCCTGACATTTTCAGAGTATAAAAGCTCCAGAGAACTACAGGAGGTTTGAAGTTCAGTGACTCCTGCAGTCCATACGAGCAACACTAACGGACTGATTTCCTACATCATCATTAATTTAAAAAGCAGAAGGAAGAAAGAAACATTCGTTAATTAGAGGAACTGGGGAGAAAGTAAAGAGATGCTTGCAGTTTTGACCCAGAAAGTGGATCTAAGAATAGTCCGCTGAAGAGTCATTCACAGGAGCCTCCTGATAGGCCTGAAGCTGCGAACAGCAGCCGCACTGACATACAACTGTTTCACTGCACCGAGTGTTAAATGCTGATGTAACAGATAAGTTCAGAGGAAAGAAATTAGGATTATTAATGAGGCTAGACAACCCTAAATATGCAAAATCATACATATAAGCTACTAAAAAACAAACAGAAACGGGGTGCTGTGGTGGCGCAGGGGCAAAGCATGACCCACATTGAGGCCTTAGTCCTTGTAGCGGTGGTCGTAGGTTCGATTCCCGGCCTGGCGACGTTTGCCGCATGTCTTCCCTCTCTCTGATTACCCTGTTTCCTGTCAAACTACTTTCAAATAAAGGACACTAGAGCCAATAAAACCTTAAAAAATAATAATAAAAAAAAAAAACAGAAAATCAGGAGAAATTCAGGTCAGAAACTAGTGATCAGGCTCAAAATCCGGGTTTAGTAAATGGACACACATAAAGACAATTACAAAATCAGCCTTGTATCACTAGAAGAATATTTTTAATTTATTCTTTTTCTTTCTTTCTCTTTCTTCTGTAAACAGCTGCTCAGGATTTATTGAAAGATTAAGATAATGTTTGACTGTTTTCAAGCAAACTCGTCTTTCAAAAGTATTCTAATCATTTCTAACATTTCGTTTAACTTATTTTAATTGGACTGTTTGTCAAAGACAATCGCAAAGTAATGTATAACCATTTCGCAAATAGTGCAAAATTTTACAAAAAGAAATCTGTGTGGGGTTTTATGCAATTTGAACCATCAGAGACATAAAGACAGTTACAAAGTCGGTCTTCTATCACTTGAAGAACATTTCCAGAATTACAGGACTAATGTCTCAGCAAGAGCTAGAGAAACTCATCCATGTGTTTATCTTTAGTCGCACTGATTAGTGCAACAGAATCTTCACATAAAAAAATTCAATCAGATCGATCAGAGAACAGACTTTTAAATACTGTTTTTAGTTTATAAATCACTGAACAGCTTTGCACAGAAATACATTAAAGATCTGCTGTTGTATCAACCTACCAGACCTCTGAGGTCTGCTGGTTCTGGTTCTGCTTGTCCAGAACCAGAACCAAACGAGGAGAAGCAGCATTCAGCTTCTGTGCACCACAAATCTGGAACAAACTTCCAGAAAACTTCAAAACAGCTGAAACACTGAGTTTATTTAAATCATTCGCCTTTGATTAGCAATAAGTGGATGATAGTATTTGGCTATAGAATAACGTGTTGTTGTTACAGTCATCACTTGTTTCACAAATGATGACTGTATGATGATTTTATGATGTAAAGCACTTGGAGCTGTTGCTGAAACGTGCTGTACAAGTAAACTTGACTTGACTTGCATGAATAATTCATGAAACAAATCGGTGCAGCTTGGACTCAGCAACTCCTGAAAGCTCAAAGTTTTTCTCTTTTTAAGAATTTGCTGCACAAAGTGAAATATGACAGCATGAAAAGTTAATGTGATCAGAACAAGAAGGAGCCACAAAAATATGATGAAGCACCGTGTCTGAATCAAGAGACCAGAGTTGGGTAGTAACTAGTTACTTTTACTCAATTACATTTACCTGAGTAACTTTTTGGCAAAAAAAGAAACAAAAAACTTTTAGGAGTATTTTTATCACACTGTACTTTTTACCTTTACTTGAGTAATCTTATTATGATGTATTGCTACTGTTACTTGAGTAAAATTTATGTTTTTTTGGTTTTTTTACCAACATGATTAAAGTAAAAATTCACCAAACACACACTTGCAGTTTTTGTTAAAGTTTTCTAAGTTTTTATTGAAACAAACTGATTCAGAAAAATGTTCTTTTGTCTAATTTTGTTATTTTTTATGACTAATATTAAAAATTTTCCTTTTTGTCTTTAAAATACCAACATTTCCACTTAACTTTATAATTTGGTCTGTCCGATGGTGTAATTTTTAAATATTAAATGATTGATTAGATCAATTACTCAGTAGTTAAGTAGACGTGATGAAATATTTACTCTTACTTGAGTAATTAATTTTTACATGAGTAAAAATATGTTAAAGTAGTGCTAATTTTTGGCTGTTCTTCCAAACTCTGCAAGAGAGATACTAATAAAAGAGGAAATATGTATACATGAAATCAAATTATCAGGTCTAAACCTCTTGAATGATGATCTCACAGAGTAAAAGGGAGATTATATACTTTGCCTGACGACGCCTCCGGCCCAACAACCTCATGTACTGTATCAGACAGATGGACACACCAGCTGAGCCAACAGAGCTGCACAGTTCCTGAGCTACATGTTTGTTGTGAGTGAGCCTAACGAGTTTCTGAAAGACACATTACCATCTGATCTCATCTCTAATTGGTTCATTTTGACCTCATGTCAAACCAACCTGTGACTCATTGGTCAAAAAGGAAGGGGAAAAAATAACTTTTTGTTTAAAAAACAACCCAAACAATGCATTTGAATACGTTTACCAAATAAAGCCAGCATGTTTTGTTCCTGATACAGACCTACATCTTTAAAAATAGAAAAAACAATCATTCATAAATGTGGCATCTCCACTATCTGTTACCAGAGGTGTAATGCGGAATATTTTCAACAGCAAATTATGAAATTATTCATTTACAGCTACAAAACAGGGTGTAAAAGATGGGTTTAAAAGCACGGGCCCAGCAAAGGAACACCAACATTTATTTTTCCTGACACATGAGGAATAAGCTTTATCAATCACTGATTGTCTTAAAATAGGTTATTTTTCACGTTAAGTGATTGATCTTGCGTGTTTCCTTCTAAACTGACCAAACAAAAAAAAGACTGATGCATCAAAGGCAGGAAATACTTCTTCCCCTTATCGCTCAGCAGCTGGCCGGTGAATCATGCACACTGATCCTCTGAACATTTGAAACAAATTAGCTCTAAAACCTATTAACCCCAACGTCCTCTGAGGAATAACGAGCCAGGAAGAAATGTGAACAGAAATGAATGATAGTAGCACAAGATCATGATTTAGACCCTCACTTACGAACAGGAATTGCTAAAAAAAAATTTAGAATAATAAAACAAAGGGCATAACGATATAAAGGAAATATTATTTTATCAATTCTGTTTTTCACAAATACAAGCAGGGATCCGATTTAGTGACAATGAACGTCATCTTTTGAGAAACTGGTGGTAACTTTAACCTTTTAAATGCTGAGAAACCAATGTTGTTCTTGTGATACTAGGACACTCTCCACTAGCATTCATCTAGTTCCCTCAATGCTAAATGCATCAAAATCATCTCTAGGTTCTGAAAATGTCTCTGGTACTGAAGAAAAAGTGAGAACACCTGATAATTAGCCACATTTAGAGGCTCTCTATTGGAAAAGGGCCTTTAGTTATCGGCTAATGAGCTAATACTTCCATATCATAAAGGACTAAATGTTTTCACAATATGCTAACGCTGCTCCGTCATTCAGCCCCTCGGCTGAATTAACACTATTAAGGTGAAACTTAACGAGCTTGTCGATTGTTTATATTTTAAATCAGAACTGCATAAAGTGCATTTCCAATCCCACACCGGACTCTGGACCGTTTCCCCTTTTAAAATACGGCGCCACCGTCTTGGTTCTTGTATCAACGGCTGTACTTGAGGATGACCAGGAGCGCCCTCTGCTGGATGGAGGCCAAATTACAACAGTAAAAGAAGGTCTAAATTGTCGTAATAGATTGGAACCAATTTTTGATCTAATAAACTATTAATTGGCATTTTATCGTAAGTTGATTAACATTATGTGAAAAATCCAGAAGGAAGAAAGGAAAAATCTCCCCTTCCTTTCATCACCTCCAGTTCGCTGATCCAGCAAAGTTTCATGTTGGACGGTTGAGGCTGCAGCTACAGGATTATAGAGCTCAGTGATTCAGTCATTCTGCACCAGTGACTTATTGACCATATATGTCCCATGAATCAGAGCGAGTGATTAATGCAGCTCTGGCTCAGTCTTTGATTTCTATGTGTGATTGTGACCTGTGTCTGAATTTAACAGAGGAAGAGCTGACTTCTTAAGATACAAGCAACTTCACAGGTCCAGATTGGAAAATATAGTGTGCATTCACACCAGCCCTGTTTAGTCTGCTTTAATCAAACTCCAGTTTGTTTGTTTACAAAGTCTGGTTCGTTTGGTGAGGTCGAACTCTGATGAGGACCAAAAAAGCAAAAACTTTGCCTTAAAACCTAAGTTTCGGTTGGGTTGAAGTGAACTCTGGTCCAATATATATGCCAAGAGATCACATATGCAGGAATGCAGAAAGCGGACTACGGCACAGGGCATTCTGGGTAAATACAACCAAAACAAATGTGGGAGTCTAACACCAGTGGGATAAATGGTTGGTGGTTTTTTACCAAAAATAAAAGAGAAATCCTACAACCGCTAAAATCTGACGCTACTCCATTTTTATTTATGTTTTATGAAGGTGTTTCTGAGATTTTTGTCATTTTCTTGATGCAGCGCCCCCACAGGTGTTTGAGGGGAACAGGTTTTTCAAATGGTCTGGTTTGTTTGATACAGAGCCAAATGAAAGTGAACAGCAACAGCTGAAAATGTAACATAAGATGCAATTTTGGCTCCCAATGGAACCAAATCTTACATGTAAAAACACCAAAATACCCCAGAAATTTAACTTAGAGCGCCGATATTTTTGGTAAATGCCTGAGATTGTAAAGAACTAAAGTGTAACACTAGAATAAGACGGGCTTGTATGAAGATGACCAGTCCATGATTGGACAGAGAACAATAAAGACCAACTTCTCCTAGTGAGACTCACCTTGTATCTGGCAGTCAGCTGTTCGGTGGCTTCCTGCCTCTTCCTCAGATTCCCCATCATCTTCTCGTTCTCCCCCAGGAGCTTCTGCTTCTCCTCTGCCAACAGGAATTGATCCTCTCTAATGGCTTCATTCTCCTTCTCCAACCTTTGTTCCTCCAGCTTCACAAACTCTTCTGCCTCTTTTTCCACCTCTTCTTCCTCAACCTCCTCCTCCTCTTCATCCCCATCTCTTTCCCAAGCCTCACCATCCACCTGCTCCTTCTTCTGTTTGCTCCTAAACCTCCTGTGGTTGAGCTGCGCCCTGAGACGAGCGATCTCCTTCTGGAACTCACGGAGAAGAGCATCTTTGGGGTCCTCGTTGACTCTGGGCTGGTTCTGGATGTTCTTTGCACGATTGGCATAACGAAGGGTGGTGAGAGTCTCATCGTAATGCTGGGGGGCTGGACCAAGAGTTGCAACCATCACCGTCTTGGCATTGCCACCCAAAGAGTCCTGCAACAGCCGCGTCAGCTTGGAGTCCCGGTACGGCACGTGGCTGCTACGTCCATCGGCCAAAGCTGAGATGACATTTCCCAGAGCTGATAGAGATAGGTTGATCTTAGCGGCTTCCTTAAGGCGGTCACCCTGGACTCCTGTCTTAGCTTGCCGCTCACTGCCAGCCAGGTCCACCAAATTAAGGCGTCCCACTCTAATATGTTTCCTCCCATCTGGTCCAGGCTGACTGCATTCCACAGTGATCAGAAACAAGGCATGGGACCTTGATGAATGTTCATTCATGTCCGTTGCTCCAACTGCCCTGGCCTGATTGCCCACATTCATTACCTCCTCGATCTCCTTGATACTTTTGCACACGCAAGATGTGAGATCTTGAACATAAACTCCTGTCTCCGGACTCTCTCTGAGCTCAAGTCCTCTGGTGTTGCCGTGATTGGGATCAAGGAGGTCACGGATCTCCTCTAGGTAGATCTCAAGGTAGGACGCCCGCACCAGATACTGCTTGTCGGACTGTGAGCGGGAAATGTGCGTGAAGATGTGGTCAAAAGCATTAGGGATCACACCTTGCTTCTCTGGGTCCAGCCACAATCCCTGCATGGTGTAGGTCTTTCCAGTTCCAGTCTGCCCGTAGGCAAAGATGGTGCCATTGAAGCCTGCAAGAACTGAATCTATCAGTGGACGGACGCTTTCGTCATACAGGTCTCGCTGTTTGGAGCTTGAATCGTATACCGCATCAAATGTGAATGTTTTTTGGGGCTCGCTTGGTGGCGCTCGGGGGTTTCTGAGGATCACCTGTCCGAGCCGTAGATCCATCTGCACAATCCCCCCAGCAGGACCATTAGACTCCTCTTTCCGGCTCAACGGACGGCATCGAACTACCACCTTCACTGACTCGCTGCTCTTATTTTTGGACATGATTGGCTTCTTTGAATTAGGTCAATATACTCCTAATTAGAGAATACAGCAAGTGTCTGTGAATTAAATTCCATGAAAAATCATTAATAAGGCATTCAATATGGCTTCGTGGTCATGTCACAATGGAGAAAAGAAATTGTGGCTAAAAATAGAAACAGAAAAATTACCATTGCAAATGATGAGACCCCCCTCTTTCTGATTTCCTTTGCTTATTGTCCAATTTTAGCCCTCAAACACAAACTGTCGGTCGGTGTCTTTCACGCTTCGGACTGACGCTCCATTTCAGTCCCGCAACACGTCCAGATTCACAGATTCACTCGGTGGAAAGAAAAAACAGATCCAACAACGCCAGGAATGACACAAGTCAGTTCACACATCTTCCTCCGGCCGTCATGACTACAGAGATCCGGGAGCAGCGCGACATGCCGACGTCTGCATCTTCCAGTGCCCCCGCTGAAAGATGCTCTGAAGCGGATCTGCAGCTCTCAGTCTGCGCGGAGACGGAGCTTCATGAGAGAGAAAAAATAATAAAAAAATCACTCACACACGCGCGTTCACACACATCCATTCAACCACCACACCCTACATCACTGCAGCGTGCAACAGAGGATCATGGGAAATGGAGTTTAATGGAGTTTAGTCCCCACAACTATTATTTCACTCTATGATACTCACAACTACGCACAATAAAGTAATTTCAACTTTAAAGTTTATTCATTATCAAACAATATAAACTATTTAGAGTAATAGATAATATAAAAATAAGATATCACAAATATTTACTCAAACTATTTCAAAAAGAAAGAAAGAAACAAATGACAATATGAAAGAAATGAAAATAAAGATTAATCAAAATCAGTGTTACTGCTAATAATCTTAGCGCCTAATCACTTTAGCACTCAAATATGTGTTTCATGGATTTTATTTAAGTATTCTTCGGGGTTTCAGAGAGATATATTTATCTTTAAAGAGTTTAAAACTCATAGAATGTAAGAAATATTTGATACAATTCAGATTGAAGTAATTTTAAAAGACTGTCTTGTTTAGAGTGTACCAATAGCTAATATATTTTTAGCAGTTTTTGGGAAGCATTTTTTTTGTCCTAGAGAACAAATGTATTAGTATTTTAAGTCGAGTTCCCAAGGATTAATGTGAATGCTATGTCTTAAACCAACTGGTTCTACAAGAGTTGAATCACTGAATCAATAAAATAAAACCCAACCTACAGAAATCTGTTTTTATTGAAAAAGGAGAACCTCTTTAGTTTAATGTGTAAACGGTTATGGATAAACAATCTGGCTTACAACTGGAAAGCTGAATTTCAGCTAAAAATTTAACAAAAAATAATGTTACTTGTGAACACACAGTATATCCTTATAAACGAGAATGAATTCTTTCAAATTTGACTTAATTTTGCCAATTTTTTGTTCAGAAGCTTGTCATAATTTTCCACTTAAGTAGGCTGATGTGACAAACTGACGTCTGCACACCTGAAAAACTATTCATCAACGTTTATAAAACGTGGATAATCTGGGTAAGTTGAAAAGGGAATTCTCTGAATTACTATCAAAAACAATAAAGATTCCCCCGGTGGGGGAATTTTTACGCCACATAACAACCACTACTGATTTTTAACAGAAACCGATGAGTCATGCATGGAAAATTTTGTGTTTTTAAATTTGTATTTTTTGTTATTCATAATGTGATTGACTTCCGAAATATTACAATGTTCTTTTCCCCAATTAGTATAAAATCAGAACCCAAAATAAAAAGTGAAAATATTTCCCCAGTTTTGCCAAGTTTGGCACAACAGCGCCCTCTGGTGAAATAAATGCGGAATGGTGACTTTATCTGACCTACAAATGGTCTATGTCGTCTTTTAGAGGGTACAAGCTTGGAAAGCAATTTTCAAGGTGACCCTGAGTATTTTTGAGCGATTCTCCGTCATTTATAATCTATGTGTTATAAGCGAGTGATTCTGTAAAGATCTGCACTGACGTGGTTTCTCTAATCAGAGTGGAAAGCTTCAGCCACATGGGGAAACCACCACAGCTCACAATTTTTTTGGCATCAGGTAACTGATATTTTGAAATGACTCTGTTCCTTTTCATCACAAATGTGTGCTTCATTTACAAGCCAGTGTGTAGGAGGAAGTCTTTTTTGGCAAACAATGGAGAATTACCTGTACTTTCAGTGTAGCTCAGGTGTTCCCCTTTTAACTTATTTCCTAGAGAGGCTAAATGTTTATGTGATAATTTTCTGATAAATAATTACTTTTTGACTCAAATGATAATACTTTTGTTTAATCAAAATTAAAAATCTCACATTTTGTAACTGAAAAAATATAATGGTTAGCTTACAATCAACAAAAATCCCCCAAATAATCTGATCTTTATTAGCAGAATTCAAGAGTTTGGCACTTTGTGTTAATACAATAAGCTCCAATAGGAAAAGAAAATGTTGAAAGGCTTTTCTTTGAACCAAATAGAGTTTAGGGAAAGAGCCAATTTATATGCATAGCACACACTGCTCCTTGGTTACACCCCTTCAACCCTCCTACTCGTCCAGCTTCCTCACTTTCTGAGTTGTCAAATAAAAACCAAATGCAGTCCAACTCACTTTCAAACACTAGATGTTTGCATGCAAAATAGGTGCATGTAAAGACAGACTTCTCTGCTTGTCTTTGCCAAAGCTTGAAGAGATGTCAGAGGTAGTCTCTGACTAGCTGTGGGAATGCCAGATGAATCCTGGGGGCCCCTTGCAGCAAAAAATTCAGGAATGTATCTCAGTCTGAAAAGAAAAAAAAAACTTCTGTGCAAACGCATGATTTATTACTGTAACAAAAGGTTGCACAGCTGTGGAGGAACAGTTATGTGATGATGAGATACAGAAATTTAAGTAACAAATTATCTTTTATTTGCCAAATTGCAAAATAGAACATTTATTTAATCCGGTTAGAACTTAATGTCTTAGTGGGGATCTATAAAAAGCTGCTTTATTTGGCAATTAGTGTCTGCATATTTGGTCCTTATGTCAAATTTATAAATTTAAAGCTCAAAAATCATACAGTCACAAAGCACAAAAAGACATACAGTTAATTCAACAAAAGTTCCAAAACACATGTTGACCAGGCCATGTTTTGAATAACTTGTACATGAGAAAATAATTATTTATCTTGCCTGGTAAACATATACCAAAGTTTTAAATGCATCTTTAATGAAAGGAAAACAAGTATTAGATTTTACCCATAATCAAACCCCAAGGAAGATTAAATGTTTACCCAAAAATTATGACAACAAGTAAGACTTAGATGAGATTTATATAAGACTGTCATCATATACAAATGATAGGAAATGTAAAAAAAAAGACCCACTGCAACTAGCTAATAAAAATGTTAGCAAACTTCTTATGGACCAATGATTGAGCCATGTGGAACTCCACAACTTATAGTTTTGCCCTAACATACCATTATGTCAAAAGAGTTGGAGGAAATCCAATCTAATATTCCATATAGGAGAATAAACACAAATGTGAAACAGGTTTTATATTCAAATTAAAATATTATACCAACGATACAAATTCTAGATTTGGTTGTTGAGCAAGTTGGAACTATTTTATTTTAAGAGACTATTTTATTACAATTTGAGTGCAGCGAACACTTACAGTCTTTGTGTTAACATTCATGACAAGTTCATTCTTTATCAACATAGAAGTGGTAAGAAAGGTCATTGTAGAAGCCTAAATTCAGTTTTTGTTCATTCAGACTTTAGGATAAGTTATGTTCATATTTCTTATTATAATTTGTGTATTTGGATAAAGATGTTAACTAGTTGGATCTATTGCATAGTAATTTACCATATTTGGATACATTAATGTCTTGCAAATTTGCATATCTAATTGGAATTAAGGATTTTTAGGGTGTGGCTAACCAGAGTCTGTTGGGCAGTTGGAGTAGAGCCACACAGTTTTTTGACCTCACTCTCTTTCCTTTTAAATTGTCGTTTCTTTATTTTTTATTTTTCATGGAAAGATAACCTTTGTACCGTTTTTATTATTATTTCTGAAGTAAACCATATTAAGAGGATCCAGTCCTTTTTCTTTTTTGGTTGTCGTTTTTTCGTCAACAAGTGGACCGAAGGGGAAAGACGGAGAGCGTCAAGCTTATGGCTCCTTTATTTAGGAATTAACAGTCATAAATAGAATAAGTAAAATAAAAATTTTGGAAAGTGAATGCTACTGGACCGAGGACGTGTCCTGCGGTGGGTTAGGGGAACGGTGTTTCCCCCTAATAGAGATGGTTCTACCAGATGAGTAGGAAGACAACCAGTCTAATATGGAGCTAACAATACCAATTTAACCTTTTAACCTCTATTTGATATATTAAACTGCAAGTACCTTTTAGTTTCTTCAGGACTTGAATACATTTCATCTAATGTTCTTTACTTTTATATGTGTTATGGGGTTTTCATCATTCATAATATTCACTTCCTGTTTCTGCTCGTCTTTGCTTGGGAGACCTTGACTTGGCTGAGTGCCAATACAAAGAAACATTGCAAAGATCTCCCACAGTATAAAGTCATAATGTCCTGGATATTTTACTTCCCTGAATACCATAAAAACAAGTTTTCTTTTTCTTTTTTTAGATCTGATTGTGTAGCTTTCAATTCAGCAACACAATCAGGTTATATTTTAGCTGTTTACTAAAGGTTTTCTATTCATTGTGTGGTTTTCTTTTCATGTTCTTTTACAACACAGGGCTTCCAGGGTGGACTCAATCTACGCAGTCTTGTTTAACTGCTTCATTTTCTTCTTTCTTTATTTATGTGCTTCTTCCTTCCTCAGTTTGCGTCAAGTCTGTACTTGGGAGTAAGAATCTGAGCATACTGGGCATTCCTAAGAGGGCCTGAGTCAAACTGCTCGGACAGGCGGAAGAAAAGTCTCTCAGACAGCGCCAGATGAAGTTAACACTAAAATCCCTTGCATCACTGGTGTGTATATTGACACTTCCTCTTAGGATACAATGCCTTTAAGGTTCAAATTTGCACATTTTGTCATTTTAACACATATAACCACAACTTTTAATTTCAATGGTGGAGACATTTACAGAAGGATTAAGTTATGAAACAACATTTCAAGTGCTACATTCTTCAACATGATCATGTTACAATGGAATCCGACATACAGCGGGAGCTATGACCAGGACCAAAGCCAAATGAGAAGAAATGGCAAGACTGGAAGCATTAAGTTATCCTTTATCTTCACAAAATATGCTGCTTTGTGTTGGTGTTTTATGTCAAATACCAATGAAAGAGCAAAGGATGCATGGGAAACGAAGCATGGCCAGCATTGCCAGTGGTGAATAGAGAGTTGGGTTTTTAGGAAATTAAACAAAATACTGCAGACCCCACACATCCTGGACTTAAATTATCCAGACTTTTACCACTGAGTTGATGGTATTTGCAAAAAAAAGAAGAGCCATTATGGAGACAGTTTCTACTTCATAATGAACACTCAAACCAATGTTACGTTCATTTGCACTAATTTAAGCTTGACATTTTTTGATTAAGCTGTATATTTACATATCTTCTTCAAACAAATTATTTTTAATTTACCACCAAATTTATGTGTATCTTTATTGAAAGCAAAAGAACCTAAATCAAATTCCTTGGCCAATAAGGTTGATTCTGATATAAGTTTTTTTTTTATCCGTAAGCTTTCACAGGTGCATGAGTTTGAGACCACAATATGAGATTAAAATTTACTTTAGACAACTTTTTACGAACTATTCTTTAACTTTCAACGCCGAAAAGAGAGATTGGCATGACATGCAAGCAAAATCTTCCACCAGAGTCATAATATTCAATTGTAAAATAAAGACAAAAGTCTTCCGACGATATTTTTTATGTGACCCCAAAGGTTCATCGTGGGGAAACGCCCGTAAAAAAGCACCGAAGTACTTATATGACATCACTTTGCCTGACTCACAGCTGGGATGGTCACCTCATCAAGTGCAAACTTGCCATGAAAACACACCCGAGCGGCCAGAGATCCGCATGAAACTGGCGTCCATGTTGGCTCAATAGGGGGTTTTCACACTGGGAGGCAAAGGGACTTCTGCGCCGTAATGTCCGGGTGATTCACGCAGTAACATTTGGCCTATCGGTCACGCTTAAAGCACGCCCCTTGACTGGTTGAGCTTTACCTTTTTAACCAATCACAGTAAGTTATACCACTAAGTGGCAGATTCAGTAACCAATCAAAACCTTATATTTTGACAGAAAGGCTGGGAGAAGGCGTGTCCATTGGTCCAGGGAGTCGCCACTGTGGCTCCTATTCGAAGGCGGTCGTCTGTATTTCTGCTCTAATCTCATCTGAAAAGCTAAATTACACCAATTAGACAGTGAATTTAATTCACTTTCATGTTTGGTTTATTCCCAGTTCTTCTCAGTCGAGCTCTCGGCGGGGCTCTGGAATGACGGCGTGTGCGGAGAATTTGAATTAGCTCGCAGTTAGTTTGAAGAAAGAGTGAGTTGGGGCAGAGACGTAGAGAGAAGCCATTTTGTCCCGACTGTGTGGGAGAAAAGAGAGTGGAAAAGAGGAATCACACGGGAGGAGATACCATTTTTTTGCTTTTTGTTCTCATGTTGTAAGAGAAGATACAGTTCGGGATATATCAACTTCTTGGACACGTCTTTGGGTTCCTTATTTGGGTGATATTTTAGCCTACTACTAGCTCGCCAAAGCTAATCAACAAATCCCAGATTGTTAACTGTTAACAGCCAGGAGGGCTGGAGCGGGTTGGTCAAGTTGGCCACGGAGCTGGAATTAGACTTCACGTAGCCGTGCTAGTTTTTCCTTTGTTTCTTTTTGTATCTGGGTGAACACATACTTATTTTTCAATGGCGAAAAAGACGTACGACTTGCTGTTCAAGCTGCTGCTGATCGGCGACTCGGGTGTGGGGAAGACCTGCGTGCTGTTCCGCTTCTCTGACGACGCCTTCAACACAACCTTCATCTCTACCATAGGTAAGAACTCCAGGTGACGCACACAACTGGGTTTGTAGTTGGAGGTCTTCCTGATAGTTTCCGACCTCTGTCTGTCGGAGGTTTTTGACAGCTGGGAAAGTCGTCTGACCCCCACCATGCAGCTGGAAATGGTAGGCAGGACATATTTGGTTAGCTGCTTTGCTAGCATGCATCGTTTCTCCAGGCCTCGGATTATTATTTTAAAAACCTACTAGATGATCCATAACGTCTGTTTTTGTTGCTTCTTAATTAAGTGAATAAAACATTGTGATAGTTTACATCCACACCGGCTGTAAGTGTTTGTTAATGTAGAGGAATGGTTTTGTCATGTCAGTGGCTAACAACGACGTGTTGGTAGCAGTGAAGGGCGGCCATACTGTGACTAACTCTGAAAAGTATTCCTCAAACCAAATGACAAGCATTAGCTTCTCCAATACAGTCAGATAATAAATATTCTTTGTTTGCTTTTACAAATTAGACAGTATCTCTTGTATATTTCGTGTATATTTGTTTATAAAAGCCACCACAGTATAAAAGCTCAAAACAAGCAACACTCAAAAGAACTATATATCGAATTGAAAGGACATTATAATAAAATTCAAATAATGCTAAGATAATGTCTTTAATTTCAAAACAAACAGCTGCAGCGGTTTTTGTTATTAATTTACATAAAAACTTGTTATTCATCACAAAATTAGCGTTATTCCTAACAGGTTCCATAGGTCTTAGCATAAAATTGTACATAAATGTGTCAAAAACATTAGAAAACAATGGATCAACCACATTTATTATTATCATTTGTTGCACTTTTGAGATGTATGCAGATTTTGTCAGGATTAGAATAGCTAATGAATAGAGAACTGATTTGATCAAGTCATTTTGGTAAATAGCATAAAAATATAAACTATGTGGCTTATAAAAATAATTGTACCTCTATTCAGACAAATAAAAACCTTGTTTTATAGGACTAAACATTTTTGCTATGTTGCTACCAGGCAGTAAACAAACAATCTTGACTCACAATAGAAAGTAATCTGTTTTAATTGTATTGTGAAACCTGCAGAGCAAAAAGCAGTAATGTACCTGTTACAAATAAAAAAATATGCTTTCAAAAAGGGATGAGCAATGTCAAGGTAAAATATCAAAATACAATACAACATATTTTAGAGCGTTTTTAGCAGTAATAATAGAAGTGGTATAAATCTATCATTACATACAGTTTAAGGTTTTGCAAATCTGCCACTAAAACCTTCACAATCTTTATTTTCAGTCATATTTTGTATCAGTATTAATGCAAACCCAAGTTTTAAACTGTAAAGTTTTTATACTTAAAAGTTATAGCTATCTATACCTTTAAAGTTCTTGCCATAGAGTAATGCAGCACTGCCCTGCCCCACCTGTTGCTGAACACTTTTGGGAAGTAGTTCAAAATGTTTAGGGGGTTTGCAAACATATATTAGATTTTCTTGTTACTTTTACAGTTGATTTAAGGCTTAATAAGTATCCTTTCCATAATAACAATAGGTTAAATAATAATTGCCTTTCCAAAATTGAAAAGTATAAATTAAAGTAGCATTACTGACAAATGGTAGCCTATTTTAGGTAGCAAAATAGATTCCTCTCATCCAAAGAAATGTAATTGAGGATGTTGAAATAATTTTTTGTTGTTGTTGCAAGAGTAGAAAACAAAACTTCCAAAAGTGGGAGTAGAAGTAGGACATTTTCACATTAGGACCATTGTGTCATTGTATATCGCTAGTAAAATAAAAGTCCAAATTGTTGGTTTTTTTTTGTGTTTGTTTACAGCCTAAAAGCAATAGTTCTTTCTACTGCTACTAAAATTTTATAACGTCATGATTATTGCAGTTACAGTAATGTAACTGTAATGTATTTTTTAAAATCTTTTGCTCTCTATAGATTAACACAAACATAATTAGTTGATAGTAGCTGGTTAATTACTTGGGCTAATTATTAATGTAGCCATCCTGCAGTCTCTATTTGACGTTATTGTGTCTTGTAGCTTGGCAACTTAATTTTTTAAAATTTCATAGAGTGATAGAGTTGCTCTTTTAGTTTCCATGACTTAAATTATTTCAGACCAGCCAAATTTTCTCTGCTGAAAGAAAGAAACATACAGCTGCACTCTGCCTGCATTCTATAATTATTACATGTTAAGTTAGACAGAAATTAGCATTTTTATTGTCAATAAATACTGTACCTAATACAAAAAGCTAAACAGTTTAAACTTTGCATGGTATTTGTTTTGGATAAAACTAAATCGGTTGAGTATTACTGGCACACAGATTCACATTGGTGTTGTAAAATATGGCCAGTAAGTGACATTGATTTTTTTTCAGCTGTAGCTGAATAATAAAAACCAGGATATACCACTGGAGATTTTGTTGGGGGGATAAAAGAAACAAGTCGGTTTTGTTAAAATATTTTGGCTACAGACGAGGTGACGTTAACCATAAACAGGTTCTCTGGCTTTAGGACTTTGTAGCTGTTGCCACAACATGACACAAGATGACTTAATGACTTGATCATTGAAATAAGGTCAACAAAACTCTGTGTAACAATTGTAGAATTACATCGGTGATTGTTGTCTTAAGGATAAACAAACAAACAAACCTGTTGGGTGTATTTAAGCCATTTATGTAGCATTACAAGTTAAAACAGTTTTTAGCAACTGAAAAGCAAAGAAGCTTTGATTTGTGAGTGTATGAATGCCTTAGATCAAGGGTCCCCAAAGTCGGTCCTCGAGGGCCGACATCCTGCATGTTTTTGTTCTCTTCCTGGTGGCACCAACAACCTATACAGCAAGTCAATGCTCTTCTTAGGCCTTCTAACAAGCCATCATTTGATCCAGGTGCGTTAAACCAGGGAGAGAACTAAAACATGCAGGATGCCGGACCTCCAGGACCGACTTTGGAGACCCCTGCCTTAGATCATAAACAATCCTCCAAGGTGGCATCATCAACCTCTTTTCTCTACCTTGCTTTACACTTGCATCTAAAATCGCACTTGCATGAGTTAAGTGTCAAAGTATGTCAAATCCCGGCGCAGCCAAAGCGAGGCCTCCATTTACTCTTATTGCTTAAGACCTGTGCTGAGTAGTAATGAAACATTAGAGTGCTCTGACATTATTGTCCCTGATCCTTTGGACTCGGCTTTTGTTTCAACATTTCTTTTTAATAACTTATGTCTTGTTAAGTTATCCTGAGTATAAGCAGCTGTTTCCAGCGGCGTCCAAGTTGGATTAATTTGTCGTAGTTGAGACATGAACTGCTTCGCTGTTGCAGAGCTTGCCAATACATGAAGACTTCTGCTTTTCATTCTGCACCTTTGCTTCGACTTGTACTACACTGCAAAAACTCTTACCAAGTATTTTTGGTCTAGTTAAAGAAATATCTTTGTACACTTACAAGTAACTTTGTACGACATATATGAGCTTGTTTTAAGTCAATAATTCCTTAACGATGAAAAAGTTCTAGTTCCACACGCAGATTACTTTTCTTATAACTGGACATTTTTCCAAAGTTAAAGATGAAACCTAACAGTGAAGCTAGAACTTTTTCATCGGTATTAAGGATTTGTTGACTCCTATATCAAGGTTTCACCCAGTGTATTATAAGCCTGGCGGGCCACCAGGCTTTACTTGTGCGCCCCACCTTTTTTTTCCGAGCCTTTATAAAATGTTTGCATTTTTTAAGGGTTTATAGTTAGTGTTCAGGTATTAATATTCCAATATGTCAATAACACATAATTATCAAGTGACATTTTAAATTTCCTGTCAACTTTAAACATTTTTTAACTCAAACACAACGGCCCAACCACCGGGCTTAGCAAGTTTTCAGGGGGAAACCTTGTATATTTAACTGAAAGTTACTAGAAACAAAAATACTTGGTAGGATTGTGTTTTTGTATTTATTTAATACAGTTAGTCTTCTTACTCAAATGACTTAAAAAGGGCAGAGTAAACCCAATCCTTTAAGATCTTTGTTGTAGTTCTTAAATACAGTAGACCAACAGGCTTTTCAGAGAGAGGAAGAAAGAAGAAGAATGATCTTTGGCCCTGGCCTGCTGGTCTTGGCAGCAGCAACAGGTTTTTCTGTTTTCATTTATGGAAATGTGGAAATGAATTCAACATCCTAAAGTCAGCAGAACAGGTTTTAGTTGTCGTTTTTTTTTGTCGTTTGTTTTTAAATTGAACGTAACATATACTATTTTTTTAAAGTCGATTGTTTGGTGAAACTTGTCTAAATTGTGAAAAGAGCAAAGTTAAATGGAGATCTCATCTGAAACCTGTTAGACATAAATAAACCAGAAGCAATGACACGGCCCATTTCTCGTAACCTCAGGTGTAAAACTAGAAACTTGCAGGTTGTAATAAATGTTTTCTCTGTATAACCAGAAATAAACTCAGTTATAACCACTGCTAAACTTTCAAAGTTATTACCAATCAGTGCAAAGGAGAAAACTTTATTCACGTTCAGCTGCGCTTTGGGGGAAAGGTTTATGTACTTACCGATGGTAAATTGATTAGTAATTCACATTTTATGACTTGGATACACTTACATACTCTGCTATAACCACTGGCTTTTAAATAGTGTGAAATATTCCAGCATTTTCATCGTGTAAGATTATATTTCATGTCATTTTTGGTGTGCAATCTAAAAGGCTGCTCGAGTTTTTTCTGCATTTCAGACCTGATTGTTGTTTGCAACATGAAAATTGGGATTTAGCAGAAACTGCTCCCACATGGTGCTGATTTCAGTTTAGGAAACTTGTATTTTTATCTTTCTTTCACCTTAAATTTACATTTGTAAAGTTGCCAGCAATAATCGGAATCACTCGAAATATTTTGTGCCGTTTTTTTGGTGCTGCTGCCTGGGAAATAATTGCAATTTGAAATGTATTCCCTAGTGATTCCTCAAGTTATTTTTTAACTTGCTTTTTCAGTTATTTCTTTTCTATTTACTGTTCGTTCGTTAAAAAAACGTCCAAAATAAAATATTAAAGTTCCAAAATCAAACGCAGTCCATTCTCTTAAAATACTTGCAAAACATAACAGCATGGAAACCAAATTTTATAAATAAATTTTGTGAGCTTGAAATTGGGGCTGAAATGATTAATTGTGATTAATCATTTATTGAGATCAACTAATTTAGTAATCGGCTAATCGTTAACTGATGTATATAGACTCAAAAAAGGCAATTTGCTTAAAGAACAACATATTCAGAATAGTAACAAAGCCAAAAATATATATCTACATTTTAGATAAAATAAAAAACCTTTTGTAAATTTTAGTTTTATCTTCACCTGGTTTAAATTCTGTGGAAAACAATATAAGCGGAAAGGGCCGAGCTTTTCACATTTGATTTCAGACGTTTTTTCTTTTTTTTACTGCGGATACATCCGTTGCTACAAATATTGAAGCAATGCTTTGCAATAAAATGTTAGTGCAATAAAATACATATTTTATTGCATTTTAGGCAATAAAATCTTTAATTGCCTAAATAAACACTTATTTACATACATAAATAAATATTTATTTATAAATAAGGACATTTATTTATTTAGGCAATAAATGTTTATTTATGGATGTATAATATATTATATATATGACGTCACCTAATAAAATGCAACATCTTGTTGCATTTTAGGCAATAAAATGTTATTTATTAATTAAAATAGGAATTGAATTGCTTATTTGCATCTTGTATGTATTTTTAATATTATATAAAATATTAAAAATAAAAAATCCACAGAATGTGCCTTTTAAAAAAATCCAATTAATCATCAAAACAACCGATTAATCGATCACTAAAATAATCATTAGTTGCAGCTTTACTTTATAAAAATGGACTCTGTTAAGATTTGGGGTGAAGTTGCTCCTTTCATTAACTGTATTAACCATGACTACATATGTTTAATGACTCCAGATTGTTATTGTTTTGATATAAAATTATTTTAAACTGTGTTTAGCTGAAGCGTATTGAGCATAGGTGTATGGAAATCATCTTCCTACCCCTTACTGCAGACTTTGAGTGGACCAAAACTGTGTAAAGAGCAGAACTGAAAACCTGGAAGAGGAATGTTGTCTTCCTCCGACCCAGGTCTCATACCTTTTCAGAGACAGCTGCTTCTCAAAATACCCGGCTGGGAAATCCCCTCTGTCATTATCCTTTTCAGGCTGCTTTTCTTCAGGACGACCTGGCTCTTCCTTAATATCTGCACTGATGATCTGTCATTTAAAAAATGCCTTTTGGTTGTTTTTTTTTATTTCCACAGCAACTGGAAAGTGCCTTGTATTTGTGTTTGGAAAGAATTGATTATCTTTCAGTTTAGATTGTCATTGAAGTCCTATTTTAGGGAAGTATGTCTAGTTTCCAGTGAATGTTGTTTTTTTTCTCTTTTACTCAACTTCCCAGTGCTGAGACCAGTGTTTAAAAATAATGGGCTGTTATCAATAAAACTGTCCCTTTTTCTCTATACATCTTCCCAGATTATATTATTTATGCGTCTTTTGAAGCAACTAAAACTTTCTTTCCCACTCCTTCTCCTCTTAAGGGTGTCCATAATATCTGGTGAGTCACATTTTGGCAGGCAGTTCCTTCGTTATTGTGCGACTCCACCCCACCTAAAACGCAGCTGTTTCTTCAACTTTTTGACCAGAAAAACGTCCTTACTGAAGCAGAACTGACAGAAAAACGAGGTTCACATAAAGCAATGAATCACAGGGCATAGACTAGACCTTCAACCAAATCATTAAAACTTTTCTAACTAGTTTTAGTGCTGGTTAATTTCACTTTGGTGTGAACCGGTTTCAGACTTCTTAAAATTAGTGCTTTGAAACGCTTAATTTTACAATATTTGACCTAAATGTCTTTTGAAAATCACAATTCGATGTCACAGTTCTTCCCAAAGTAGCTGCCATAAATTAATTTGTATTCTATTCTATCATAACACCTCAAAACAAAAATACTTGTATATCATTAAAAAAATAAAAAATCTTGGTTTAAACTCCTTCCAGAGGGAAGAAAAGATCTTCTGTAATGTGAAATATTGTTTGAAATCCATCCATCCATTTTCTGTTCACCCTTGTCCCTAATGGGGTCGGGAGGGTTGCTGCTGCCTCTGCAGCTACGTTCCAGGCGAGAGGCGGGTCACCCTGGACAGGTCGCCAGTCTGTCGCAGGGCAACACAGAGACATACAGGACAAACAACCAGGCACACAGGGAGAATTTAGAGAGACCAATTAGCCTGACAGTCATGTTTTTGGACTATGGGAGGAAGCCGGAGTACCTGGAGAGAACCCACGCATGCACAGGGAGAACATGCAAACTCCATGCAGAAAGACCCCGGCCGGGAATCGAACCCAGGACCTTCTTGCTGCAAGGCAACAGTGCTACCAACTGCGCCACTGTACAAACACTTAATTTGCTTTTTAATTTATATTTAAAGTATGCAAAACGTTTGGCACAATAATAAGAGAATATTTGAGCAGAAACTACTCATACCATAGCAACATGATCACCAAAGAAAGTGTGGCGGAAAATGATCAGAAACACAAACTGAACAGCTGCTGAATACCTTTGCATGGATTATTGTCCAAACTGTAGCCTCTTGTTGTATGCAGTGAAAAAGAAAACATTATAGACCAGAATAATGCCTTATTTGTGGCTCAGTGGATAAATTCATTTTAATCAGAAGCACAGTGAAAGGCAATAGAAGTTCATAGATGCATACTAAAGATGAGCAATAATTATAAAAATAAAACTGCAGGGTATATACTTTCACTTGGGATATAAACACTTCTATGTATTTAAAACAGTATTTTCATTAGTATCTGTATTGAGTTTAATCCTCTAATAAAAACTAGAATCTTAAGATAATGTTTTTGGGGTTTTTTTTTTGCTCTGAGCATCTGCTAGTATTTGGCTAAAAGTTTGTGATATTCCGTCCATTTCTCATCATGCATTGTTACTTCAGAAAGATAAATATCTCCCAAAACTTCAACATCAGACATTACTGGCACATTAAATTTGATGATAATGAGGTCGATAATGACGAAATAGATTAAATGACTGAAGCAGGTTTGATTCAAATTGGGCATCTGCTCTAAATTAGCATTGATTATTATTGGGGCTAATAAAATAAATTGGCTTGTTTTTGCATTATTTATTTATTTTTGTTTTTTACCTCGATTTCAGCCTGAACTGTTGGGGTTAAAGGAACAAACAACTTCAGAATCGAAACACGTTCTTTCTTTTTCCGTTCATCTTCTCCTTAATGTCTTTCTTTGGCTTTCATCTGACTCGTCTGTTTTCATGTAATTGCCACAAAACTACACAAGTAATCGATTAATCTGTCAATTATTCTGACAATTGGATAAAAATGTCACATTCTACATATTGTTCATTTAAACACTCAAGCCTTTTTCAGATATTAGAAATACATTGAAAGATGCAAATATACAAATAATTCTGTTCCATATTAAATAAGAAAATGAGCATTCCTTTAGTAAGTCTGAACAGGGAGATAAAATTATAAAACATGTTCAAATACAAAATGTATATATATATATATATATATTATACAGTTTTGGCTTAATTACAGCTCTAAATATGTTTTTCCCCCACTAAAAAGCTTTTATATTTTTTGTCTGTATATTTCAGTAGACGATTAATTGATTTCAACCAATTAATCACAATGAATTTGATTAATCGTTTCAGCCCTACTTCAGTTAATCAATTTTCTTTGTGTAGTCACTCAAATAAACTCGCACAAATATGTAAAATGCGTCTGACACGTCTGTTTTTCTTTACAGGAATAGACTTCAAGATTAAAACTGTTGAATTACAAGGAAAGAAGATCAAACTACAGATTTGGTAAGTCCTTGTTTTAAACTTTTATTTGGAGACTGCCAACTTTTTTATTTGTGTGGCTACTTCAGTTTCTCACTTGTATCATAGTACAACATCTGTTTGACAAAACTCCCTCAAGCCTTGAAGTATGTAAGAACAGGAAATGGTCACCAGCATTTGCTGCATCATTGTTGGTCCACTACGGATAATTTCCACCATCTGGAGTTTAACCGTCTGCTTTCCAAGTGCAGCACAGCAGACTGAAGCGTTTCACCATCCAGTCTTTGGTAGAAACAGAGAGACACGAATAAAACAATAATGGAAATTATTCCTCTTGTTTTAATTGATTTATTGCTTATTACATCAGGCATGGAGCTGTCTCTTTTTCACAGTTGGGTTTGTTTATGTCCAAATGTTAATATTTCCAAATGTTTCCATAAAATCCAATCTAGACTTTCAATACAAATTATTCCACTTATCCTGGTTCTTTATGACAAACGTCTGGCATTGATGTTTTAATTGGTGAACAATAGTCTCGCGGTTAGGGATGTGTGCACAGCAACAGCCTTAGCAATTTATCAATTAAATATCTAATTTAAAATAAGCTCAATAAGTTGCATGATTGTCTTTTTATGGATCACTTTTTCTACCAAAGACTGGATGACAAAAAGCTTCAATCTGGTGTTTTGGTCTCAACCAGCCTCTTTTTGAAGGACAGTTTTGCTTACAGAGACTTCATTATCCATTATTTTTTTTTTTGGGTTGTTTCAGCTTTTATATACATTTTTGCTACAACTCCCCTGAATCTAATTAACTGCTCTTTACCAAACTTGATAGCATGCTGACGCCATAATTAGCCGTTTTATTCAGCTGCGTTGCAGCAGGGATGCATGTAAACATTGCAGGAATTTACCTGTTGAGACTTCTGGCTTTTTGGATTAAACCAATGGGAGACTCTTGGAGTTAAATTAATTTAACTCCTTATGTCCAGTTGCATTAAACATAAAACGTCACATAAACCTCAACAGTCTTGTTGGAAGACAAGATTATGCTGAAAATTGCAACTGAAATTGATTTTTTTATTTATTTTATTGGCTTTTTGCAGGTGAAATGCTAAAATAAAAAGAAAAAATTTGTGTTTTTTTTTTTTAAATGCATCAACACTGAAAACGCTCAGCGTTTTCAGTTTATGTTCTTGAAATTTGGATCCATACAAGATGGGAATGTTTTTATACCAACAATAACAATGATATTACAGATCTTACTGGCTAAAATCAGACGCTAAGGGAGAGGAGTGGCTGCTGCAATGCAACAGTGCTACTAACTGCGCCACTGTGCAGCCCACAATTTTATTTATTTTGTGTTATCTGGATTTATTTGATGATAAATTTAGCATTTCTAAGTGAAACATTTGCTGTGTAGGGACACAGCAGGCCAGGAACGGTTCCACACCATCACCACCTCGTACTACAGAGGCGCTATGGGCATCATGCTGGTCTATGACATCACTAACGCCAAGAGCTTCGAAAACATCAGCAAATGGCTGCGCAACATTGATGAGGTGAGAATCAGAAACTAATGCAGCCAACAGGACAAAACAGGAATAATTCAGTGGATCTGTATTGATTAGATACGGTTTGTAGTTTGTTTTAAAGGCAAACCTGAACTCTTTGCTCATGGACAGTAAAGACTAGTTGGTGCGTTTTGAGTGGAAAGTGTCGGGCCAAACTGGGCGAGGCCATCTGACCTTGTCATTGTAATTTGTGTCACCATTGCTGTTTTTAAAGAGGAAAGGAAACATTGAATTTCCTGCTGAGAAGTTGACTTTTCATTTGTTGCTCTAAACCCCAAAGAAGCTGAGATTTTAAACCAGTTTTCTCTATTTTTTTGTTGCTAATCTAGTGGAAAAAAGCTATTTGAATAAACTATTGAACGCAACAAATGTCTTCTGTTTCTTACCAACTTTTACTAATTTGAGCAGGAAAGTCGTGACGGTGACTTTCTTTAGTGTGACTAGTCTGTTTTATTTTAAGATGAACTATGCCTTTGAAACATCAGTAAATGTACAAGTAGTTTCAGATTATAAAAAAATGATTACTTTTGGCATTTTTAGATTAAAACAGTGTATCAGACACGTTACATTTAAATCAGGTAACATAGATTTGACATTTTAACTGTATTGCTAAATCATTCTGTACAGTTAAAAACCAAATTTTACTGTAAGTATTTAAAAATGTAATTCAAATAATTTTTTTAAATACTTTTTATATTCCGACACTATATTAAAATAGGTTAAAGATTTTGTTAGAGTAGGGGCAAGTTTGTTTTTTTTTATTGTTCAATGATAAACTCTTGACTTCTTGGTAATTGTTATTTATAGAGTTTTTATGTTGATTAACTTTTTAAATTGCTATATTTTTTATTATTTACTATTTATTTTTGTATTTTTTATGGTAGCCTCAGTATAATTCATATTTGGTTTTTTTATTATTATTTACAATTAAATTAAGATAATGTTTTATGACGATTAACCATTAAATTAATACTTTTTTTATTTAACCTTATTTTAATTTTTTGTGGTAGTATCTGCATTATTTAGATATTTATTTACCATTAATTTTTTTTTCTTCTGATAATTAAACGCCACAAAACTATTTACATTTTTTAACCTTTTTGTGATAGTATTAATATTATTGGTAGATATTATTTGCCATTAAATTATTTTTATTTTAATTTATAATGATGATTAACCGTTAAATTACTATGTTTATGATTTGACCTAATTTTTTGGATAAAACAATATTACATTTGTATTGTTTTCTATTATTTAGCATTATTATAATTTTTATATATATATTTGAATTTCTGAAAAGCTAATGGCTTTTATATGTTTAAATTATGTCATTTATTGTCACTTTTTTTATCAATCAATCAATCAAATGTTATTTGTATAGCACATTTCAGCAGCAGGCATTTCAAAGAGCTTTACATCATAACAAACACAGAAACACAAAGCAACATAGAATCAATAATCAAAACCACGACATTAATTCAGGTTCCAGCAATAAATTTGTAATTGATTATGTTTCAAATACAATCCTAAACAGGTGGGTTTTAATGGAGTTTGCATCCATAAAGGTTTATTACCTTACTCCTACTGTGTTTTACTTTTCTGCGTTACTTTAATAATAACTTGGGATTAACTAATAAATCTAATCACAGATTCCTGTTGGTGCATTGAAAATGTTTAGTGTTCAATAATTTAGTCTAGACTTGACAGATTATTAAATGGGAATTATCAAACATGTTCAGCATGTCAAAATATCACTCAGGTTTGTTTTTGCTTAGGATATTTATTAGCAAAATAAATCTTGGAATTGTTCTTATTAAAAGGATCCTAAGAAATTAACCAAATTATTTAAAATAACCATTATTTACTCTGTTTTCAGCATGCAAATGAAGATGTTGAGAGAATGCTGCTAGGCAACAAGTGTGACATGGAGGACAAGAGGGTTGTACCGAAAGCCAAGGGAGAGCAGGTGAGCCGACCGACTCACCTGAGACGTTCATCATCAATATTCTCTGTTGTTTGGCTGAATTGTTGCTGCTAGTTTTCAAGCTCAGATTATTGCAGAAAATTTGGGAAAATGTTCCTCATATGTGATGTGTTGGAGATTATCACATCGATTATAGTCTTTTAGCACAAACTAAAGAATCTTATAAGAACATTTTCACATTTTGATTCAGTTGCTTCAGCTTAAAATCCACAGCTACATTGTCACAACATAATTTGCTGCATCATATTAAGCTTTGCACAACATAGTTTATCCTGCAAAAATAACTTTATATTTTATACCGACTGCTGAGCTAATAGCTACCACAAGGATCCACTTAAAAATGGGTTTTACAGGTAATTAATTATGTTGCCAGCAGCTAAAACTGGGTTATTTTTTGCTGTAATTCTGGTGAAAAAGCCTCTTAAGCAATCAGCACTTTTGAGGAGTAACTTTCTGAATTGCTGTGTTACAATCAGGCCTGAACCGATTAATTGTATTAATTTCAATTAAATAAAATGATTGTCAATTGATTACTAGTTTAGTAATCGTTAACTGGAATATGCACGCTCAAAAAAAAGACCATTTGCTGAAAAAAATGAATAGATTTAGAGCCTAATTAAGTCCAAACTAATGTACATTTTGGATTTAAACACATTTGTCTATAAAGATTTTACCCAAATCTCTTCATGTGGCAAAGTTTTGTCTTCACCCAATTCAAATTCACCAAAGAAATGATTTTATTGTATTTTAGGCAACAACATATTTATTTTCTCATTTTAAAAAATAATAGATTTTTTACTTGAATCTGTATGTCTTAATGTATAAAATAATCCTAAATGGTTAAATGAAAAATCCTTGGATTACCCAGTTAATCATCAGAGTAATCGATTAATCGATTACTAAAGTAATCAGTAATGGCAGCCGAAATTGATTGTTTACTTGCATATTTTAATGTATTTGTAATATTGTATAAAATGAAGTAGAGGCGTGCTACGATGGCGGTGCAGCGGGTTAGCACGCCCCACGTTTGGAGGCCTTAGTCCTCGTCGCGGACGTCGCGGGTTCGACTCCCGGTCCCGGCGACCTTTGCCGCATGTCCCCCCCCCCTCTCCTCACCCTCCTTCCTGTCTGCCTACTGTACAAAAAATACGAGCCACTAGAGCCGCAAAAAGTCTTAGGAGAAAAAAACTTTTTTTTTTTTTTTTATTTTAAATAAAATATTAAGTGGCTAAATGAAAAATCTATAGAATGTTTCATTTTTTAAATCCGATTAGTCATCAGAATAATCAATTACTAAAATAATAGTTAATTTAAAATGGATCAATTAATGTTAACAAATGTTTTAAATGTTACAAACAGGACATTATTCTTGTGCCAACTGGGATTTTGAGGTTTCATGGATATTTTCATTGATGGTTTGCACTGTTTGTTAAAATTTGGACTTTTACTCAATTTGATTACAATGAGTTTCCTTTTCACACCATGAGACATCAGCTGCTCACTCACCATTTTACCTGATGAAAGTGTCGTGCAATAAACCAGCGATACATGATCTCAGCCCTGCAAAGAAGATCAGCAACATTATATTTAGACTGGACTTTCTCTGAACATCTGTGGTTTCTAAGTCTGTTTTGTTTGTTTGTTTGTGTTCATAGATTGCAAGGGAGCATGGCATTAGGTTTTTTGAGACGAGTGCTAAGGCCAACATCAACATCGAGAAGGCTTTCCTCACGTTAGCAGAAGACATCCTCAGAAAGGTTTGTGTTGCTTTTCACATCAAAGTTTGTGTTTGTTGCGTCAGAAAGTCGATAAGTGAGGGAGGTCTTCCAGCATTCCTTTTCAAATAAGATATTTTAGATAAAATAAATGATCAACACCGTCTGGGGATCATAAAGGGCATCAGGTGACTTTTGTCACCAAGACGACGCAAGTTTTCCTGGACTTTCATATCTGAAAATTCCCTCTTCAACCGAAGCAAAATATGAAGTTAAGTGGAAGGGCTGGCATTTCAAAGACCAAAATCATTTACATAAATGACAAAATCAGGTGAAAAACAGTTTTCCAAATTGGTTTCTTTGAATATAAAACTTTATCAGAAATTGAAGGTGCCAATCTGGTGAATGTTTGGTTAAAAAATGTTTGTTTTTCATTCAGTGGGTAAAAATCCAGAAAGTTTACTCACAGAAGACGAGCAATACTTTGTAGTAAAAGCAAGAAGTACATTTTGTCCATAAGGTTACTAAAGTAAATGTAACTAGTGAGTACCTAAACCTGCTGTGGGGTAAAGTGTGATTCATGATGTTTATTTGTATTTATTTTTCTTGCACAGACGCCTGTAAAAGAGCCCAACAGTGAAAATGTGGACATCAGCAGTGGAGGTGGAGTAACAGGCTGGAAGAGCAAGTGCTGCAGCTGAACAACGACAACTCAGTTTCACCCACACTAACGCACACACGCCGACACACACACACACACACCCCTTCTCTCTCACACACACAATCTCTTTAACTGCTAACTCTAACCGTCTCGCCCTCTTAACCTGTCTCATGAGTTTTCTCTCACACCACCATTTTGTCTCTTGATCAGAATAAAACAATAAACCACTTCACTCGCCCCACCCACCCCGTTCTTCTCCACCTCATGTTCCTCCACCGTGCATCTGATGATCATTTTTATTTCTGATAAAAGGAGAAATACAGTCACGTTTCTTGTCATTTGTTTTAAATTATCTCATATTTTTAATATTTCCTTTTTTTTTTTTTTTTTTTTGCCTGAGCTCACTTCCTCCTGTCCCATCGCCACTGCCCACCCACAGCTCTCACCTTCAGAGGAACTCAAAGTAAAACTAAACAAAAAGAAGAAAAAAAAATCAGGCAAAAAAAAAATTATAAAAAATGAAAATATATAAATAGGAAAAACATTTTGTACACTTTAGTGGGCTTTCTGTCATCTTACCGTATTTGTTGATTTACATTTCTTTACCAAGTGACAGAGGCGTGGCTAGCTCCTTTTGTATGTGGGAGTTTATTTTGTCCTGTGCCTTATATGGAAGACAGGGGCGGGGCTTTGTGGTGGGTGGAGCCACATCTACCCAATGAAATTACAGCTCAATAATCTGTCAGTTACAAAGAAGCCGAACTGAATCTAAAGCATTTGAATTTCTCCTTCAGCCAAGAGAACGGCATCATACAATATGTCCTGTTTATTGATATTTTATTTTTATCTGTATTGATTATTTTACTTTATATTTGAGTTTGTTTTTTCTTTCTATTTTTTCCCCTATTTTTCTTTTTTTTTGCATGCAGGTTTCTTTGGGTTGGAGACGTTTCTGTAACATTGTGTAACGTTTGCCACTGGGTAACTGGGCGGGAGGTACATGAGTTCTCTTTGGAAATTCAAACAGTTTTGCAGATCCATTAAAAAAATAAGCTTGTTTAAGTAAACTTGTTTGTCCTCAATCATGTGCGACTTGAAGTCGGTTTCAGAACTGGTGACTTTTAATATGGCTGATGATGAAAACAACAATAATAATTTAAATCAGTGGTTAAAACTGTTGTACGACGGAGTATTGGGTCCTTATTTTTATCTTTTTAATTATAAGAATAAAGCCATATTACAGGAATAAAGTGGGAGAAAGTCATAAAATTAAGATAAAGTTATTTCCAAAGTATAACTTCACAAGATGCTCGACATACATAGTGTTGGAGTCATAATAAAATTACTTCATTCTACTAATATTTTATTCTCGTATTACTTTGACTTAATGTTGTACAACTTTACTCGCCTAATGTTTATTCTTGTCTTATGTTTTTATTTTCATACTACCAAGTATTACGTCAACTTATTGTCATACTATTTTGTAATGAGTTTATTCTGACACTATTTCGACTTTATCATCGTAATGAGTTTATTCTCGTATTAGTACAATTATTAAATTAATCGTACGACAATGAGTTTATTCTAGTATTATTACGACTTTACTCTTATATTACGTTGAATTACTGTCGTACAACTATTCTCGTATTATTATGACTTTACATTTTTCTTCTAAATTTATGACTTTATTCTTGTAATTAAAATTTTTTTCTTAGCCTGGTCCTAATACTCTCTAATATTGTAATTTGTTGTACATAAATGTTATTTGAACCTTTCAGTTAAACATCGATTGGCACAAATTATATTCTAGTGAACTCCTCTTACATATTTGGATCAATGAATGCATTTAAATCATCTTTGCATAACAAAACCGTCATATTAAAAGGAAAATTAAGAAAAGAATACTGGTTATTTCTTTTAATAAACGTTCAACATAGTTGCACATTAAATTAAAATGACTTTTTTCATAAAAATTTCTATTGATTGTATCCTTAATAGTACAAAACATTTGATCTGCATCGACAATAAAAACGGTTCTTTGAAGCAAATATACAAATTGTCACTTGGCGCCCTCTGGTGGCCGGAGCTTATTTTCTCCTAATCTTAAAAATGTCAGGAAGAAAAACGTCTTGTGCAATGTAAACAATAATTATGAAGATCATTTGTGTAGCACATTTTTTAAATTAAATGCAGACCCTTTCAATAAATTAGAAACATTATTGAAAAGTAACTTTTCATTAGATTTTCTAACATCTAATGAAAAACTCGTTTAAATTTAGAATATAAAACCAATTAACTGTTTAAAAACAGAAATGTGGGCTTTATGAAAAGTATTTTCAATACCCTTTTGAAGGTTATTTTTAATCCAACAAATAAATCTAATTGGGCTGTATATCCTAATTTATTAAATCTTCAGTTAAAAGCTGTAAATCGTCAATACATTTAACTATTGATTTCTTTGTAGCTCTGACAGTAGAACAGAAATTCAGATGTATGTTTCTCATTCAACCTTTATTTAACCACGTAAGCTATTAAAAATGAGATTATTTAAATTAATGACCTAACAGCCAAGAGAAATGTAGTGGGATAAATAAAACAATCTAATACATTTGTAACACTTCTTAATTATGGTGCAGAATTAAGACATTTTTTAAATTAAAAAATGACTTCTGCTTTTGGAAACAGGGAATTTTAAATAACATGGTAAAAAAGTATAAACATTGATATAACAATGTAGGTTGATCTTTTTCAGCACCTTCATGTGACTCCAGTGTGTTTACACATATCTAACCAGAACATAATTAGCTTCATACCTGGTTTTAGTCCAAACTTCATTCATGAATAAATGACTTTGAGGTTACTAACTCAAAAAAGTTGACATTTTAAAATTTTTAATATCTTGCCCTGTGTAGCTACATAAAAGAACCGGTGTACAAGTTTAAGATGTTGATTTAATAAGGTGCAAATCTTACTGGAAAAAAGTTTTTAATTTGAAAAATGTCACCCAGAAACATGTCACCCACCATAAGATGGTGTTTTATCAAAGAAAAATCTAATTTAATTTATCATGCGATTAAATCATTCATTGATTAATTGGGACAAGTTTAAACAGTCTTTTTTCCAGATGAAGGTAAGTTTTCCTTTCATTTTGAAATGAGGATTTTCGGCTCTGGAGGAAGAGTAGAGAGTTATCCGAGGTCGGAGTGACGTTTCCAGTCGGTGGCGCCATCTGCTGGCCTACGACAGGCAGAACAGTCGAGCCACGTCTACGGTACATGAACATACTTTCCTGTAACCCAAATATGTGAAAATGCTTGTAAAATTGATCCAAAATATTATGTCTGTTAAACGCTTTACTTGCTTTAAAGTAAAAATCTTAAATGAACACTAATATATACCATTGTGTCATAAAGCTTAGATTTACTGTTTGAACTAAAATTATTTGAATTTGAATCCATGTTATCTATTGAGTTTATCCAGCAGCGATTCTAGCCCCGTTTTAAAACTGTATCTCAGCACCATGAACAGGATTGCCACTCATCTTGTAAAATACGAAATGGGCAAATGATTGATTCAAAGTCAATCATTTGAATTTCTCTCTTAGACCGCAACCCACTTCCATTATTATTATTATTGTAGTCACCCCTGCTGGTTGCCTAGCACCCTAAAGGTCAGATCCTAGAATCGCCCCCGAGCTTATCCATCGACTCCCGATAAATTGATGAGGTCAATTTCTCAAAGACGTGAGTTTTCTCTTGAATCAAGAGGGCCGACCGTTTTCCCATAACAAAGAGCACATTTTTCATAATATGCTGACTTAAATCCTGACTGAATAAATATTTTTTGGTTTCCTCACATTACTTAACTTCAGGAGCTTGTCGAGTGTTTATATTTTTAAAAAAGACCCGCATAAAGTGCATTTTACATCCCGCACAGGACTTTGTTTCAACCGTTTGCCTTTGCCGTTCTGGTAAGTGTCCGCCATCTTTGTTTCGCATCAATGGCAGGATGGCTGCGGCGCCCTCTGCTGGATGGAGGCCAGACTTAGGGAATTTTGGGAATATTTAAAATATTTTAGTTTAAACCTGAACATACATCGACTTCTTACCGTGGTTTATTTCAAATTTTCTGAACCATATAAATTCCAATAGTTTTACAGCATAGTTATTAGCATTTTAGATAACTGTCATTTTTATTATTACTTTTTTTGCATTTGGATGTCCAGTTTTAAAAGATAAAAGCCGTTTGAAAACGGTACAAATCATATCTAACATTTCAAACATCTTTCACTCAGTTCAATGAGAAAGCCAAGCATGAAAACTCTTATTCCTTTTTTATTATTACCCTCTTCCCAAACCTCTGGGAGCAAAAATGTACACAAAAATAAAAGTCTCTCACAATTAAAACCAGTGCAGAATGTCAGTGGTCATTATTAAATCAATAAGAACTACATTCAGTTATTCTTTTCTACACAGAAAAAATACAGTGGAGCAGAAAAACAAAATATAAGGTAACTTTAGTGTTGTTTTTTTTAACTAAAGTAAAACTTCAGACCAAAGATTGCAGTAATCAGGTGCCTAAGTGTAAAAAAAAATCATGAATGTTACTTTCTGAAGTTGGTAAAAAGTAGAAGGAAAAATAAACCCTTACTTAGTGCTTTGGTTGAGATGTAAGCATGAAACCTAAAATATACGTTAAAAACGTTAAAAGTGTTCTGTAAATTAGTGCCAAAAATAAAGTACATATTGACAGAAGAGGGCCTGCCCAAAAAGAGGAGAAAAAAAGCAGCTTAAAGGGAAGAGAAGATATTTACATCCATGGTGTACAACTTAATTTATAAATACATTTTAGATATAAATTAGGAAAATAAAACAAACCTACTGTATTACAATCAGCTACAGCTACTCATTTTAAAATGCCAGTCTTAATATGTGGTGAAAAATAACTCAAAAAGGCACAGCAATGAATACTAATTAGAGCGATTATCCCTGTGAATTATATGAGCCACAATTCTACAATCCCTTTTGCAATAAACTAAAATATAAATTAAGACTTAAAAAAATAAACTTGAGCAGCATCTACACTAGCGTCAATAAATTAAGGCTTTACTGGGGGCAGCGATAAGTTGTCAAAGATAGCGGCACCCTGGTCGAAACTTTAAAATATTTACATTAAAAATCGAATTACGAAATAATGCCATTAGTTTTGCATGCAGGCAGATCTGATTCTGTAACAGTAATTTACTATTTATGTGCACACAAACAGGCTTAAAATGCCCTTTTCTTTAGAGAAATTGTGACAAATTAAAAAATCTGGATTAGGCAACAAGACTGTGAGGACCCAAAGATTTTAGTTTAAATCTTTAGGAATGACATCAATTACTCCTCACTGGCATAAAAAAATAAATAAAAATCACTTTTAAACATCAAAATAATTTACAAAAGTCAAATTTCTCATTCTCTGATATTGATTTTAGGGTTACAGAAAAAAATATTTTGTCACTTTACTAGGAACAGAGGCGATTTTACTGTTTTAATAATAAACTGTTTAACCATTTCTATTAGAAGTTACTAAAAAGTATGTTTCCCTTAATAAAACAGATCTGTATCTTTTTGTGCCAGAGGTCGGGGCAATTATTCTATCATTAATCTGGAAACAAATTTTTAATAAATCATTATGACGATAAACTGACTGATTCTTACAAATGTTAAGAATTTGGTTGTGTTTGTGACGTTTACCATTACTTCCTGTCTGTTTCATAAGAGCATCAATAAAAATAAGAAAATAAGATTAAATACAATTATAGTGCTCTGTTTTACAGGGATTTATGTGAAAAAATACCAAAAATATTTGTGATTAAAGTCTTAACTGCAAGTTAAACGCTTAGAAAAATAAAACGGAGCAATACTCCGTTTAGCCTTCCTGTTATCTGCTGAAAGTCTTGCTCTCTCTCGCTATTATGAAGCACGTCTCGATCCGAGTCATAAATCTGAAAGAGTCTGTCGCCTGTTCAAGTCAATGAAAGTGAAAATCATCAACAGCTGATTTCTTTGTGAATCTTTCTAAGGTTTTGTGATTCTAGTAATCAGGATTTAGGTGAATAAGCTGCACACAGTAACTATAATTTACTGATAATTTGTACTCGTGGAGAAAATTGTAAAAATATTTTGATTTTTACTTGATCTCAGTGATAATAAGGTCAGCAGTTATTGATGAACTGACTCCAGGTCAGTTCCATTTTAACGTTTAAATCTGGTTTTACAATCATATTTTTCCTATGTTCAAGGTTTTAAATGCTTTATCTTGCAACCCCCCCTTTTCACACACAAACACCCTACTAAGAGGCTGTATACTACTGCGCCCCCTGGAGGGCATGGGGAAAATATTTTCTTTTGCATTCCCTTGTAATAATATATGGAGTCAGTTTATGTGGCGTCATGAATACTGAATGTATTTCTCCTACAATAAGCCTTTTTCCATGTAGGAATTCTATGTTAATATCTCATTTATGAGTTATCTAGGGTTTTATATGTTCTTCGTTTGGATAAATGCACCACAAACTTATGTTCAAAACGACGGAGCAAAACAAGTCAAACTTGGGTTTTCCAGCCGCACTAAGACAAACATGACAGAAAGTTTCTGTAAGAAGGAAAGAAAAAAAAAAGCAAACTATTTGGAGTAGGAGTAATTTTTACAGTTTTTTACAGGGTGACAGTCATCTGACAGTTTTAGTTGTGTCTTAAAGAGCCGTTTTAATGTGCAGTGACAATTCAAATGCGTTTCTCATTAAATGGAAACAACAAAATTGTGTTTTTTCAACATTAGCAGAATTTCAACTCAGCATATGAAAATTTATTTGCTGAATAACGGCAATTTTTAAAAAACTAAAGTTTTTCAATAGGATGAGTCACATGATCAACAACCGGATTTTAGTACTGAAGGAAACAATGAAGACGAAGGCAGGAAGTGATGGGGGATGTTGTCACGGCGTGTCTTTTGATTTATTGCCTTAACAAACCTATCCAAGGCCTGTCACCATAACTAATTTTGCTGAGCGATTAATTGTCTCAAAAATTATTGCGATAAACGATAATATTGTTTGAAGACCTTTTTACACTGATTTAATGGAAATGATGTAATAATGATGTGATTTCCTGCCAAAGATAGATACACTTTATTTTCAAAAGAATATTTAACACTGGAACTGATAAACAAAATAAACAAAACAACCAAAAATAAAATGGATTCTCAGTCTCTATTAACAAAAAATGTACTTGAATAAAAATTAAACAACATAAAGCCAAAGTGGAAATAAATACTGCATTCAACCAAAAGAGTGCAGATTATGAAGTCTGTATATTATGTTGCCCTTCAGTAATAATTAGATTTAAATAGATAAAAAGGGCACATCGACTACATGATGCAATAGTTCACACTACATGATTTTTTTGCCCCCATTTTTCCCCCTTGCGATTTCATAACCGATCATCCTGTAGTGTGTGGTGTGTTATGGTAGATCGATCTAAATCAGGGGTTTCCCCAGCTTAACGAATGCGACAGGTAGCCAATCAGAAAGCCCGGATTCTCCTCCATGCTTTCTGAGGGGAAATTACAGAGGGGAATCCCAAAGCCAATCAAAAACCAGGTGGAACCAATATATCTAGGATTCCTATCCGGTAGTTTGTGATCTCTCAGGGTTTGAAAATGGGCCGACAATCGGCTGACAGCTCTAAGATCTGTAGTGTCCTGCTGGGCTTTACACTGAGGAAATGAGGAAGGAGGGTCAGTGGAGAGCACTGGAGTGGAGCCTTTTATCATTCAGTGTCATTAACCAAAAGAGAAAAAGGTCGGAAGAGACAATAATGCCGATAATTAAAATGACATCGATAGTTTTAATTTATTGTACAATTAATTGATTTATCGTTTATCGCGACAGGCCTACCTATCCACACATGATTTTAATTGCATTTCTTATTAAATGGAAAGGCTGTAATTGCAAAATTGTGTTTGAGCACATTTGTAATGGAAACATGGCTAATGTGTCTGTGACTGTGATAAATAATATAAGGTGTATTTGCAAATTTAACGCGAGGGAATGCAAAAGAAAAAATTTTTCCCATGTTTCCGCAGCATATGACAACTGACTATACATACACCAGGTCTCGGCCATGGTTGTCCTGCTCGGCGCCGTCCAGCTCTGCCTCGTCCTCGTCGCTGCCCTCGGACTCGATGGGCTTGGGGCAGCTGTATGGGTGGCCGTTGTCGTCGAAGAAGCGGCGAAAGGTGAACTCGTAAAAGGCGTGTTCGGGGTGCTTCCCGTTGCGGAACCAACCGCTCAGCGTGTCGTTGTGGTTGCTCTCGTCATCGCTCTTGCGCAGCTTTTCTGGCTCCACCGGGTCGAAGTTGGACGTGTCCGTCGGATGAGCGATGGTGGGCATGTAAGGTGCCGCCTGCTGCCTGAGGTCGCTGGAGAAGTTGACGCTCTTGAAGAAAGGGTGAGCTTTGATTTCATCGACGCCGTTCTTGCCCAGGCGGTCCTCTGGGCCGCGGCACAGCTTGACGATGAGGTCCGACGCCTCAGGGCTGAGCTTGCACTGAGGGGGGATGTGCAGCGTGCTCTTCCAGGTTATCACCTGGTGTCAACAACACAGACATTAGAGACAACAAACCCTGCGGCTGCAGGACGCTGCGCAGCAGCACTGGCATACCTTGGTTTGCGTCTCCAGGGGCGTGTTCGCCAGGAACGGAGGTTGTCCCACAACCATTTCATACAGGATGACACCAACACTCCACCAGTCACAGAGCTGGGTGTATCCTGCAGCAGATATCAGTCACATGCAAATTACTGATTAATGCAGGGACGTCGACCTTATTTTCATTTTGGGCCTTATCAAGATAATCAATGTTCTCAAAGGCCAGTTATGGCAGAATGTATTGATAAAACTTAAACTGTTACAATAGTTTTTTTCACATCGACTATCTATGTGATTGTTTTGCAATCAAAATCACTAAATCACTGATTCTGTGGAGATTAACTAAGACATGTAAAGATATTTGTGCTTTTGTATGACAGTAAGTGGGATTTTTTATTACTCTCCACACTGACAAAGGACAATAGCTTGACAAGTAAAGCTGAAGCAGCAGTGGGATAGAAGTAAAATAACGCCACCTGCAGGTAGGAATTAGCAATGTTTTTGATCACTATTATGGAAAATTTGCAATAAACTAATAGTACATCAATGTGAGATGGGGACCAGCACCCCGGCCAACCCCTCTAAGAGACAAGGGCGTACAGAAAATGGATGGATAATAGTCATTAGTGAGACAAAGTGCGGCAAAATATTGATGTTCTCACATGATTAAACTTAGATGGTGTTAAAATACAGCAAAACAGGAACCTCTTTAGTTGATGAATAGAAAATTAAAAGATGGTAAAGAAATACAATATGTGAAACACTCACATTAGCATACATAACTACCGTTTTTACTTCGCTCCACAGAGCGAAGTAAAAAGTCAACCGTGCTTCTTGGCGTCATGCATTTTCAATCATGTTCCAATTTTATTTTATTTTATTTTTTTTTTTTTTAATAATTATATTTATTGGTTTTCAATGTTTTGACAAATAAACAAATACAATACAAGAACAAGAGAACAGTCCAGCTCTTATAGTTACATACCTGTGTATATACATATGCATGCACATACACACCAAGGAGAAAAGAAAAGAAGGAAGGGAAAAAAGAAAATTGAAAAAAAAACAACAAAAAAAAAACAATGAAAGACAAATGGTCTACACCAGAACATTTCAGGTCTTTACAATTCGGTCCTCCTCAAATTACAAATCCTCTCCAGAGAAGCACAGAAGTTTCAAATCCTACATAAGAAATAAAAGGCTCCCAAACTTTATGAAAGTTATCTTCTTTATCGTGCAGTTTGCTCGTTAAATAGTCCAGAGATATATAGTCCAGTACTATATTTAGCCATTGTGATTTACTTGGAGCTTTGTCAGAAATCCAATTCAGTACCACACATTTTCTTGCACAAAAAGTGAGCATTCTGTAGAGTTGATGCTGACATTTACCAGTAATGCTGGCGTCAGTTAAACCAAGTAGTAAATACAATGGATTGAATTGTGTGCAAACAGAGAAAATCTTATCTAATTCACATTTTATTATATACCAAAAATGTTGAATTTCCCTGCAGGACCAGTAACAATGTGTAAGACCACCAATATCTGTTCTACATTTTAGACATAATGGCGAGAAGCTTGTATTGAACTTACTTCGCTGAGAAGGAGAAATGTGCGCACGGTGTAAGATTTTCAATTGCATGGCCTTAACCCGATTGCAAATACTTAAAGACTTTGCATTCCTCCAAGCCTCGTCCCACCCCTCCTGATCTATTGCCCACTGCAATTCCCTTTCCCAGACTTCTTTTAAGTGTAATGTATTTGATAAGTGGAGCTCTTTCAGTAAATTGTAAAAGGTTTTAATTGAAGTTCTTACCATAGGGGAAAATAGCTGTTTTTCACACACTGAAATTGTTTGGTCTACATCGAGTGTGGTTTTTTCTGTATGAAATCTCTAATTTGTAGATAGCGAAAGAAATCCTGTCTCCCAATGTCATATTTATCCATTAGTTGCGAGAATGATAATAACGTAGCACCTTCCATCAAGTCAGAAAGTGTATGAATTCCCTTTATTGACCATATTTTAAAGCCAGACTCCATAGCGCCTGGTAGGAACACGGGATTATCACAGATAGGTGTAAGAGGTGATATAATTTGGGACCTGTCCTCAAGTTTTTGAACCATTTGCCATGCCCTCACAGTGTTAATAGTAATGGGGTTACTGCAGTACATTTTTATAATATTTTTTTTTTTCAAAAAAAGTAAATTTTTTAAAGGGAACCTGGACATAGAGCTTTCTATATGGAGCCACAGAGAGGCAGGACCCCCTGTCCAATCAGCAGCAGCACGCATATGGGCACTGATCTGATACTTTCGTATGTCTGGGAGAGCAAGGCCTCCACCCGTGGCCGGGAGGCACAGTGTGGACATTTTTAAGCGTGGTTTCCTTCCTGCCCATATAAAAGAACTTAGCCACCCATTTAGAGCCTTAATTGTTTTACGGAGAAAAAGAACTGGAATCATTTGTATGGGATATAAAAGTCTGGGCAGGACATTCATTTTTAGGAGAGACACGCGGCCCAACCAAGAGAGAGGCAGTGTCCTCCATCTATCGAGGTCCAGCCGGATCCGTTCAAATAAGGGAGTGAAATTGGCCCTATACATTTTGTCGAATGAGGGGGTAATTTTTATTCCCAGGTATGAAAATCCTTCTGGGGACCAAGTGAAAGGAAAAGGAGCAGGTATAGATGGTTGGTGTTTTAATGTGCCTAGTGGCATAACCTCTGATTTGTTGTAATTGATTTTATAGCCCGAAAAATCCCCAAACCTGTTAATGGTCTCTATGAGATGTGGAATAGAGTCCTCAGGCTGAGACAGAAATATGAGCACATCGTCGGCATATAAAGTAATCTTGTGTTGTCTCTCTCCAATGGTCAGACCGCCTATCCCCCCATGGGTCCGCACCGCCTCCGCCAGAGGCTCCATAACTAGAGCAAAAAGCAGGGGGCGAGAGGGGGCAGCCTTGGCGCGTTCCCCTCCGCACCTGAAAATTTGCCGATCGTAAACCGTTAGTAATAACAGCTGAACAGGGCTCGCTGTAAAGTATTCTGATCCAATTGACAAAATTTTCCCCCAAACCGAACTTTCTCAGAGTGTAGAAGAGATATGACCACTCAACACGATCAAATGCCTTTTCAGCATCTAGGGAGACAACTAGACCAGGCATTGCACTTTGATTGAAGAATTGGATCACGTTGAGCAACCTACGCATGTTATTGAAGGAGCTACGTCCCTTAATAAAGCCAGTTTGATCTTCATTGATAAGTGTTGGGAGTAGGACCTCCAAATGTTTTGCCAATATTTTTGAAAGGATCTTTAAGTCTACATTTAATAAGGAAATTGGCCTGTATGAGGCACAATCTTCCGGTGGTTTGTTTTTTTTAAGTATTAGAGATATATTGGCTTCCCTCAATGACATGGGCAAATGACCCTTCCGAAAAGAGTCGTTAAACATGTGCAACAGTGGTTCGGCTAGTAGAGTGACGAACTCTTTGTAAAATTCTACAATAAGAAAGTCAGGCCCTGCTGTTTTTCCAGGCTGAAGACCTTTAATGGCCTCCGTAACTTCCTTAATAGTTATAGGACTGTCTAGTGTCAACTTTTGGATTTCTGTCAGACAAGGAAGGTTAAAGTTGGAAAAAAAGGTGTTCATTAGCTCTGTAGTGTCAATAGAGACCTGGGATTTGTAGAGATTCTCGTAAAATTTTTTGAAGGTATTATTAATACCATTTGAGTCAAAGAGCTGTTTGCCATTCCTGTCATTAATGAATGATATATTTTGAGAATCTGATTTCTTTTTGATCACGTATGACAAGTATTTCCCAGGCTTGTCACCGTGTTCGTACAGTTTTTGTTTTGCAAATCTCATTTTTTTCTCTGCTTCGTTTGTTAGCAGGCAGTTCAGTGCTGAGCGGAGAGTCTGAATTTCTTTGAGTTTCTCCGTGGTGGGTCTAACTTGATAGACTTGCTCAGCCTTCTTCAATTTGGATTCCAGAATTAATCTTTGTTCTGCTTGCCTGCGTCTTTTACCATTTGTAAAAGTAGTAATGAGGCCTCTGCAATAAGCTTTGGAGGTCTCCCACAGTAATGATGGATCATCGGTGGATGCTGCATTAACTGAAAGAAAATGTTTGAATTCCTCTGCAAAATAGGTTTTAAATTTTCCATCATATAAAATAGAGGAGTCAAAGTGCCACCGTCTTGATCGACTGACTTCAGTTCCTATGTTACATTTAATGTACACAGGCGCATGGTCTGATATTATTATGTTGCCTATTGAGCTGGAAATGACTGATGGTAGGAACTGCCTGGGGACAAAGAAATAATCAATTCTTGTATAACAAGAATGTACTTTGGAGAAAAATGTGAATTCCTTATCTGCTATATGTTGCGTCCTCCACACATCAACATATGCCAACTCCTCGCACAGAGTCGAGACCATTTTGGCCTGAGATGAGATACGACATTTGCCAGCTGGGGATTTATCAATGAAGGGGGAGAGATGGCAATTAAAATCTCCGCCCACAATTGTATTCTTGATGTTCAATTCCACAAGTTTTGTAAAAGCAGACATTAGAAATGTACCTGGTTGGCCAGGGGGAAAGTAAACGTTCATAAAGGAAATCTCCTCCCCAAACATAATACCCTTCACAATAATATATCTCCCACCGGTATCTTTTATGCAATCTATACATTTAAATGGTACATTTTTCCGGATCAGAATGATAACACCTCTACTTCTAGATGAAAAGGAGGAGAAGAAGGCCTGATTGAAAACACCCTGTTGCAATTTTGCATGTTCTTTAGCATCCATATGGGTTTCTTGTAACAAAGCTACTTGAACATTTGTCTTTTCAAGATATGTTAGGACCTTTCTCCGTTTAAGAGGTGTGTGAATGCCATTAACATTCCATGTACAAACATTAAGTACTGACATAATAGCATTTAGCGACACATAAAAAGGCGCATGGATAATACATACTGTAGTTTCTTGGTGTAATGAAGTCGAACATTTTTCTCTCTTCCTCCCCCTCCCTCTATATTTTAAAAAGAGCTGGAATAACATATAACAAGCAGTGAAACTAACTAACTGCCAACAAACATTGCCTAACATTGGCAAGACAGATACACTATTTCTCCTCCAAACGGTGAAGTGCAAGTGTTTAGGTCTTCTGGCAACAAACAGTCACTTGTTTAGCTAAATCAAGAGCAACAACAACAAAAAAAGAAAAGAAAAGGGGGCTGGCGCCTGGATAATATGATCCATTATTTACCCATTTTATTCAAAAAATGAAAAAAAAAAAAAAAAAAAAAAAAACATATGACGACAAGCATAATGTCTCTGCATAAGAATACTATTCATCACAATAGTTTGAGTTCACATAGGCGTATTAAACAGCAGAACGAAGAACCTCTGTGACCCATGGCGCTGACAGCAGGGCTTATTTAAGCTGATCCAGATATCGTTCAACCTCAGCTGGGTTCTGATACACCCTTGTGGTACCACGGTGAGTGACTTTGAGCCTGGCAGGGTAAAGGAGCCTGTAGTTGGCACCCGCGGTTTTCAGACGCTTCTTAACGCCATCAAAGCTTTTACGCTTCTGTGCAACAGCCGCTGAGAAATCCTGAAAGATCATCACAGAGGCACCGTCGTGCTCCAGGGGTTGCCCATTCCTGCCCTTCTCCAAAGACGCGCGCATAATCCTCTCCTTGTCGCGGTAGTTATGCAGCCTGACCAGGACTGGGCGCGGCCTCTGGTCAGCGGCGGGAACTGGACCTCCGGTGCGGTGAGCTCTGTCCACTTTTAGCTTCCCGGCCTCCGTTCGGATGTTTAACACTTTTGGGAGCCACTTCTCAAAGAATAAAGCGGGGTCATTCCCTTCCGCGTATTCCGCAGACTCTCGGAGCCCAATTATGCGTATGTTTCATCTCCTGCCCCTATTTTCCATGTCGTCCATATGATCCGTGAGCTCTTTCACCTGCTGCTCCAGTGACTTGAGCCTGTTGACGATAGGAGCCGTTTCGTCCTCCAGAGTGGAGATGCGGGATTCTGTCTCTGTGACGCGCTTCTCGTGTTCTTGAAGCTGCTCACGGTAATCATGCATAAATCTCGAGATCGGATCAAGCTGGCTCCTTAATTTGTCTTCGAAAACTTTCGTAAGGTTTTCAGTTACCGCACGAATCACCTCCTGAAGAGCCGGATCCATTCTCTCAGAGTCGCTAACCTTTTCGCTAGCCAAACCACCAGTAGCCTCATTGGCTTCTCCGTTCGATTCCTCTGTCATCCCCGTCACAGTGTTTTTCCTTCGTGGCATGTTCTCAGACGGCCTTAAAAAGTAATCGCTAATACTCATTGCAGATTTAGCCAACGAAGAGAGACTGCCTTGTCGCTTTTTGCAGGGTATAAACTGGAGAAATAAGTAAAATAAGCGCCAGCGCCCCTCGTCCCGACTGTCCTTCAAGCCGCCATCTTGAAAACCCCCATGTTCCAATTTTTATCCCCTCCGTTTCTCCGTCAGACATTTTGACTAAATAGTTGATGCTAACCCGTCGTGCAGATTGACTGAATAAGCGCCATCAAGATGAAACTTAAGGAGCTTGTCGAATATTTATTTTTCAAAATAGAGCCGCAGAAAGTACATTTTACATCCCACAACAAACTGTTTCTAAGGTTTCTCTTTTCCTTTCTGGATTCCCGCCGCCATATTTGTTTATCGACCAGCCAGATGGCGGCCAATCTACAACACTAAAAAGGTCTAAGCAGACGTTACAAGCTGCTCCTTCACGCAGCTCGTCTGAATGAGCGCTGAAGGTGAAACGTAAGGAGATCGTCGAGTGATTATATTTCAAATCAGAACCGCATAAAGTGCATTTTGTATCACACAACGGATTCCGTTTCGACCGTTTCTCTTTTCCCTTCTGGAGTCCCGCTGCCATTTTAGTTCCTGAATCAACAGCTCCGGTTTAAGAATTACCAGCGGCGCCCTCTGCTGGATGGAAACCAAACTACAACACTAAAAGAAAGTCTAAGTGGCCGTTTTAAGTTTATCGACTTGAGCAAATTTGAATCTAATAAACAATTAATCGACAATTAATTGTAAGTTAATTGCTGTGGAATATTCTAGTCAGTACCTGTTCGAAGAAGAACTTCTGGAGCAATGTAGTTTGGCGTTCCCACCAGCGAGTGGGCCAAGCAGCGTTGGTGCTGCCGGGCCTTCCTCCTCTCCAGGGGCTTCAGTCGGTTGGCGCAGCGACAGTTGGCTGGATCTTCCCATTCCTTACTGAAGTCCATGCTGTCCTGCCTCACATGATCCCCTACGGAGAGGTCACACATCCTGCTGTCATTTTACTGATTAAGAGAATTTCTGGCAAGTATCATTAATTAAACGAGCAAGAAAAATGTGTTGTACTTGTTTAATACAATTAATCAGAAGGTCAGGTCAGCTAACTGGATTTTGCAGTATTTTAAAGAAAGATAAGTATCTGTTTAATTTCTAAGGCAACAAACTGAAGAAATTTTCAGGCAATTTTTTAAAATCCGTTTTACTTACAGAAAAACAGACGGTGATTGTTGGCAATATTGAATCTAAAGATATTTTAAGAAAAAGAAAAGTAAAAAAAGGGATTCCTAAAGACTTTAAATTAGTTGTAAAGATAGTTTTACTTTTTGTAATGATTAAATTTTGCTTCATGTTACCATTTTGTTTTTAACAGTACAGATAGAAATGCAAATATATAACGCAACATAAATATATAACATTTTCCAAGGGGTTTTGCAGGACTATTTTCTTTCTTCTTATTATAAATTATTATTTTACGTCCTACTTCAGAGAACCAAAATGTTTTCCTGATAAATGGTAAATGAACTGAATTTATAAAGAACTTTTCTAGTCATAATGTCCAGTCAGAGTGATTTACACTATGTTTACACTCACAAATGCGCACCAGAACTTTTTAAAATAAAATAAATAGATTTTCCATAACATTACAACACCATAAATGCAAATTATATTATTTTAGATCTATTTTTGTCACCACGTTGAAAACTTGGATACAGTTTTATAACTCTTTTTTCATTTAACACAAATTTCAACAACCCACAAAAAGAAACATCTCGTTTTCTACAAAGGTTTTATATTTTCTTTGTATTTTAATACCTAAAAGCAGAAATAAAATGGAGTTCATTTGTTCCTTAAGTTTACATTTATGAATTTTTTTAAAAAAAGTTTTAAGGTTTTGCATTATTTATAGGTGTAAACATGAATTAAACTGGATCTTCAATTTAGTGACCCTTTCCTCTATTTTAATTAAAACTCATAAGTTAAAAAAAACTTCATGAATACATCAACCAAAAATATGCACTTTGATACGTTTGTTTTGAGTTTAATAATAAAAAAACAGGGAAAACTGACATGAAAAGCCAGGTTATTGCATTTCTAATAACTGTGCAGGTTTTTTTAAAGGGTAATAGAAACTATAACGCCAAATATCTCTCAACCATCACCTATTAATGTTATAAATATTGATTAATATATTGATTTTTATGGATTTAAAATCAGGTGAAAAGGAATGTTACCCACCGCTCTGGTAATACTTTGAGTCGTGTGTCCAGCGGAAACCGGTGCAGAGCCCGAAGTCCGTCAGCTTTATGTGTCCGTCTCTGTCTATGAGAATGTTGTCGGGCTTGATGTCTCTGTGGATGAAGCCCATCTTATGGACGCTCTCCAAAGCGCAGGTGAGCTCCGCGATGTAAAACTGAGCCAGCTCCTCCTTGAAGATGCCAAGCCGGATGAGGAGGCTCATCATGTCCCCGCCGGGAATGTACTCCATGACAAAATACAAGTTGTCCTTGTCTTGGAAGGAGTAGTAGAGACGCACCACCCACTCGTTGTCGGCTTCGGCCAGGATGTCCCGCTCGGCCTTTACGTGAGCCACCTGGTTCCTCAGCAGCACGTCCTTCTTGCGGAGCGTCTTCATGGCGTACAGCGCCCCCGTGTCCTCCTTCCTCGCCAGGGACACTTCTCCGAAGGCGCCGATGCCGAGCGTTTTGATCCGTTTGAACATAGACTTCTCCATTTTGGCTCGCTTTAGGCGGATGTAGTTGGACTCCTTCTGAGAGAGCATCATTCGCATCTGCTTCTGGGCGTCTGAGCTCAAACCCACCTAAGAAACAAACTCGTTAAAATCTGAATCAGTGGAAGTGAAAAATCCATTGAATGTGTTATTTTGTTAGACGCAAAACAGCATAAAAAATTAAAACGTATATTAAAATATATTAATCTATGTATTAGCCAGAGCTGAGTAATTTGTCAAGTTTTTTAAAAATCTGGATTTTGGGGTTTCTATACTTCTGAGTGATGTCAGCATGCTGAGGGCGGCCATCTTGTTTTACAGCTTCTATTTATTTAGAAGCACTTTAAATTCAAAGTTTAATTTAAAGTTAACACTTTAAATTCAGGTCAACTTTACGACTTTTACGAATATTAGGGTCAGGCTACAATTTTTTAATTGTGAGAATTACTCACACAATATTACAATAATACAGTTGCAGTAAAACAAGAATAAAGTCAAAATAATGCAAAAATAAAACAGTATTACTAGAATAACATCATAATATTAGGAGAATGAAGTAATTTTACAACAAATCTGAAACAAAAGATAAAATGATAAATATTGAGCATCTTGTGAAGTTATACTTTTTTTGTTGGTTTTACAAATAAGAAAATACTTCATCTTTTAACACATCAGGAACAAATTATTTTCAGAAAAGAGAAAAAACAGAAACTGAGCAACTCACATTAAATCTTTATAACTATTAGTTTTGTCTGATTAAACCAACATTTCTTGCAATTTTAAGATTTTCTTGTGATGAAATTGTATATTTACGCTGCTACTGTTATGACTATATGCTCGTAAATTAAAAGTTATTGTAATTTGGCACTAATACTCTGTCGTCCAACTCACAGAAAGGGGAAAAAAAAAACAATCGACTAAAATCGGAAATCGGATCTGATGTGAATAAATTGAAAATTTTATTTTAAGTCATATAACCCAGCTGTCAAACTAGAGATGCACCAATCAATTAGTTAATGTTTCCCTGATTTGCAGATCAAACATTCAAAAAACTGATTTTTTTCAGTGGTTTAATAAATGCATCAGCATGTACTTTTTCTGAGTTTACTAAAAACATTTTGTTGAACTTGCTGGAGTACATTTTGTCCTCATTTTGGATGATTACAGTCCTTAAAACGTCAGTAATAAAAAGGCTGGGTAAAAAGGTCAAACCTCATAGAACATTGTTGATCAGTATCAAACGGGAAAAAGCCAGATTGGTGCATTTTACTGGTGCAAATAACCAATAAATACATTAAAAATACAGCTGAAATTATTTAAATTAACTGTATTTTCCTGAATTTTACTCATTGCGACCCAGAATGTAAATATTCAAGCATCACAGTTGATGATTTGTATGACGTGGGATATCATGCATGCACAAGGGACACCATGCTTCCAGTAGAAACACAGATATTACAAACCTTGCTGAATAAGTGATGTGTGTACATACAGGACAGCAAAGATACGTTTACCTTTCAGATCAGCTGTTAATGACAGCAAGGAAGGAGAGAGAGAAAAGAGAAAGAACAGCTAAGAAAAGACAGGGTTCGTACAATTTCTCAGGAAAATTCAAGCATTCTTCAAGGTAAGTTTTCAAACTTTTCCAGCACCACATGGAGTTAAAAACACCACACATTAACTAAAAGATGTTACTTGCTAATGTCTTGTGGCAGTATTCTGCATAGTAGGGACAAGGTGAACTAAAAATATAGCAGATTTTATGTTTTGAAATGCCTCTCTCACACAAAACACTGATTACATTTTTTTAAATACCAAATTTTCATAACTTTAACATATAAAATAAAAGCCAACCTTTTGTTGCAATTTCACAGATCAATAAGTCACTGAGTCATTAGGTATTATAATTATTAATTCCATCTAAACAATCCAAACAAAAATAACTTCCTGCTCAAAGTAAATGCTAAAGAAAGAGACTCAATGTACTAAAAAAAAACCACACAAAACAAATCCATTAAAAATTTGGTTTTTTTCTGGCTTTTAGCAAAAAGAAATAATTTTGGTAATTATAATGAGCTTAAAACCAGGAAAGTTTAGTCTGACTAGCCAAGACATGTAAATCTGGATAAAAAGAAGAATGGCACATGATACAGATTTTTCATTTGACCACTTTAGCCTTTTTTAAGCTATTAGAAATGCATTAAAATGCAAATAAACAAAGTAAAATTCCTATTTAAACAAGAAAAACATTTTATTGCCAAAACAGCAATACGAATTTGAACTAGGTGAAGCTAAAACTATTTATATCTAACAGCTATACTCTAATGATTTTCTAAATGCATTTTCAAGGATTTCAAGCAACCATACAAACCCTGAAAAGTACACAAAAGGTTTGAAAAAAAGCTCAAAGTAGAAAGTAATTTAATTTAGAGGTGTTTTTTTCCTTCTTACCCTTTGCATCTCGCTTTCCAGCTGCTTCCTCCTGCGGATCCTCATCTGGTGGTTCTTCAGGATGTTCTCTACATGCTGCTCCATGAAGAACTTGAAGGCTTGAGGGGAGTACAGGTTGATTCTTCCCGACTCCCCTCTCCTTTCCTCGTCTCTGTTGCGGCGGACCGGGACGGGCGACGTAGTGATCTTCTTTTCGGCTGCGGCCGAGCTTTCGCTGCTTTCCGAAGCCTTCTCGCCGCTGCTCTCGTCAGCAGCCTCGTCTCTGCCTCCAGCGTACGCAGGAGGGGCGGGCGAAGGGAGGAGGTGTTTAGGATATGGCGGCGGCGGACCCTGATAGATGGGGGGTTCCATGACGACAGGCGCTTGAGAAACCGCAGGTGGTGGGTCGGGGTATGCAGGCGCAGGAGGTGACGGTGCAACCTGCTGTATCCGCTGTGGATGCGCTGGAGCGACGGCGGTGTGCATCTCGGGTTTCAGCACGCGCATGCTTTTCACCGGCTGCAGGATGGGCGTCTGCGTGATGGTGGTGACGGTGGTCGCAGACGGCTGGGAGCTGGACGAATGAGCAGGTCGATTGTTGAAGGAGTTGGAGCGAACCGGGATGTTGTGCTGCCACAACGGCGACAAGTCCTGGTTGCCGTTGGTGACGGACGCAGATGGCGGCTGACTGGACGTCAGAGGAGGAGCCAGGTTGTACATGTCGAGGTTGTGGCTGTTCCGGTTGGGAACCAGCATGGACTGAGGGATGTTTCCTCCGTTTAGGTACGAAGGAGACGAAGCAGGCTGCGGCTCGTTGGAACCCTGGCGGCTGTTTACGGGGTAAGGCGGCGGAGGCTGCCGGTTGCCTCCCGGCATGTAGTCCGGCTGAGCGGAGTCATTTTGAGTCCAAGTGGGAGAAAAGGTGAATTTATGGGCAGCAGCGCGCTGATTCTGAGGCGCCGGGTTTGGATACAGATCCGGCCAGGCGCCCTGGGGGACTGGAGACATCCGCAGGGGAAGGTAGTCCAGATTCCCAGAGTACCGCTTGGTGGATGGGTTGCTTTCCCAGGATGACGTGGGAGGCATGCTGTTGCGGTTCGGAGGCGGTGTGACACTCCGCACCTGGGGGGGCAGCGGAGGGTTCACCCTCTGGTTGCTAGCAGAGTGGCCTTGTGGGTAAACTGGAGGCGGTCCAGGGCTGTCAGGGTGGTACATCGTGCCGTCCACCACCAGGGGACCCATTCGAGGACCGAGGGACTCTTTGGATCCTTTCCAACTTGGTCTCCGCAGCACAGCCTGCTGCATGTGAGACGGACCTGCACACAAACACAAAACGTTTACTGTGATAAAAATTATACACTTTCTGTAGCCTTCAGCACACTGGTGGCATAAACCTGGTTGGATTTTTATCCACTCTTTCTGGGTAACATCATCTCATCTGTAGGGTTGAAACCATCAATCATTCTGACAATTAATCCGTTATTCTAGCGATTAATTGATTGTTCTGATAACTAATCAATCAGATAAGATATTTGGCACATTCTACAGATTTTTTACTAATCGACTTGAGCCTTTTTCAGTTTATTACAAAAACGTTGAAGGAAACAAATGATGAAATATTTGAAATAAGAAAACCAACATATTGTAAATGAATCATCATTTTTTCTAATGAAAGATTTGTAGCAGAGGATGCATCTGCAGCTAAAAACATCCTTTCATCATCAACATGTGAAAAGCTCAGTCATTCCTGCTTGATTTAACATTAATAAAGTGCAGGGATGATCTGATTACTATGCTTTGATTAATCAATTAATTATTGGATTGCAAAATTTGCTTTTTAAAATTTTTTTTTTAACTGAATTTGATACAAGTGAAGCTAATAAAGCCACTTGAGGAGTTCTGGGTAGAATATATTTACAGAAACTTTTTTTTAATCTTAAATGCAAAATGTTTATACTTATTATAGAGTTAATGATTAATCATAAATTCATCATGATTAATCCGATTAATCGTTTCAGCACCAGTTCAGGTTTCACATCCAAACAGACTTCTTCACAAAAGTTGGGAGTCATTGCTCCCTAAAATGTCGTTCCAATTTGTTGTGCTTTCATGTTTGTATGTTATAGTCCCGTTTATACATTTTAAAAGTTAGATTTTTTGAAATGTGTAACTTTTCAAACATGGAAAACACCAATTGATACCAAAATAAATGCATCAGTTTTTTTTCTTTTTACTCGTCAGTGAAAGCATAGCACTAAAGAGCTTGGTATTAGTCACACTCTTCGACCGGTTGTATTGTCTTTTTTTAAGCAGCTGTCCTAAATCCTGCAAACAAATATGAACACTGGATCAAAAGGCAAAAGAGAAATGAAAACCTGCACTGTTCCCAGTGGATCTGATCTAATACCTGGAGCTTTCAGGCCTGTAGAGTTGGTGTTAGCAGTAGCTATCTGCTCCCTCATTGAATCCTGGTAATTCACTTTCACCATGTAGTCTGAAGGAACGCGACGGCTGCTGTTGCCCTAGGAAAGCAGAAATAAACACAACTTAGTTTAGAAAATCAATTCAAACAAGCAATCATGCTTAGAGTCTGTTTTTACTTTTACAGTGATATTGACCTAGGTTGTTTAACCATTATTATAAGCTTTAAGCAAACTTAACTTGCTTTACTACACCTCCAATTCACTTTGAGTCTCTACATACTTGGATATCGTGCAAACCACAAGGTGATTGTCAGATGTAAAACTTCTTTTGTACTGGTAACTGTACAAACTTGTCACTTCACATTGCATACCTGACATTTCCAAAATAATTCCTTCTACACAAAGTGTACCAAGTCTTTCTCGCCAATTACAGAGGTATGTACAGAATGGAAATCTCACAAATCTTTATAAGATTATGCATTTGTGAGGGATATCTTACCTCCTCAAACCCAGCAATTGATGGTTCCAGCAACATCTGCTTGTTAAGATCAGGGCCAGAAGTGGTAGAATCATTACTCTGTGAAACTTCAAAAGGCACCAAGGACTTGCGGATCTCCTGTAGCGCTTTGTGGTAGGAATGTTTTGGGGTGCTGGTGCGCCCCTGCTGCCTCGGATCTTCAGGGAGCATCTTTGCTTGTCCAACAGGGTCTGCTTTTGGAGGATCGGAGGGTTTGGTCAGGTTGCGCAGGCTGTTCCGTATTTCCTGCAGCATCTGCTGGCTGTTACCACTGTAATTACTGGCAGGGAACGTTTTGGGTCTCATCTGTCTGTATCCTTCGGGTTTCTCCCCTCTCCTCATGTACAAGCATTTATATGAACGATGAAAATGGATGAAGAAGACGTCCACCTGTCCACCGCAGAGATGAAGAGCAGGGTATCTGATGTCTGACTTCACATCAGCATGCTGCTGCTGAAACATCCAAAATCAAATGCATGCAAGATAAGCAAGCATGCATGTAATGCTACCAAACAGGTTGGGCAAAATGAGACAGAGGAGCAATCAACACAGATAAACATTTACCAGAACACAAATATTACGCTGTAAAAACAAAGAAAAACTATTGTTTTGAGTTGGGATCTATAAAGCACAATTTAAGGTATATTAATTTTCTTAAATTTAACCAAACTAATTTCAGATAGTTTACTTTAAAGATCCAATACCCCTTCTAATTTATTAGCTTTGTTAGCATCGCACGCTAATTTTGGGCGACTTTAACGTTAACTCTCAGGCGTCGGAAAACATTTATGCCAATAATGGTTGTCACAAATATCTAAATAGTTCAAATAATATACTAACCACCTGTCAGTGACTAAAATTATGAGTTGAACTCGGTGTGAAATCTAACAGCACGGCCTGTGAGTGGAAAAGGCGTCCATTAGCCTCTATTCAACAGGTTAGCCTGTTAGCTCGGGACTTTTAACAGTTAGCTCCCGTCAAGCAACTTACCGCTGTCCGTAGCTGCCGCTTTTCTCACCGCCTGTTCCTATTTCAGCAACCAGCGGTGGTTCCGGTGGTTCCTCTGTGTGAGCGATGTTGTTCTAACCCAGGACGTCCTTGTTGTGCCCCGCTGGCTGGTTCCTAGTCGTGTTAAAATTCCTGGGCTATCCGAATGACAAGTACAAGCTTCAAAGCTAAACACAAACCCCACAGAGTGCTTCCGGTTTTCAAAATAAAGTTCCGCTAACGTTATTGTTGTTTTACTCGATAAAACATAAATAAATAAGATTCATTTTATCACAGGTGTCAAACTCCAGTCCTGGAGGGCCGCAGTCCTGCAACTTTTAGATGAGCCTCTGCTGAATAGAATAATTAGGTCACGAGCAAGGCAGGGAGAGCTGATCTACACCAGGAGGAGGTAATTAAGCCATTTCATTCCAGTGTTTTGTACCTGTTTGCACCCAGAGGTGGGTAAGGTACCGAAAAATTTTACTCTGGTAAAAAGTAAACATTGAAATGACTCAAGAGTAAAATAGCATTTGGTTAAATGTCTATTCAATAACTGAATAACTGATCAATTTATCAATCATTTAATATTTAAGACCAAATGCAAAGTTAAGAGGAAATTTTAATATTTTAAGGACTAAAATGACAATAATTCATATAAATAACAAAAATAACAGTCAGACAATTTTTTTTTTCCAAATCAGTTTCTTTCAATAAAAACACTTATAAAACTTTAATAAAAGCTGCAGTGGTGAATTTTTGGTTAAAACGTGTTTGCTTTTCATTCAAAGGGTAGAAAAGCTAGACATTTTACTCAAGTAAAAGTTTAAATACTTTAAAATATAATTACTCAAAGTACTGCCACTAAAAATATTCCTAAAGGTAATTTTTTTCAAATAATTACTCAAGTAAATGTAACTAGTTTCTACAAACTCTCAGACATCAGTTCTCTACTCAACCAGAAGGGGGCAGCAGAGCACCTGATGGCTTTAATCTTTAATCTCTCACGTTGAGTTTCAGGGATTAAAAGGTTGTCAAAACGTCACCGTCAGGAATCCCCACTTCTCGATTACAGCCGATTTATATCCGAGGGGTTGAGTCCAGTTTGGTGCATCTGGCGAGGCGGGCAGCAGCAAATTGTGTCGCAGTCTCTCAGAAAGTGGGAGCTGACGGAGATTAAACCTATTTAATTAAATACATTTCAAAATGTGTACTTTAGTACTTTTACTGGAATAAGACAGTCCAACCTCTACTTTTAATAAAATATTTTTTCATACTAGTACCTGTACATCTATTTCCATAGAGAAAGTGAGCACTTTGGACACCTCTGTCTAAAATGTATGGGCAAGGCGGTAAATCTAGCTCCAAATTAAATATTTATTTGGGAGACAATTGATTTATTCAGGAATATTTAGTTTGCAAACTAAATAATTTGCTTCCCAACTACTACCCAAATGGAAGCTAACTACTACCTAACTTTCAAATATTGAATTTAACATATTTGAAATTAAATATTTCAAATTTTCAATTCAAATTTACCTCATTTTTAAGCTTCAAATTAGTTAAATTTGATGCAAAATTTCAAATTTAGCTTTGAATTTTCAAGCTATTCAAAATTCAACATATTGAATTTGAAAGCTAAATAAAGCTAGATGAATATTTATCTGGTGAATTAAATATTGAGTTTGGAAATCCACCTGCATAAAAAGAGACAAACCCATAAAAGGTTTATTGATCTGGAGTCGGGAGAGTTTCTGCTTCGACCAGCAAATGGTAAGATCTGCAGCTTTTACTGACAATTTAATCATGTTTCAATTTTTATATTTATGTCTTGCAGTTCCTGTTGGGTTGGGGGATCATTTAGTAAAAAAGAAATTTGACTTAAAATCTGTGGATAGCAAATATTCTGTAAAAAAAAAAAAAAAGTATTGTGGCGAGGTTCTACTATGACTTGGACAAAGAAAATGACTGGCCAAGGTGAATTTGCCATGCACACTAAATAAGAAAAGGGTCTCTTCCAGTGTTTTGGCAACTTTTATTATGAAAATACAATAACAGAGAGACAATAAATGAACTCCAGGCTCTGCTGTGCCTGATCTGAGGCAAACATGTGTTTTTTTTTTTTGCACACACAAACAGCTCTGTTAAACTGGGACCTGTCTGTTTACAAAAATTGCCTCTCCGTCAGTCCCACAGACCAGACACTGGCCGAGCACGTCCAAGCTGTTCACAGACAGCGTCTGGCTGGGCAGCATGTGAGTCGTCTCCAGCCGGGATTTACTGGAGTCTCCATGGAGCCAGGCGCTGATGATGGACTGGTTACCTCCGGCGGGCGCCATGGCGCTGCGGGACGTCATGTTGCTGTTCCTGCCACCTGGTGATAAACAGAAATACAACATTTTACTGTAAGAATTTTAAATGTGACCTAGATTACTGCTGATGTTGCAGTACAGATATAAGTCAGTGTAAAATGTTGTCTGATAAACTCAACTGTCAAATAGCATCTCTACTTTTACATGTGTAAACATTCTTTAAGAAAGTGAATGTGTTGTAAGAATATACAGTGTTTAGAAAAGCTTGAACACCCAGGAGTCAATTCTGATTTCTGTTTACTATATTTCAAAGAGAAGACATTATAAAATAATATATTAATTAATATGAAAATTTCCCAGCTTTGTTTTTTGTGAAAAATCCTGTCCTTCTTGTTGTGATTAGAGCTGAAACGATTAATCGTAATGAATTGATTGTTGAAATAAGAGCCAAATAATTTAGTAATCAATTAATCGTCTGGTGATTTTAATATTCAAACTCTTAAAAAAAGTCATTTGCTGTAAGAACAACACAGGCAGGGCAGTAATTAAGCCAAAACTATACAAAAATGTAAAATGTAGATTTTGCATTAAAGATAAAAAACAAACATCTGTAGATATGTTTTATATAGAATTCCTCATGTGGGATAGCTTCACCTGGTTCAAATTCTGTAAAAATAAAGAAATAATACTCCTATTAAGCACATTTTGCTATACAATTAATAATCAGTTATTAAATAAATAAACAGATCAGCCATACGCTGTATTAATACGAAGTCGAGCAGTAAGCGCTGAGGTTTTCACATGTTGACGTTAGAAGTATTTTTAGCTGCAGATGAATCCTCTGCTAAAAATAATCAAACATTCACTGAAGGAATGATGTTATTGTATTTCAAGCAATAAAATGTTTATTTTGGTCTGTTTTTAATATTGGATGAGATAAGCTTAAGTGGATTGATTAAATATCTGCAGAATGTGTAAAATCTGATTAGCCAATTTGTCATCAGAGCAATAAATAGAATACCAAATAATTGCTAGCTGCAGCACCAACACTGATAATCTTCAAATTCTGGTTAACAGCCACTTTTATCTCTAGGTTTTTGTGCAATATTAATTGCCAACATGGATACGCAGGTGATCATATATTTTCACTACATATAAATAAAAGCACAGAATACGCCCTAATTCCTGGCCCCGTATATAACAATCCTAAAAGACACTCGCCTTGTAAAAAGGAGGGCATTTCGGACGGGGAGGAAGTCTCCCAGTGCAGCAGTGATCCATCCTCTGAACACGTGAACAGGTGATCGGGGTTGGTAGGGTGGAAGTGAACCTCCCACACTGCTCGCAAAACACAAAGACAGAAAACATCAGCAACATATGCCAAGAAGGGATGCAAGTCATCAGTAATGTGTTAAGTTGATTGATTCTATCTACACTCTAACGATTAACTGATAAGTGGGCATTTTCTTAAAAACTTGACCTTTTTATTGAATCAAGAGACTCAACCATCTTTCCATACCATAATTGGTCATTATGCTGAATAAAAAAATAAACATCATTAAATTTTAACATTATTTTGTGTTAGCAGCCAAATTACGAAGATCTAAGCGCCCGTTATAAGGTAATCAATTGGAAGTAATTTTAATCTAATAAGCCAAACTTAGTGCCTAATAAGCTTAATGCCAAGTGTTTGAATTTTTTAAATAATGTGAAAAAGAATCCTACTTTCAGCTGAGTGTGCCTCCATGAGAGAGAAGGGCATGTTTCCTTGTCTCACATCCCAGACGCAGAGCATTCCATCCTGGCCTCCCGTCGCCACGATGTGCTGCTGGTTCGGATGTCTGTCAACACAGTATAGAGGCACTCGATCTCTCGACCTGGTTGAGGAAAAGAACAATGTTTAATCAGAAGCAAATAAAGTGGAATAAAAAATAGTTAGTCCATAAACTGTCTTACAAAGATAGAATCTGTGATGGCGAGTTGCTCTGCTGCCTCAAATCCCACAGCTTGAGCTGGCCGATGGAGTTCACCGTCAAAACCTCTGTTGTCCTCAGGTAAGTCACAGCATGAAGCGTGCTGCTGTCTGCGTTCTCTAACACAGGTTGAGCAACAGAATAATTAGCACTTCCTCCTAACTCATCGCTGGGTTTCAAAAGAAAAAGCCATCGGGACTGAAAGTGGAGCTGGGTGATAAATCGATTTTAATCAGTTCATTACATTTTTTATTTTTTGGAAAATTCTGATCTTTTTTTTCCCACCAATTCCCTCCTTCGGTTTCCATAGTTCAGAGTGAAGTTGATGGCGGCCATCTTGCTTGACAAGCATGTTTTACAGCTTTTGTTCATTTGGATTTTGAATTTAGGTCAACTCTATCACAGAATATTAGGGCCAGGCTAAGAGTTTTTTTTATTATACACGAATAAAGTCACAATATTAGGAAAATAAAGTAGTAATTTTATCAGAACTCCAAAGCAAAACATTTTAATGAGGGATGTTCAGCATTTTGTGAAGTTATAATAATGAATTGGCTTCACAAATAAGGAAAGACTTTATCCTTTAACACATCAGCATCAAATTATTATGAGTATCAGGACTTTAAAATGGTCGAGCAACGACTGTTACGCCAGATCCTTAAAAGAAAGCTTTTGTCCTCATTAATACAACTTTTTTTCTCGTAATTTTAAGACGTATTTTCTAGCGAAATCACATATTTTTTCTGCCAACATAATGCCTTTTTTCTTATAATTAAACAAAACTCCTCATAGTCTGGCCCTAAAACTCTGTCATATAACCAACACAAGGGACGATGGAAGTGAAAGACACTTTTTGAAAACATTTTCTGTCATTTATAATTTCTTTTTTAGAAAGAATTTTAAAAAATCTTTTTTTTTTATTGGATCTAGTATGAAAAAGATCTGAGATTTTATTTTTGAACGATAATGCTCAGTCCTATGTAGGAGTTTAATGTTGTTCTCACCAATGACTCGAACCACTCCTTCCTGGTCAGCTCTGAACACAATAATCCTTCCGTCCTCACCGACCGTTACAATTTCAGGACTGTTGCAGGCGACTCCAGTGCTGGGAGCGTTGTCAGACGGGTAACGGTGGGCTCTGGCCCAATGCTTACAAATGGACATTGTCTGCAAATGTAAAAAAATGAATATTAAATATGCTACAACTTCATTGCAAGGGTTCACCCAACATGCTGTTCTCATAAATACACCTCGTGTGTCTCAGGACAATTCAGCCTTTGGAGAATGTACACAACAAATTATGTTTCACTGCTGAAAATGTGAGCATATCTGACTGCACCTGACTGTTTGGAGCCTGGCGGAAGATGGTGACTGCTCCTGTAGACGATACTGTGACGACTCTCTCTTGGTCCAAAAACTAGAAGAAAGTTGAAGTTAAGTGAAGTAACTTTTCACTGGAAAGTAATCCGTAAATCCTCCAATTTAAAGATCATAACATGTTTCTTGCAGTTGTCTAACCTGGAGGTCAAGAACATCCCCGTCGTGCTTCTGTTCACAGATGAGCTGCGGGTCTCCTTCAAATCCATCTTCCAGACCAGAACTGCCCAGATTCCCAATAGACCAAACAGAAACCTTGTTCTCCTGTCAAAAATAAACAAACCAAAACACAAATTAGGACTAAGACAATATTCCAAGCAATGTTTAGTACTGTAATATTGTTTATAGATAGAGAAACGTTTTCATACAGTATCAGAAATTACAAAGATGTATGAATATACATCTAGCAACAGTAGCAAAAATGATGTCTAGCAACTTTGCAGCAAACAAAGTATACAACGATACTTTGATCGATACAAAATGCAAATATGAATAAATAACAAAGAACAAACATGGTTAATGTTGAATTTGACTTTATTAAAACGGCTGCTAACCTCGTTGTCCCACGATCCAGTCGCAAATATATCGGGCTGCTGCAAAGACGAATACGAGACTGGACGCCATCTCGTCTTGCTGATTTTCTGAGACACGTATTTAGCACTTTCCATTGAAACACACAGTTTCTAATACTTAAAAATATCTTTTTATTATTCTAATTACTGAAGTTAGCTTAGCTTTACGTACGCGCCCGCTGTTTTGTACGTAGCTACGGTGGCGCAGGAGGTTCAAACGTAAAACTAAGCTTTTTTCCCCCCATGCGTCCATGAAGCTTTACGCCACCCAGTGGTAAACCGTTGTGTGACTGCGGCAAATCTCACTGTGACAGAGCAATGTGGCTTTAATGCCTCTCAGCCAACACTGCTTTTGATGCACATTCACATAAATCAACCGTTAACAGAAATGACGCCGTTTTCTGTTCGGACGTGTCTCTGAAAAGGCGCTAAAACTCATTTGGATGTCCGGTGACGTATCCGCCGCTCCGCCGTCTCCTTTGGAGGTTGTCAGCTTCATTGGCAAAACCGTTGGCGCAGGCGCGGCACTGACAGCTGCTGTCTACTTACTCCGCAAAGTCTGCTTGATAATGGCGTGGAAATCAGGAGGAGCCAGCCACGCAGAGCTCGTTAACAATCTCCGCAGTAAGTCCGAATGCATGTGAGAGCGGCAGCGCCGTCACCTTGTTACCGACTGGTCGCCGTAAATCGGCGCACTTCGGAGCTTGGAGTTAGCACGGGGATCAGCGTAGCTAAGCTAGCTGGTTGCTAAGCTGTTTGTTGACCTACCGTTACCCCTCTCCCCACCCCTTTTCCGCGAACCACGTTCACGTGTGGAACAGATTCGCGCCCATGTCTTTGCAGGACAAGAAAACAAACCAAAAATGTTAAATATTCCCTTCATTTTGTGCATTGTGATCTTACACAGCTAAAGTCTCGGGGAAACGTTAGCTTAGCCGGTTAGCCGTATGTGCGTCATTTGGGATTGTGCAGCCCTGCCCACCCTCATTGATGTCTGAATCTTTGACTGCACATCCATGTGAATGACAGTGACAGCTGTGAATGTCACACGAGTTTCTAATGCACGATTTAAGAAAGGGAAATGCAGTTTTCTTTCAAAATTGCGGCAGATAATTGGTTAGCACTATGCAAAGGCACCGAGTCACTCATCGCTACTTAGCTTAGCTTTTTTTGTGTTTGTTTTTATAAATGTAGAATACTTTTTCTTGATCTTATCAACAATTTTCCGCCACAATTTTATGTTTTAACGCCCAGACTGTAGCATAGACATACATTTGACTCTATTTAATTAATTTCACAATCAAAAATAAACCATAAATTACTATATGCATTTTTCTTTTACAGAATTTAAGTTGCAAGAGATATTGTGAATGTTCTGTCTTTATTTTGGTTAAAATCTATGACTGCGATTGACTTAAAATATTTCTGTTTGTTTATTTAAAACAAACAGAAACAATATTTCTGTTAAAATATTTCTTGCCAAACATGTTATATTTACTTTATACTTTATATATTTACTTTTAAAAACAAATAAAAAATGTTTTGTTTTGATTTTTAAAAAAACCCAACAAGAAGCAGCTTGATTCTTTTTTAATTAAACCCTGAAATAAAGATATAAATTATTTATAATTTCTGACGTTATGTTGGGTAAACATGTATGTGCCCATGTTTCAGATCAATTTTTGTATTTATTTTTTTTTTGTACATATATATTTTTCTAAGCAAGCGAAAGTATGATGACCTTATTTCAGCCAGCTGTGTCACAACAAATGTGGGATGGACAATTTTCTGCAACTCCATGCTGCATAGAGCAAAAGAAATAGTAATTTTTTAGTGCTATGTTAAGTGGCTTAAAAAAAGTTAATGTAAAAGAACTGGACTGAAAATAAGCTTTATCTGAAAGAAAGAAATCGTTCAAGCTCCTGTGGCTTTTATTACTTTTCCAGCTATAATAAAACTGGGACTGATGCAGTTCTAAGTCCACTGTGATCAAGTCTGCTGTCATCAGTAATAAAGTCAGTAGAAAACTTTTCCCTGACATGTTTTTCACACTCGTATAGTAAATGACATCAGGATATCTTCCAACTTTGGTTTGCAAGTCTACTTTCACTATTTAATATCTCACCAGGTCTATTTATATTCCACTCTCTCCAGGATATTGTTGCACTTCAAGCTGTTTGCCATTAGCTGCAGGTTTTGAAGGGATAGAAATGATAGAGATGTTAATGTTTTTCATTTGTAATTGGCTGTGCTTACAGTAAATAGAAGTTTGGTTTGCATTTTCTGTAGTTGTAAACAAAAAGCAGCGTCTGCCGGATTCGACTTTTATAAAAACCCAGTAATTGAATCAAGATGACTATTTATTTTGACTTTCTTGGTATTTGTGCTCGTTTCTGTCGTACACTGACCTATTTAGGCACAAAGGGGGAAATTTAACCCTGAATTAGCATTAGCATAATGTGCTTTAAAACAGGTCACACGTAGAGCGCATACTAATTTACTTTCTCTGTAAAGGTTGTTTTCAGACTGGAGTCATTTTATTGAGCCGGTTTACCGCAGCGAATGTAATACACGGCTCCTAAGCTGAACATATATCTGTAGATCAGTGTTGAATTCACGATGTTTTGGAAACAAAAAACAAACAAAAAAAGCAGATTTAAATAAATAAAGAGAAATGGAGAATGAGCCAAAAACAGCTTGAAGTGTGGCTTTATTTGCAGTTTAGGTTTGAGCAGTTTGTCGTAGGTGTCCATGTAGCTGCTTGTGCAGATTGTGGTTGTTGTGTCCTGAAGTGGCGCGTAGCTGTGAGGGTGAGGAGAGCGAGTAACGAGAAACTGGCTGCAGTTGGCTTTCCCTGCTGCTGGCACAAGATGCTGCAGGAACCAGTGATGAAGGATTATAACATGAAGGGGAAAAACAAACATATTTCTAGAGTCATTTGTAGAAATCTCTTCAGGGAGATTTGCTACCCACGTGTTACTTATAGAAGATCTTTAACTATTCTGATAGTTTGTGTCAGATTTGTCTATTGTAATAAGTAATAAATCAATCAATCACGTTAATCAATTTGCATAATTTATCATTTTTCTTTTTCTACCAAAAACTGGATGACTAAAGTCTTCAGTCTGGTGCTTTCGTCTCTCTCTTTTTTTTCTTTTTTTTAAAGAAAATTACATTTACAGAGACTTCATAATTCATTTCATTTGTTATTTTGTTTATTAATTTTGGATATTTGAAATGCCTTCCAGCTCCAATGAAAGTTGGGAGCTGGAAGACATTTGTGTTGTTGCATTATTATTCTTCCATTTTTGTTATATTAGTTGAAAATGGTCTGAAAACCAAATTAATATCGTTTATCGTGATAAATTCAGGGACACAGACTCTCTCTCTTCCTCAGAAAATGGCATTATTAAATCTGACAAGGTGTATGAAGTCATGCTGTCCACAGACAGAGCACATTACTCCAGGTGTAACCCATACATGGACTCGCCGCAGTCAATAGGTGCGTCCTCTCCTGCCATCATTTTGTCCACTCTTGTTTCTGAGGGATGAACTAACAGAACCTGTGCTTCTCTCTCAATCCGAAGGCTACCAAGCTACCATCAGCGCCCCACACATGGTACGAGCTCTGGATGTTTCCACACACTCTGATCCACAACTTTGAACACAAAGGCTAGAAACGTTTCTTGTGTCGGTACATTATGTTTATTTTGGGTGAAACTAAGAGCCCACTGCACTGAACCTCATTGCAAACCTGCTGCTTATTCCAGCAAATATTGGTTCCTGAACTCTTCCTGAGTTAAAACATTAGTATTATTGTTTCTAAATGAATATAAACTGGTTTTCTTTGCATCATTTGAGGTCTGAAATAACTGCATATTTTTTGTTATTTTGACCATTTCTCATTTTCTGTTAATAAATACGAAGTTTTTGCTTTGAATTCCAGAGACATGTTGTCAGCAGTTCATAGAATAAAAGAACAATGTTCATTTTACTCAAACATACACATATAAAAAGTAAAATCAGAGAAACTGATAATTTTAAGTGGTCTCTTAATTTTTTCTAGAGTTGTATTTTGAATTATTTTTTATTTAAGAAGAAGCCAGGCAGCTAAGTTAACTTGATTCTGGTCATTTAAGTTATATGATTAGAGTCTAGTGTAGTAAAACTGGTATCGAATTGAAGGAATCGAATTTCTAGACACTGAAAGATTTGCATCTCTAATGTCCCCCTTTTCTTCTGCTACATTTATCAGCTGGTCAGAGAAAAGAAAAAAACGGTTTTGGCCTGTCAGGCTTTTTAAATATTGCTGAAAACTAGTGTCAGTCTAGTGTTGAAGCTCACCACTCCCCTGTCTGTTTCTGTTTTGTTTTTCTGGACGCTTCGTCCTCCCAGCATGCCTATGCACTAGAGCTCCTACACGATCAGCTGCATGAGGGAGCCAAAGCTCTGGACGTCGGCTCCGGCAGTGGAATCCTGTCTGTTTGCTTTGCACGAATGGTGAGCCACACACAGGACGGGTAAACACAAGCAATTTCTCTCCGGTAGCGTCGTGATTTTTAGCACGCAGCTTTGTAACCCAACCAATCACAGTAGAATGGTGTGAAATGGTTTTAGTGGTTTGTGATTCCTGTTTGAACTGAACCTGTTCTGTGCTCCCCAGGTAGGCCCTAAAGGTAAAGTTATAGGAATCGATCACATCAAAGAGCTGGTAGACGATTCTATAAACAACGTGAAGAAAGACGACCCCAACTTGATTACATCAGGCCGAGTCAAGCTAATAGGTGAGACATGGTGGACGACAGATACGTTCTGGATTCATTTCGTCATGTTGCAGCTCGAATCGTTTCTGCTGCTCTTGCTCTTCACCGATGCAGGATGGATTTGCTCAACAGAGAGTCTGCAGCTCTAAATAATTCAGCAGTGAGCACTTTCACCATCTCTGCAGGAGGGTGAAAGTGCAGCTGCAGCTGGGTCCTTTGGGTTTCAAGTGCTTAAACAAATCAGATTTCAGCAATACCAGCAAGTGGCATGTATAGAAATAAAAAATAGGATGTATACCACAATACAATGAGTTAAAAATAAACATTTTTAATTGTTTGATAAACTTGCTTAATCTTTCTGATACACTGATTTATAAAATTTAGATTTTAAAATGAATTTTGATAAAACGGAATCAAAACTGGAGCGATTGTAGTTGAGATAAAGAATGTATTTCTTTCTTCTTCATTCTCTGTTGAAGCTAACAATTATTGTAGTAATCGATTAATCGATTTATTGTGACGATCGGAAAAAACTGGCCCATTCTGCAGAATCCTTACGAACCACTCAAGCCTTTTTTACACTATTAGAAAAGATGCAGAAAATCAATTTTATTCCTCTTTTAAATAAGAAAATAAAAATGTACTGTAATATTCCATTACTTTATTTATAGTAATCTTAAAAAAAAATACTTCTAACATTAATATTTGAAAAGCTCAGACTTTTATGACATCAGTACAGTGTACGGCTGATGTCTGGATTAACAGATTAATAATTATAAAACAAAAGGTGATTAATAAAATATATTTTTTGTCAATTTGAACCACATGAAGCTAAAAATGCCACATCCTGTCAGAATATGAATACATCCTCTCTGGATCTATTTACAGACAGGATTGTTTTTTATTTTTATCTTAAATGCAAAATATCCCCTAATGGTTTTTTTGGTGATTAAATAGCCCCTTTTTTATTAAGTATACTCAATTTAACAATTAATTGATTACTAATTTAGCTGCTGATTATTTCAATAATCGATTTATCACGATTAATTTGATTAATCTTTTCAGCCCTAATTGTCTGTGTTGAATGTTTCCACCATTATTTTAAGAATAAGTCACATTTTTTGTCCAGTTTATGATTTATAAGTGTGAGATGATTAAAGGTAAAACATGTGGTGTTGTCAGCGACTGACTGTCGGTGTTGTGGTGAGTCTGGTAGCCTGATTTCCTGCTGCGTTTCTTCCAGTGGGCGACGGGAGGATGGGTCACACAGAGGAGGCGCCGTATGACGCCATCCATGTTGGTGCAGCAGCTGCCACCGTCCCCCAAGCTGTGAGTCATTCTGGCTCCTTCATCCTGCTGAACGTCAGGCTCTCACTTTAGTTTAAACAAATGAAAACCGTCTAAAAAAGAAACAAAAGGCAGAGTTGCTGTTTTAAAGTAGAGATTTTATTCTGTTTATCTAATTTTGATGACATGCTCGTTGGTTTTTTTTGGTAGATTCACTGCTTTACCACAATAAACTCCAGCAGTATAAAAAAAATGTTTCAATAAGAAATATATACATATATATATATATATATATATATATATATATATATATATATATATATACTAAAGCTGGGTGATAAGTCGATTTTACCGATTAATTAATTTTTAGATTTTGAAAATATCAAAAAAAACTTTTCACCAATGCACTCAGTTCAGAGTGATGTCAGCTCGCTCAATGCCGCCATCTTGTTTGCAGTTATTTTCACTTGTGGGTGTAAACGTTGATTTGGCGGCTTGGCCAACAGCAGCTTATTTGGATTTAAAGTGAGAGACTTTAAAACGGCTCATATTGAAAGGAGCTTAAAAAAGACAGAACTGGCTAAAATCTCATCATCTCAGAATGACTTTGTGCAAAAAATGTAACGTTTTTTTGTATCGCCCGTAGACCGAACATGTAACATAAAGGACATCTTTAGGTTGAATTTTAGTAGGGCTGCATAATTTTATCGATCCTACAATATTTATTGATTTTTCATCCGCGAGTATCAATACTTTAAATCCTACTTTGAGTTTTATGTCAAATCCACATAAATTAAATGACAGCTATCACATATTTTTATCCAGTTGTATATTAACAATGACATGTAATGAAATAAGTTACAATTAATTAAATAATGAAATGAAGTAGATAAATTACATTATCTAGTATAAGAGAATAAGACAAAAAAGGTTCATTTTCTGCATAACCAAATACACAAAGCCACAGAATTAACATTTAAACAAAGCAAATGTATAACAAAAACACCATTTACACCATCAGTTCAATTAATCCAAGTCTATTTAACAGTCACAAAATGTCACCAAATCACTCTGTCCCCTAAATTCTTTCAGAAAATCTTTAAAAGTGTATGGAATCGTATTGTGAGCAGAATATCGTGTATCGTATTATATTGTGAGATTAGTGTATCGCTACAGCCTAGATTTTAGACTGTCTGTTTAATTTTTTACTCAAGTTCCTTTGACTTCTGGTTGGGAATGTTCCTTTTTGGCACAATCTGCTGTTTTAAAGATGTAAACACTAAATAATTTAGATTCACTCTCAGTGACTCAGAACTGGGATTCAAATCTGATTGGCTGACTTAGTCGTATACAGTCTCAAAACGGACGAACCAAAGCAGATTTGAACTTTCAGAATGCCTTGTTACTGCTTTTTCATTATTATTTTTTAAGAATAAACACACTGACGCTCTTCTCACCTGCCTCTTCAGCTTTTGGACCAGTTGAAGCCCGGCGGGCGTCTGATTCTCCCGGTCGGCCCGGCCGGAGGCAACCAGATGCTGGAGCAATACGACAAGATGGAGGACGGCAGCACCAAGATGAAGCCCTTGATGGGGGTGATTTATGTGCCTTTAACAGACAGAGACAAGCAGTGGTCCAGGTGGAAGTGACTTCCTTCTCCCCCTCCTCCCTCTCTCTCCTTCTCACAGTGGCAAAGGTGAAATGGTGTGGCTTGGAGCAGGCAATGGAGCACAAGAGGCTGCATTTTGCTGCTTGTTGACATTATTTGCTTCTTCCATACCATGCCAACTAGCTGCACGTTTCCCCTTTCTTTGTTTAACACTTTTTTCACCCACTAATCTGGTTTTATTTTTGTTTTTTCCTGTTTGGAACCAAAATGTTATGGTGCTGGAGGTGCTTAAAGCATGATTAGTTAGTTGATTTGGTTGCCTACTACCCAATAAAAGCCGATTTAATCATCTTCTCTGTGGGATGTGGCCTCAGACCGGCTGCTGTTTGACACTTAATCTGATCGTTCTGCATGCGGTTCTTCACGGTTTGCATGACAGGTTGGTGTTTCCTCTCATGTTCCTGCTCTAACGTTCACGGTCTGTCTTTCACAGGGATGAACTCTGAATAAGAAGACGAGCCATAATCCACCTTTAAGTTTGAAACCTGGGGAAAACTCGGATGGCATCAGCAAGCCTTGATATTTTTGTTTCAAGCATTATAAAACATGCTTTATTTTTATTTTTATTTTTTTTGTTCAAGACAAAAGAGGGACTGGAGAAATAACACTGACAGCTCTTAAAGGGCTGCAAGGAAAAGACTGCTTGAAGCTCCATGCAGAAATATTCAAGATGGGCTTTTTGTTTCTTTTTTTTTCCAGGCCTCCATCTTTTGGTTAATTTAATTTTAACTGCTGGGTTTTTGTTTTTTTTTTGGTTTTTTTTTATTGCAGTCGGGTGTTTTTGCATTACATTTCAGCAGGGTCAAAGCTGAATGTACGAGGAAAGCAGAACAAAAACACCGGAGACTTTTAGATAATTCACCTAGCTACAGCGTGTGTGTGTGTGTGTGTGTGTGTGTGTGTGTGTGTGGCTCATCTAACTGTAGATTTTTCTGCTAGAATATAAGCTTGTTTTCCCCTCAAACCCCTTCCAGCAGTATTAGAAAACACGAACAACACCGTGACTGATGTGCAGAACCGTTGGGTCACGTATGAAACACTCAGCTCTCTGGATAAACTTCAGAAACAGCACCTAACTCACCAAAACGCATGCAGGTACAGGGCTGCGCTTCCCACCGGGTGACGAGTCGTTTGCTGCCGCTGGTCTCCAATTCCGACGTGTTCGGTCACTAACTGGGAGAGTCACTGCTTTGCCAAAATAAACTTCAACAATATAAAGCAAATGTCTGTTTTCTTGGAGAGAAAAAAAAGAATAATACACAAAAAAAGCACATTTTATTTAGAGGGGTTGAAGTGGTTGATTATATTTGGCTTTCACAATATCTGGAATGGGATATAAAAATAAAGAGATGTTTATGTTTTTCTTGCAGTTCTTTGTTTTGTGTTTTTCCCCAGTTAATGCAGGTAGGAACAAACTGCAGGTTTTACAGAGTTAATTTTGTAACATTTCATTGTTACAACTTGCACAATTTTACAAACATAAAATCTCTCTAAACCAGTCTTAATGACTTTTGCTAAAAATTAAAAGGTGCTAGTTAGCATTTTTGAACACATATCAATAATAAAAGTACATTTTCAACCATTTTTTCCCCCTGCAGTATTACACTAAAATAAGTCGTTATATGTTTTTCTTAATATACTGGAATCAATCTGCTTTTCAAAAAAGATATCTGTCCTCTTATGTTATCTTTATTTTAAATCCTAAAAATTGAGATAAAATGCTGGTTCTTTAGAAAATTACTCATTTGTAAAGTAGATACTTCTCCAAAAAGTTATTTCAAAAAGTCGTTTGACAAATGTTTGTAGGATTTTGCAAAAAATGTGCAGAACCTTAAATAAATTGGTTTTCTGAAATCTCAAAGTTTACTTAGAATTATGCAAAATTCTTAATATTTATGTAACATTCAAATGTTCATTTATATCTGTGTTTGTGAAATATATTTTTTATTTACAGATGTATTAACGTTTTAGTATTTTATTTACACATGCCTGTGTAAATACATTTTCCAGCAAGAAAAGACAAATTAATACAATTAACCACAATATTGTAAAATTCCTTTCCTTGGGGTACTTTTATTTTATTTTATTTATTTAAAACATTAAATAAAATCAAATAAAAACAAACATGCTGTAACGACAGGAAGATTCGCAGGACATGATGTGGCTTAACCGATCCGCACTCAAACAGGATTTACGGATGGTAACCATGGTTACCAGGCACTCAAAATACTCGTCTTTCATTCAAGCTAGCTGTGCTAACAGGTGCAGCACAAACATGGCACATTAGTGACACCTAGTGGCAGAAATGGCGTTTTGTGCCAGACTTGCAGGAGGAAAAGCTGAACAATGTCTGAAATGTAATTTAGCGAGTCGTTCGGTTTCATCACGGGGACTTTAAACAGCAAACATACATCTTTACTGATTTATGACTAGATTTTTTTAAGGGCAGCAGGGGGTATCGTTGTTTAAATCTGAGAGGAAGCGCTAACAGCTTCCTAGGCTACAGATACATGCCGTTGATGAGGTAGTCTGACTCCTCGGTGGTGAGAGGTCGCGCTTTCTTTAGCTTGTGACGAACGAGTCTCAGACGACAGCCGATCATGAGCAGCAGCAGCGCAGTGATGAGGATCCCGAGCGCCAGAGGAAGAATTGCACCTGAAGGACAGAAAACTAGAACTTCACCTGTAGAGCAGAGAAATTCTAGTTCAAATATGAGCAGAGATAATCGGACTCACCTGACTCCGGGCCTGGCTGTCCTCCTTTAACTGGAAATGGTTTGGAGATTATGTCGCTACTCTCTGCTTGGGTTTTGGAAACTTTAGGCGCATCTTAAACAATTAATACAGACAAGACTTTAGCCAGTAAACTAGAGTTGAATTGATTAATCATGATTAATCAAATAATGAATTAATCATCAACTAATATATTAATCATTACGTAGAGCATACAGACTAAATAATTCAGAGCAGTAATGAAGCTGTATTCTGTCTGAAAGTCTGCATAATCTGCATATTAACAGATTAATTGGATTAATTGCAATCAATCAATCATTGAAATAATCTGCAACTACTTCCATTATCTAATTTTTAACCGGAGTAAACAGACTCAAATGTTCGCATAGTTATTTGAGGTGCAACAATCCGGCTTTTCTCAGTTTTTCTGTGACAATTAAAGTTGTTTTTTTTAGCAGAATTATAAAAATATGCTGTAAAGTCCTGGATAAAACAAACATCTTAAAATCCATCAGAAAAAAGAACTAATTACAAGATCACAGTAAGGCTGAAATAATTAATTGGATTAATTGATTATTGATATAATCGTTAGAGCATACAGACTAAAATAAACACCATTTACTTAAAAACCAACATATTCAGAGCAGTAATTAAGCTAAACTGTACAAATATATATACATTTACATTTAAGATACAAACATATTTCTTTGTAAATACGTTTTAGCTTCACCTGTTTACTAAAGAAATGTATTTTAGGTAATCAAATATTTTTATTTTTATTTAAAAAAGAACTGAATTATTTGTTTACTTGCATCTTTTAATGTACCTTTAATATTGTATTTAAAAAGGTTTAAATGAAAATTCTGAAGAATCAGCCATTTTTATCGGATTAATCAATGAATTGTCAGAGTAAATAATCACGAGTGAATATATATTTTTACCTTTTTCAGTCGGCTTTGTGACGGGGGCAGCTGCACTGGTTGGGCTGAAGGTCGAGCCTAAAAGACGACATTAGTGTGAAAATGATTCTTGAGATTAAAAGAAATGAGTAAAAATCAAATGATGCATCTTCTTACTTTTTTGTAAACATTCGCTGACACAGTCTGACTCCTGAAGGAAGTTGTTGTGGTTACCCTGGCAACCACCGTACAGGAAGTGTTTGCATTCTCGGGCCTTTTGGTCGTAGTACCACCGAGGGAAGGTGCCTTTACAGGGACCAACGACCGGATCTGCAGCGCACGGATCTGCAGAAACAGACGCACACGACGTACGTTTCAAATATTGTTTTACATCACCTTGCAAAATACTGCAAAAGTATTAATTTCCTTGAAACTTATTCACATTTTGTCATGTTAAAACCACAAATTCACACCATTTTACTGGGGCTTTATGTGATAGAACAGCACCAAGTAATGCAAAATTATTACAAAGAAGGATAAGTATAAACTGTTTCCTTTTTTTATGTATTTCCTTTTAGTTTATGTATTCAGTCCCTGAATCTAGACTTTGAAGAACCAGCTTTCACTGAAATCCCAGCTGGCCTTTGGAATAAACCCCGACCAGGTTTGTGCATCTAGAAACTGCCATTTTGCTAATTTTTCTTTTCTAAATGACTTCCTTTCAATAATAATCTTTATTTTTTTATTTAAAACAAGTATCCTTGGTCTAGTTTCTGGTGCAAATATATTAGTACACTTGAAATACGACAAAACTAACTTACAAGTAACTTTTAAGCGAGAAATATTAACATCTTTTCAGTAAATAATTCCTTATTATTGATGAAAAAGTTCTGGGTATAACTGAAATAATCTGTCAGTGGAACAACACATTTTATTTTGGCAGATTATTTCACTAATAAGAGGTACTTTATAAATATTAAGAAATTATTACTGAAAAGACGTTCCCATTCCTTGCTTAAAAGTTATCTGGAAGTTAGTTTAGTCTTATTTCAAGTGTACCAAGGTATTTTCATTAGAAACTAGACCATAAATACTTGGTGAGATTTTATTTTTTGCAGTGAACAAAGTGATTATGACACGTTTAACCATCAGACCAAAAAATGTGTTCTCCTCGTCTTTAGCTTCATTCTGTAGAAAACACACTTCAGGCATATAATACGCAGAGTGTGTTAAAACAGCAGTGGTGCAGGCGGCCTTTTGGCCGGTCTCAGTCTAATTCAGGGATCAGATGGCATCAGAGACAGGGGAGCTTTGTTCTGGCACTAAGAAGGGATGCAGGCTAAGAGCTGCTTTCCCAGGGAATGCTGAGTGGTTTGTTGGCTCAGCGGCCGCCTGTAGGCTCCATCTGCTCTCATGTCCACACACACAAAAGATAAAGCACTAAGGAGTGCATCCTACTGTTTAGCAAACAAATAACCGGAGTAGACTCATCACATGAATGTCCTTTAACTCGATTATAAGCCTTGTTCCTACCTTGGTTAGCAGACGCGCCCTGCTGCTCAGTGAGGCTCAGAGCAGGAACAGCGCTGCTCCCGTCTACCGCCGATACGACTGTTTTCCTGGATGCCTCTGGAAGCACGGCGCCATTGTCAGCCTGCTCGGTCCGGGCTGCGGGCCTCTGAGGGCTGGGAGGATTCACCGGGTGGGTCACCGACTTCCGACCACCATCAACTAATAAAGAAAACCCACAGGGATCAGGTTCTGGGTGTTAGATAAAGCTTTTTTAATAATTTTTATTCAAAGCAGGGATGGAAGTTATTGATTCATGAGTTGATATAAAGTTAGGATACGATTGATCTAAGGATTAATTGATAAGTGGCCATGTTCTTAAAAACCTGAGCTTTCTCTTCAATTGAGAGTTTAAGGAATTTAAGGAGCTTTTCGAGTGATTATATTTCAAAACAAAATTGCATAAAGTGCATTTTACATCCCACACTGCGATGGCGTATTAGGGCCAATGTAGATAAAAATAGGGGTAAATTTCCACCAAAAAACTCGGAAGGTTAATTAGGTAGGTTCATTTCATAAATTTTCTAGAAGAAAAGGTGGAAATTTCTGAGCTTGGAAAGACACACATCTGATAGAAAAAGCTGGAATTTGAGATTAATCTCAGAAATTGTCTAGAAAAAACATGGAAATTTCAAAAGTTGAAACATTTTGGGCTTTTGAATTTTGAAAAGACTAAAAGTTTGAAAAGTTTAACATTTCTGACAATTTGAGATTAATCACAAAATTTCAATTTTGACTTTCGAACTGAAATTTCAGAGTTTTTTTTCTAGAAAAGTTTAGTCAAATCTGAACATTTTTGACTGTTGGAGCTCAGAAATTTCTTTATTTTCTACAATTTTTTTTAGTTTTCTTGGCATAAATTTGCTCCTTTTTTTCTAAATCGGCCATAATGACTCACTCAGTCGCAGCTCGGTTTAATGAGCACCATTAAGGTAAAAGTTGAGTTTGTGGAGCGTTTATATTTCAAAACAGAACAGCACTCCAAACTGGACGGTTTCTCTTTCCTGTTCTAATATTGCTCCACCCTCTTTAATCCTATATTAGCTTCAGTGTGGCCCTCTGCTGGATGGAGGCTAAATTACAACACTAAAAGAAGGTCTAAGCAGATGTTATAAGTTAATTGATTGAAACTAATTTTAATTTTATAAAACATTAACTGACTATTCATCATAAATCAATTAATTGTTTGTATCTCTAATGTAAAGGATTAAAATCTACAATTTGTGCAGAAGTCTTCGTCAGAGCGGTCGGGACAGTGTTGCCTCCCATCACAGGCGTAGGAGATGTCGATGCAGCAGCCATCATCACACTTGAACTGGTAGTTGGAGCAGTCACCAGTGCAAACTGTGAACACAAACATGATTAAGTACTCGACCTCCCCAACAGTGGAGAAATGTTTGGTGAGCCTTTCACCTTCCGCCTGGTGTTTTGGTGCCAGCACGGTGACAGAGACGTTGTCGGAGCTCTTCTGCCCCGCCGAGTCGGTAACGGTCATCTGGAACGAGTAGACGCCCTCTTGGAGACCGCTGACCTTCAGCAGCCCTGGGTGGGTCGCCTTCAGTGTGCACAACCAAAATAAAGCATGCAAAGTTTCAGACGAGGAATTTTATTGATTAATTCAACTTTTGGGTTTTGAATATTTAATTTGCTGAAAATTGGCATTTTTTTTTTTCTCCAGTTGTTGTTGGGTTTAGTTCAGAGTGATGTCATCACGCTGAGGCGGCCATCTTGTTTGACAAGTGTATTTTAAAGCTTCTATAAATTTACGTGAACTCTACAATGGAATATCAGGGCCGGGGTAAGATCTTTTTTTTTTTTAATTACCAGAATAAAGTCGTAATTTTATGAGAACTCAGACACACACACACACAAAAACAATAATGAGGAATGTTGAGCATCTTGTGACGTTATTCATTACACCGTTTAAGTTTTACAAATAATAGCTGATCTTTTGACACATTTGCATCAAATTATTGTCAGTCGCAGGACGTTGAAACGAGTTGCTCAAGTCAAATCCTGATAATTCAAACCTTTTTCTCATTAAAACATTTTTTTCTTTTTAAAACAACTGTTTTCTGGTTAAAATTGTTTCATTTTTCTGCTAATACCATGAGTAAATTCTCATAATTGAACAAAAAGCCCGTCCCTAATATTCGTATAACTCACAAAAGGGATGCCTAAATAAAAGCCACTTTTTGAAAACATTTTCTGTCATTTGTAATGTCTTTGTTTAGAAGAAAAAGTGAGCAAAAAGAAAAATTGATTAAAATTAGCAATTGGATCTGGTATGAAAATGTCAGACTTTATTTTGAAACCATATCGCCCAGTTCTAGTTCAGACATCAAATTCTTATATTGAAACTTTAAATAACCGGGTTAGTGGAGCAGATAAAGAAAAAAAAACAAAGGATATAAAGGAAAATAGAAATTTGCTGGAATGTTTTCTCATGTCTTTTCTGTTAAAGGTAAAGAAATAAAAGAACAACAGGAAACGATCTCTAAGGTTCTGGTCACTGAAACCGGCTCATGTTTCTGCTTTTCTCTGGGCGATGTGAACGCATAACCAAATCTAATCTCTGTTGATACAGCATGGAAATATGGAGCTGTGCAGTCAAGTGAACCGGTTTACTGTAAACCGAGCATTCATGCTTTTTATTGCCTCATGTCTGTCACAACAACAACCTGATCATTCAGTGGAAGAGCAAATATTTGCATCATCTGACTGAGCGCAGATCAAGAGAAGGAGCTCCGTGGCTCACCTGGTTCATCAAGATTAAAACTGTATTTTTGTGGAAGTACAAATGTTTTTAAAGATATATCTTCACATAGAACTCTTTTTGCAGTTATTATAATGAACACCATAAAAACACTGAACATTATCAAGTATTTTTTTTGTCCAGTTTCTCGTGCAAATACTAACTTGAAAGTAACTTTTCAGCAAGATAGCGGAGCTGGTTTCAAATTAAAAATTCATTAATATTGATGAAAACGTACGTGAAATAATTTTTTCAATTATGTGTGAAGAATGTCTTGCTAAAAGTGAAATTATCTGCCAACAAAACTTTAACTTTTTCATAAATATGAGCAAATTATTAACTTAAAACAAGCTCCTATATCTTCCTGAAAAAAACAACTTTTTACGATATTTGTACCAGAAGCTCGACCAGAAATATTTGGTCAGATTTTGTGTTTTTGCAGTGTTTAACCTTTGCATCCTTCCTTGACGTTTTTGTATCCGTTTTGCTGAATTTAGTGACAGATAAAATGTGAAAACAGACCTTCATGTTGATGGCTGTATCTCCTTTAACAAGAGTCCACTCGTAGTGGGTGATTCTGTGGTCGTCCACGCTGTCCCTGCCGTCCAGGACGGCCCAGTCGGTGGGCAGCTGGATCACCACATCCTGGCCCGCATCACTGCGAGGAGGCTCGTCCATTTCTGTGAATTTGACCTGAGGTTAGTTCTGTGATGTTTACGTGTCTGATTTAGGTTATTAAGTTTGACTAAACATTGACTTTGGTTCCTTTTCATAAAGCGTATTAATAACACTCCTGTTTTTGTTCACCTTTTGCTACATAACTTAATGCCACCATACTACAATATTAAGCTTTGAAGCTAAAATTATGGAGTAGAATATTAGAAGTTTAGACTTTTAATCATGGGTGCACCAATTGCAGTTTTCTGGCTCTTTAAAAGCCTGACCTGATTCCGATTTTGGCTGATACCAATTTTTTTTGTCTGAAATGTCATTAAAAGTCACAATAAAGTTGCTGAATTGGAAACAGTGGAGCGACTATTGTTAATTGCAACCGTGCAGACATGACCTGGTGGGCCGGTTTGTCAGTCAAACTTCTCTCATGGGACAGCAGAAGAGGACAGCGGCTGATTTTTAGACGTTTGCTGAGGTCGATAAGATCGGTGCAAAAGATCAGCTTCACATTTAAGTATTGGCCAATCATCAATCACTCAGAATTAAGGAAATTGATGCCGATAAATCGGTGCAGCCCTACTTTTAATCAAACAAAGAAAAGCCACAAGTAAATAGTTTTTAAAGAAAAAAATTACATTTCAACTACATTAACAAAAAATAGTGAGCATGCCTGTTTTAGGAAGTTAAAAACTAAATATATTCACGTTAGTGACATAAAGCATAAAAAAATTAGCTACTCAAAAGCTGAAATAAGAAAATTTAATAAGTTGTTTTACATTTACTGACTTTCAGCTAAATCTACACATCTGGTCCTGCTCTCAGCATCCGGATCTCATACAACAAGTGGACAATCATTAATCCAACCGTGGCACCTTATCAGTGAAACACCAGCTGATAATGTTTAGTTGCAGAGTGCTGAGATGCATGGCTGATAGAAAGAGACTTTACTGTAGAATAAATCATATTCTTATTATTAATAGCAAATTTAAACCAAGTTTACAGTGAAAAGGTCAACATTCTGCTGCCATGCTTTACATTGACAAAATAAAACATTTAATATGCAAACATTTGGTAATGTTGCTAAAAATACTATCAGTGTCTAATAACCTGATTTCCCTTTGAGGAAATAAAAAACAAAATCCAGTAAACAGACAGCATTGTTTGCAGAAAATGGTTAATAAAATGTTTCTATTTTCTAGTAACTAACATGAACCAGAGAACATACAAAAAACAACTTTGGTGTAATTTTCATAAAAATGTAATATCTTTTCACTTCCTAATTGCATCTTTACAGCTTAATTTTAAGTTGACCAGAAACTTTACCACTAATTTAATCGGCTGAATAAAATAGAAACTACAAAGCTTTGAAAAAAATATTCACACCATAGTACAGCATAGTACAGTATAATTTATTTTACCATAGTTGAAGACAAAATAGAAAGAAAACTTTTAAAAAAAACAACCTTTTCTAAATAAAAATGACTTTTTTTTCCATAATTTTTTTGGATGATGTACAGCATTTTTTGCTTTTGCTATTATGCAAAACTTTGGGATAAGCTGCAGAAAACAAAACCAGAACTGAACTACGACCTCAGGTGTAGAGAAGGAGGGAGCTGGAAATATTAATTCCAACAATCAGAATGGGAAAACATCACTTCCCAGACTCCGACATCTTTAAATTTTACCAGACACAAATAAAAAGCGAGCGGCAAAAGCAAATGAGGTGGATTAGCAATACTCAGAGGTGGGCAGAGTACACAAAAATGTTACTCAAGTAAGAGTAGCACTACTTCCACATATTTTTACTCAAGTAAAAAGTAGCCGTCCAAGAAATGACTCAAGAGTAAAAAAATATTTGGTAAAACGTTTACTGAAGTAATGAGTAACTGATCAAATTATCAATCATTTAATATTTAAAATTACGTCATCAGACGGATCAAAATATAAAGTTAAGTGGAAATTTTAAGGACAAAAATTATAATAATTCAGGTAAGTAGCAAAATATAACAAAATCAGGCAAAAAGAAATGACTAAAGTAAGAGTAATAAAGTTTATGGTAAAAAGTATTGAGTAACTGATCAAATTATTTCAGATTATTATTTCAAAAACCAAAATTATTCATATAAATAACAAAATCAGGCCAAAGGTTTTTCCCCCAAAATCAGTTTCTTTTAATATAAAACTTATGAAACTAACAAAAGCTGCAGGTGTGTGAATGTTGATTCTTTTTTTTATTAAAACATGTTTGTTTTTCATTCAGTGGAGAACCAGGAAGTTTTACTCCACAGTAAAAACAGCGGAGTAAAAATATTCCTAAAAGTACATTTAAAAAAAGAAGAAGTTACTCAAGTAAATGTAACTATTTACTACCCAACTTTAACAATATTTGAATGTTAACAGCCCTGATAGTCAGCTATATTTAATTTCCTTTTGGGATAAATAAAGTACTTTTAAAAATATAATTGAACCACCTGTAAGCTAACCTTTAACAATGATGTTTTGTTATTAGCATTATAATCCCAAAGTTTTATTAAGAAAGCTCCCACCTGGGGTGTCCTCCTCGCCAGCTTGCCGGGGCCTCCCGGTGGTTCCGCCGGTGGTTCCGCCGGTGGTTCCAGGCAGGTGGCCCAGCGTGCCGTTCGGAGTCCGGCTGTAGGTGGTGAAGCCTTCCTGCGGAGCGAAGGAGCAGATGTTTTTATTCCTGTAGGTGCAGTTGAACAGGTAACAGCTGAGGCCGTCCGCGGGTCGCCGCAGGTCCTCCTGGACCACCGCCACCGTGCAGTGAGGCTGCGAGCAGCAGGCGTGTAAACAGTCCCTCCAGGTGTACACCCTGTCCGGGGCCAGCAGGAAGGTGGCTCCCTGCTCGATGGAGGCCTTTGTCCGGATGATGCGCTGCTCCGCGGCGCTGAAGTCGCCTGCGCAGGAGTCACTCACGTCGGCCGCTCTGTAAGCCTGGTCCTGCTGGAGCTGCTTCCGGAATTCCTCCAGCAGCTCCTCCACCCCCGAGATTTTAGATTTCAGATCCGATATCTGAGAGGAGCGGGTTTGGACACGGCCGGCGAAGAGCAGCAGGAAAACACCGGGGAGCAGCAGCCGGGGATGCTGGAGCAGAGCCATGTTGTTGTTGCTGTTGTTCACTCGGTGAAACATCGTCTCTCTCTGCCTCCGGCTGGCCTCCCGCTCCGGAGGGGCTCTATCGGCTCCAGCGACCTTCCGGCATGAAAAAAGAACCAGACGGGCCGATTTAAAACACGACTTATTGGGAAAAACGCCTCTAAATCAGCGGCGGCGGAGGAAACGGCTGTCTCCCGACGATGCTAAAAGTCATCTGCCGTTGTCATGGTGAGGGAGGGTCGGTCGCGAGAGCAGAACGCTGACGTCATACACTGATAATTGATAAACAAATATGGCGACGAGCAATTCACCTGTTGAAGCTCAGTTGTAGAGTATAGTGAACCAAAAGTGACGCGATCTACATAAATAAATAGTTACATTAATATTTTAGTCTTCGATAGCTTATGTAAAACTGGATCAAACTAATTTAAGCTAAAATATGTCCTTATGGAAATGTATAATGCAATTATTTAATATATAAATTACAGTTGTAAATGCTCATTAAAACTTCAGTTGCACATTTAAATCCTTCAATTATTTCAGTATTTATTTAGTCCGTATTTTGGTACCTAAAACTGTAAAAATGTCACATCGGCTTATAACCCTCTCCCACCAACCATAACCATAACCAGATCATACAATCTTGTGTATACAACCAGATACAGTCATACTCAGCAGATCAGTTCGAGAACATTTTACTTTTTCCTTTTCAAAATTCAGCAAACATTACAAGTCAGATCAAAAGAAATATCCTCTGGATCTACTGATTATACAACAAACACAACTGCAGATAAGAACAAAAAATGACTTCTTGCACTTCAGGAAAAAAATCCAATTGTTGAGATATTATTGCGTGATAGATATCTAACTTATGGGTCCCCTCACTGTACTTACAGCCGAGGTAGCGAAATAACTTCTAATGTCTGTCGTCCTTTTCTTTTTTGGTGGCGACATGGAGACTCATAATAAATGTGAAACTCAGAAGGAGACGCGTTCACTGTCAGCACCGTGGACCAAGCTTCCGGTCCGCGTGTGGCCAGCTGGCCGCCGCCTGGTGCAGCCAATCAAAGAACGTAGATCCACGTCCTGTGAGCCAATGGCGGGTCGTCATAGTTCATAACAGCGAATTTTAAAATGAATGCTACCACTGCGTAGTATATTGAAATATTAACTAATCAATGTAGATTTTCGTTTATTTATTTTGTTTTTGTTAAAAAATACATATGTTTTTTTTTTTTTTTTTATTAATATGGCAAAAATTGGTCGGGACTATTTTATATCCCTTGAATATTGGTCGTGACATGTCACGACCGTCCATACCCAAACCTACGCCCAACACCGTGCAGGACGCTTGGCATTTGCCAGAGAACACCAGGATTGGCAAATTCGCCACTGGCGCCTTGTGCTCTTCACAGATGAAAGCAGGTTCACACTGAGCACATGTGACAGACGTGACAGAGTCTGGAGACGCCGTGGAGAGCGGTCTGCTGCCTGCAACATCCTTCAGCATGACCGGTTTGGCAGTGGGTCAGTAATGGTGTGGGGTGGCATTTCTTTGGAGGGTCGCACAGCCCTCCATGTGCTCACCAGAGGTAGCCTGACTGCCATTAGGTACCGAGATGAGATCCTCAGACCCCTTGTGAGACCATATGCTGGTGCGGTTGGCCCTGGGTTCCTCCTAATGCAGGACAATGCTAGACCTCATGTGGCTGGAGTGTGTCAGCAGTTCCTGCAAGATGAAGGCATTGAAGCTATGGACTGGCCAGCCCGTTCCCCAGACCTGAATCCGATTGATCTGGGACATCATGTCTCGCTCCATCCACCAACGTCACGTTGCACCACAGACTGTCCAGGAGTTGGCGGATGCTTTAGTCCAGGTCTGGGAGGAGATCCCTCAGGAGACCATCCGCCACCTCATCAGGAGCATGCCCAGGTGTTGTAGGGAGGTCATACAGGCACGTGGAGGCCACACACAATACTGAGCCTCATTTTGACTTGTTTTAAGGACATTACATTAAAGTTGGATCAGCGTGTAGTGTTATTTCACTTTAATTTTGTGTGTGGCTCCAAATCCAGGCCTCCATTGGTTAATAAATTTGATTTCCATTGATGATTTTTGTGTGATTTTGTTGTCAGCACATTCAACTTTGTACAGAACAAAGTATTCAATGAGAATATTTCTTTCATTCAGATCTAGGATGTGTTATTTGAGTGTTCCCTTTATTTTTTGAGCAGTGTATTTAAGTAATGGTTGGTGTCTTTATACCATTTACATATTTTGTTTCACTGAAATTATTACATTTAAGTAATGTAACTTTTAAATGTAATAAATTAAATAGTACACAAATGATTAAATATAATAATTGAAACAATAAATATGACCTTATTTACTGACTGAACTGTGCCATTTTCGGCCCTTGATATAAGTGTACAATTCCCCCTCTGGAAATAATATTGGTGTATTACTTAAAAATATACACATTTTTAATTTTTACAGATCTATTAGAATTGTTAATTTAAGTTGAGAAATTATTCTCAAGCCCATAACTGGCCATAGTTCTCACGCTATGGTACAGTTACTCAATACCTTTGCAATCTCTAACAATTCACTATTTTGTAGTTACTTTTCTGGTGCTTTTAGTTGCAAACATGTAAATTTTACATCAGGGTACGATCGTCTGTGAAAGCAGGAAATGAAAATACAACATTTCACACCTTTTTCACAGCTTCAACATAAAAATTTTTATTTTAACAATGACACAAAAATCTTGAATCATCTTGAATATAAAATGAAACCGACAAACTGTTCATGATTATTTCCGCCATTTCAGAGAAAATAGTTAAAAAAGATCCTTAAAAGAGAAATCTGTTTTCATTTCAGAATTTTCACCACAAAATACATCAGATTCAAGGATTACAAGCAGGATATGAACACAACTGTGCCAGTGTACAACAACAAAAGCCAATGATCAGATCATGTTATATTAATTAATTACCAACTGAGTGCTATTTCCTATGACAGCTGAGACTAGAAAATATAATAATATACACGTCATTTTCCCCATTGTCTTCATAATGTAGGCTTGGTCCAATTCACATGGAGGCTTAGCTATGTTTAGGAATATCTTCTATAAAGTACATAAAAGTCATTCACAGATGAAGTATAACACATTATTTACAAGAGGAAAATATTTAGCAATAAAACTGTAAATTTGCTCCTTAAAAGGAAATGTGAAGAAAATATTTAAATAAAAAATAAAAATAAAACCAAGGAGCATGCACTGTCATGTTCCACAGTTTAATTAAATAAAATTTATTTAAATAAAGTAGTGATAAGATTTTGTGATAAAAAATATTAGTATAGATGATGTTGGATGTAGTATTTTGTGTCTCAGGCGTTTTAAAAAGTGGTCAATCTTCACTTCTGTAAACGTAACAACAAGTCTGGAGAAAGTGTTTAGCTAAAAACAAGCCTAACATTTCAATAGTTTTGTCATTGTGGATCTGTAACAAAAACAGCATTTTCTACCCAACAGTCCTATCAAAACAAGTGGCACTTCTTTTTTTAAATAGTTTTAAAAATCTAAAATCCAGAATCTTGGTTTGAAAATGAGAAAATTCTCCAGAAGGTTCTTGTGTGGTTGGAAAGCTGTCCAATAAAGGCAGGTTTTCTCCTCCTAAACGTCTGGTTGTTCCTATAAATACTGAGGTAACATCGAGGTTGGCTTCTGGTAGAAAAGGCGTCAGGCTGGTTTCTGCCTGAAGTCTGTTATGGCCTTCCATAGTTTACACAAAACTCCACCTCTGTTGAGAAACAAGAAGAGAAAAAGCTGTAAGCTCAAAGGATATCGCAGCTAATACACCGAATTTAGTAACAATCCCTTATGATGATGCTTTTTTAAACTACTTTAATTGATTATTATACATTTGAGATTCAAGAAGTATTAAAACACGTACAACTCGCAGTCCAATTTAAAATGCTGAGTCAATAGAAAATTAATAGGAAAAAGTAACAGGACATGGTGTTAAATTAAAAAAAATCAAATCTAATTTTATTTGTATAGCACATTTCAGCAGCAGGCATTTGAAAGAGCTTTACATCATTACAAACACAGAAACACAATGCAACATAGAATCAATAATCAAAACACGACATTAAGTCAAGTTCCATCAATAAATTTGTAATTGATTACTTTGATTACTAATTGATTGTTTTTCTTCAGCTTAGCCAGGAGAGTCTGTTGATAAGATAAGCATGTTTCCTTTTCCTTTCACTTCTCCCTGTTAAAATGTGTTAAAATGTTGACGTTTGTGGTTGTAACATGACAAAAAGCAGTAAAGTTTGAGCAGTATGAATATTTTCACTGCAGAGAAAGACAAATCAGGTCCCAGGTCTGCTGATCTTCATCATTCATAATTCACAGAAAACACAATTTCAAAGCTTTCCCCTTTATATTTGTAAATAAAGACAATAAGCTATTGAGCATCTGGTCCCAAAGAGAAGAGAAGGAAGTGTAAAGTTTTTCTGTGCCAACATAGTAAAACCCCACAATGCACAATGACGCAACAGGCAGCTGCTGCAGCTTCACTTCTGTATTCCTGTTCAGAACAGATTTAATCGTCTGCTTGTATTTCTGTGACTGAACACAGAAGTGAAACTGAGCTTTAGTTACAGTAAAGAGTGAATGTTTAACTACCTCAGTCTTAAACTCTTCAAGTCGTCTCTGGTCACATAATGAAGGATGTCATTTAAAGTATACTCCTCGTTCAGTATCTAAAGAAAAAGACAAAAAAATGAATATTAATTTAACAACCACCTGTTCCTGTAGCGATGAAATAAAAAGTAGAATGTCGTTACTCTGTCTATAGCGTCCTGGTCAGCTCCGGAAAGCCTCAGCCAGCCGGTCAGCTCGGGGTCTTCATGTCTCTCTGCAGCTTCACCTCTCCAATCCTGTAAGCTTTCTGACACAGTGGGGGGTTCTAGAGCAGAGCAAATTTTTGCATTTATTTAAAAAAAGTACCCAAGAAGATGTTTCCAAAACTAAATGATAAAGCTTGCTATTCAAAAGGTGACCTGTTCTGCTTCCTTGGACAGGTTTGGATAGGTTTAAGGGCGAAACAAAAAATATTCATTACATCTTTTCCACAAAATATAATGAGATTTTAGTTTTGAGCTCTTCTCAGAATGAGCTGCTTTAGGTCCTCTGTCACTTTAATCCAAATAAGCTGCTGCTGGCCACGCCCCCAAATCAACATTTATACTTGCATGTGAAAATGGCTGTAAACAAGTGTGCAATTATACAACTGTACAACTTTGATAAGCAGAAGTGGAGCCTCCTGCACAACCAACAAGAATGCAGCAAGTGGTTTCTGGATTGTAAATCAACAACAAAATGATTGTCTTTTTCCAGCAGCCATTGTACAGCACATACAGTGGTAAAACTAGCTGATCAAATGTGTTAAAACTTCGCTTGTGTTGCTAGGTGATGGGCAGAGCTCGGCTGGGGTTGCTAGGTAACAGGGCAGCTCCTACTGATTTGTGACGTTACATTCGGAAGGTTTTTGAAACAACTCATTTTCCAGACACCAAAAAACTTTTAACTTATTGCTGAAAACCTTTTTAGCGCTTGGACTGTTTTTAGAAGCAGTTGAGACCCAAATGGAGGAAGTACAACAAAACACTTGTCTTTAAATTTTGTATAAATTTATGCATAAACCTTTAAACCTGTGTGCAAAATCTGCAACGTGTTAGTTTGAAGGAAGCCAATTGATTTATAATATTTATAATATTCTTTATTTAATCAGGTAAACCCCGTTGAGACCTAGATCTCATTTTCAAGAAGGACCTGAAACAAACTTCACTCCCTGTCGGGGAATCGAACCCCGGTCTCCAGGGTGACAGGCGGGGATACTCACCACTGTACTAACGAGGAGACTAATAAGCTCAATAGAAAGTCAGGAAATATGTGATGTAGTCTGAAATCCTCCAATTTGCACCTCCAGAAGGTGACAAAAAAGTGCCATCTTTGTGTGTATGGATGTGTATAATCACACTTTTTAAACCGTCTCCACATCTTTTGCACATTGAACCACAGCCAGATTGTGTTGGTTTCATTAAAGCGCAGACCTGCAGGCTCAGAGCGAATCCTCAGCAGTCGGATCTCCTGCTCTCTCTCCTCCAGCACTTGTTGCAGGATGGCCCGATACTCTCTCTCCTTTTGCAGCAGCTCTTCTAGCAGCCTGCAGTCAACCAGAAACACACAGGAGATTTATTTTAGGAGACGACGAAAACGACCAGAACAGTCATGCAGGAGTTATCGGTGTCTACCTGTTGGTCTCCAGCTTCATGCGGCCCAGCTCCATGTTCACGGATCGCTGCGCATTGTGGGACTCGTGGGAGACGGTGGAACTGAGCGTGCTCACGCCGGATGTCGCCACCGTGTCGTCCGGGGCGACGACGGCGGGTGCGCGGCTCTGGTGGGTGGAGGTTTTGACGGGCTCCGCGTCGTCATCAAAGTCGTCCTGGTCGGCCGCGTCGCTTTCTGAGGCCAGGCTGAAGTGAGGCCTCAGCTCTGAAAGCAAGACAGAACCTCCTGTTTATTAAACAAGCAACGAGACGGAAACGTTGCTGCTTTTCTGGTTGCTCTGGGTTTGTTAAGCTCGAATTCAGACGTAGAGATAAAAACTTCAAGTAATTTGGACTTCATTTAGAGGAAACAGAAGAAATGGGGCTTAACACAAAATGCAACCCACACTTTTCAGATTTTTATTTGTAAAATAAAATGGAAAACTTTATTTCCATTTCCTGTCAGCCTTCCTTCATAAGGCTGACAGAAGTTCTAGTTTAAAAAAAAATCTAATTACAGCATATTTATTTTTAGAAATTGGACGTTTTGCAAACAAGTTGTTCAAGTTTGTGAATAAAATCATTAATTAATTTGTAGAGAAAATAACAGTTTCAGTTCCAGCATCTTTAGTTCTGTAATACAACTAAATAAATAATCAATTAATCAATTATTCTGACAATTAATCAAATAAAAATTGGCATATTGCATAGATTTTCATTTGACCACCTAAAACTTTTTTCTATATTAAAAATATATTAAAAGATGCAAATAAATAACTAAACTCCTTTTTAATTTAAGAAAATAAATATTTTATTGCTTAATCTGAACCAAGTGAAGCTAAAACTTTGCAGTTTGAGCAGTTTTAACTAAAACATATTTACAGGCAAAAGTGTTTTATCTTCAATGCAAATGTGTATATTTTTATACAGTTTTGGTTTAATTACTGCTGGAATCTGAACCCCAGTTAATAATTAATCAGATACCAAATTAGTTGACAATTATTTCCATAATTAATTAATCAAAATTAATTGGATTAACCCTAAAACATGTTTCTGTTACGCTAAAAAGTTACTCATAAGTTAGTTTTGTCTTATTTAAAGTGAACTAAGATATTTGCACTATAAAATTACTTGGTAAGATTTTGTGTTTTTGCAGTGCAAGCTGAAAAGGAAAAGCCAAAGCAGATATAGTTTTCTTAGATCAATTTAATTGCTGATATATCACTCTGTAATGTTTTAGCAAATTGTTAATCAGATTTAAAAAAAAAAAACGCTAAATATTTATTTGAAATCTGAGTGTCTTTCTCCATATATTCCCTGAATATAAAGCATTTTAGCCTCCTCTTTTCTTATTTGTGCTCAAAGCTGAGCTCTGGGACCAAACAGCTCACATGTCCATCGGTAGGATGTGGCCAGCAGCAGGCTGGCTCTAACTCGATTAGAGGGGCTCTGCTGGAGACGCCGCGGACGCTACCTGGCACCAGGATGGTGATGGCGGTCTGCACGGCTTTCCGGATGATGTTGTCCAGAGCGAACATCCAGTGAGGCTTGATGTTGTGGTTTCGCAGCACTTTGTTCACCTGGAAATGTCGAGATTTGCATATTCAGAACACACTGCAAAAAACTCAAAATCTTACCTAATATTTCTGGTCTAGTTTCTGGTGCAAATATCTTTGCACATTTAACTTACAAGTAACTTTTAATTAGATTTCGGAGCTAATTTTAAGTCAATAATTCTTTAATATTGATGAAAAAGTTCTAATTCTACTGGCATATTATAACACTTATAACATGGGAACAATGTCATGTTACAGGTGAAATAATCTGCCAGTGGAACTAGAACTGGGTTGCTAGGTGACGGGCTGGACTTGGCTGGCGTTGCTAGGTAACGGTACCAATGGAACTATAACTTTTTCACATTACTGACTTAAAACAAGCTTCTATATTTTGCTGAAAACTTACTTTTAAGTTGTTTAGTCTTATTTTAAATCTATTAGGATATTTGCAGTAGAAACTAGACCAGAAATACTTGGTAAGATTTTGTGTTTTTCAGTGTATATCATCTTTAAGTTTATGAAACACTGCAAAATCACAAAATAATATCTTTTGGTCTAGTTTCTAGTGCAAATATCTTAGTACACCTATGTTAAGGCAAAACTAACTTACAAGATTGTTTTATGTCAATAATTCATTAATATCAATTTCACATATAACAAGATATTTTCATATTATAAATGAAATAATCTTCCATTATTCCTAGTACTTTCTCATCAATATTAAGGAATTTATTGACTTAAAACTCATATTTCTTGCTGAAAAGTAACTTTTTAGCAAGTAGCTAATTCTTTCAAATGTACTAAGATATATCTGCAGTAAAAACTGGACCAAAAACACTTGGAAAGATTTTGTGTTTTTTGCAGTGTATATCTTCTAAAATAGATTAAAAAAAATATTTTCATCCAAACTTGGCGACCAGCAGGAGGCGTCAGAGCTCCATTTCTGCTTTAGGTTATGCAATGCCGCTCACTAATATGAAAACAACAATTTCCTCATGTGTCGTTTCATCTACATTTCTAAAGGGGAGAGCAGATGAGCCTATTTGCTGAAGGCTCAATTACTGCTGGCAGATCCTCTTTTTTCACTGAAGAGTTTTAGGATTCTTTCTGAAATCTGTGCAGAATTGGAGGAGAGTAAAGAGTCAAGCTTGCTGCTGAATGCAGCAGATGTAGAAGGCATGAAACATTCACACCAAAGTGTTCAGAGGTTGACAGAAAGGCGGAGGGGGAAGGATAATAGGCAGGAAATCACATGACTGGGGTTCAGAAGAAACTGGTTTTTAGGCCTTATAAATAGAAATTACATTTTACAACCACTAACTTCAATGTGTTTTATTCTTTGGATCATGTTGCAAAAGTAAACAAAAACAAAGTAGAGCATAATAGGATTGGAAAGATTAATTGTGATTAATCAATTTTTGAAATAATTGTCAAACAATATAGTAATCAATTAAAAAAGCCATTACTGTGCAAACAAATAAATACATTTTCAATTTAAGATTAACAATCATTCTTACATGGCAGTTTTAGCTTCATCTAGTTCAAATTATTTTATTTATTTTTATTTCAAAGTAATAATAAAGAATTTTTATTATTTTTTATAATAAAAATATTAATAATCGAGTAATTATGATTGATTTGATGAATCATTTTTATTTTAAATGCAAATGATATATATATATATTTTGCACAGTTTTGCCTTAATTACTGCTCTTGAATATGTTGTTTATTCACTAAAAAGCTTTTTTTATTGAGTCTGTATAATCCAGTTGTTGATTATTTCAATAATCGATTAATCACGATTAATCCAATTAATCATTTCAGCCCAGAAATTAAGTGTTTGAGTTGTTTTAGTTTGGGTGGAAAGTCTGAGATGAAATATACGTTATGTTTTGTGCGCTGTGCCGCGTTGTGCAGACTCACAGCATCCTGGAAGCTGAACAGCACGACCTGCAGCTGGCTGATGGCGGTGCTGTCAAAGTCCAGCTCCAGCTTGAGCTGCGACAAGGTGGTGGCGATGATTTTCCTGTCAGCCACACGGACAAAGTCGGCCAAACTCACGACGAGGGTGGAGATGTGCTGAGCCTTCAGCTTTATTTCCTCAGAGCCCTGAAAGTCAATTTGAGTCATTAAATCAGATGCTGATATTTACTTCCTGAGGTTTTCGTCCACCACCCACCTGCGTGAGAGCCTCCATCAGGTTTCCTACGACCTTGTCCTGGTCCTCGGTCAGGATGCGGTTCAGGGTGGCCCGCCTCTCGCTGTCCTTCCGGAGCATGAAGAACCCGGTGTCTTTCTCATCAGGAGACGGAGGTGCGCTGTGGTCCTCGAAGTTTTCCACTGGAATGCTGAGAATAACGTTTGAAAATGTAGTTTTAAGATCATAATTTCATTAGACAGGTGCTCCACATACCTCTCTAAAACATAAGAAGTGACTGTGACACTTAACAATTGGTGTTTCATCTCCTTTAATCAAACTCCAGTCTGTTTGCCTAGAAAGTCCGGTTCGTTTGGGGAAGTTTGAATGTGCAACTGAACTCCATAGGCGCCGGAACCACTGGCCCCCCCGTTTTACGGCCCTGCCCGTCAGCGGACGGGCTGTGTGCAGTCTGACATTTACACAGACTGCACACAACTCTGACAATCCGTGACTGACATCTCTCTGTGTTTATATGCAGATAAAACCATTATGGCAGATTATTTCACTTATTTAAATAATGTGCCACTTTACTAATACTTTTGAAATCAATATTAAGGTAATGACTGCATCAAGTTTGAATGAAAAGCTTCATAAAAATCTATTATAGGACATACACTGCAAAAACAGAAAATCTTTTCATGTATTTTAGGTCTAGTTTCAAGTGCAAATATTTTAGTCCACTTAAAAAAAAACAACAAAAAACTTACAAGTAACTTTTCAGCAAGAAACATCAGCTTGTTTCATGTCAAAAATATTCTTAATATTGATAAAAAGCACTAGTTCCATTGGCAGATTATTTCATTTATATCAAGCGAAAAATGTTTTCTGATAAATTAATTAATCTGCCAGTTGAAGTACCAGTTTCTCATCAATATTAAGGAGGTTAGTAAGTTAATTTTGTCTCATTTCAGGATTGCTGAAATGTTTGTGCTGGAAACTAGACTAAAAATACTTGGAAAGATTTTGTGTTTTTGCAGAGTTTATGTTAAAACTGTTTACATTTGAGCCATTACAAACCTTTAACCTCACGAGGTTAAAAGCTGCATAAGAGGTCATTTCTTTTCAAAGGAGAAATGAGCCGCTCCGACCCCATTGACCCGTTCTAGTTACTCTACCTGAGGAAAAGCGGCCTCTGCCCCTTGATGTCTCTCTCGCTGTAGCACTTGACGCTGGGCTTGAAGCTGAACGGGTTCGTGTTGAGGTCGTTGTCGGGAGAGACGGAGCCGTACTCGCTGCTGCTGCTGGTGTCCTCCACCACCACCGGCACCGGCAGGGAGATGCTGCGCAGGTACTCTGAAGGACGAAACGAAGGTTAACACACTCCCAAAACGTACACACAACAAATATTCTGAACTATAATCAAAAATATCTGATTAAGTTTAAGGAAACATCTGTTATTCTGTATAAGAAACGCATTGAACGCTGCAAAAAAATTTAATATTAAGCATTTTTGGTCTAGTTCAGATGTACAAATTTGTCTCATCGGTGCAGGTAGATGATGAAGATGGAAACTTAAAAAAAAAGTTTTTATTCAAATTCAATCAAATAAAGATTGACCTAAATCAAATAAGTCCAAATAAATTAGTGTAGCGGTTGCATGCAAAATGTTTTTGAAGTTTAGGGTCAAATTCATTTCCTACAAAAGAAATCTGACCATTTTCTTTCTTTAAAATATTTTATGCTTTGTTTATTGTTGAGCTGGAACGGTTTATTCTCAATAAAACTTTTAGTGTTTTAGTTTGAAAAGAAGAAAAATTCGTCCCACAGGTAGTTTTGAGTTGATGATTTTGGCCCATGTAACAAAAAGTTTGGACACCCCTAGCTAAGTTTCTGCTGCAAATATCTAAGTTCACTTGAAATAAGACAAAACTAACTTAAAAGTAACTTTTCAGCAAGATATAGGAGCTTATTTTAAGAGAATAACTCCTTCATATTGATGAAAATATTATAGTTCATGGGCAGATTATCTCATTTATAAAATGGGAAACATTTCATGTTATATGTGAAATAATCTGCCCATAAAACAAATACTTTTTCAGATAAGGACTTATTGACTTAAATAAAGCTCCTACAACCTATAAAAAGTTTCTTGTAAGTTAGTTTAATACTTGGTATGAGTTTCTGTTTTTGCAGGGAAGAGAATTAATTTATTGAGGAAGGATAAGCAGACAGACATCTATTGTGACTTTGCTTCGCGTTTATGAAGACTGGTTGTATCTTCACACATCCTGAAGCAAATTACAGCAAATGATTTCACTTTACAAGCATCTTATAAACACTTGAATGTGGAAAAAGTCGCCTAAAGCCTATTTCAGGTTCTTGGAAAGTGGGGGAGTCGAAGAGAGTGGAAGGAACAGAAATGTAAACTGTGGTTAAGACGCTGGTTTAGACTAAGCAGATGTTCCATGCAAACCAAACTGAAACCAGTTAAAAGTAGAACATTTAGTGGTAAATGTGTCTCACCTGATCCAGATGAAGGAGCTGCAGGGAGGAAGCAGAAATTTTAGTGTTAGATGTTTCATTAGAAGAAAACAGGACAGGATTAAATATTTCCAAACACGCAGCTCACAGTGCAGCTTTAAAACCGTTTCCTAATCTTCTGCACTGGATGCAAACCTCCAGAGATTTTAGACTGAGCTTAAATTCACATGAAATACAAGGGAGGAAGGATGTGGCTACAAATCTGAAAAACAGTTGCTTGAGAAGTAGTTATCTGCAAGAGGAGCAATTGTCATAAACTTGATCTGTGGTCCATCTTTGGGCTTAACGCAGAATTTCTTTCTGCATCTGCAGGTTGAAGTTGCATAAAATTGTTCTGTTTGGTTCAATTCTAGTTTTTTCTAGAATTGAACTTTTTCTACTAGGCAATGGATTTTGAAAGCCTTCTCTTAATCTTTACATCTAAGCCTCCCTATAACGGTGTTTTTACACTGGTAGATTTGGGAACAAAATGGAAACATTTGTTACATTTTCAGCTGCTGCAGATTGCTTTTACATTGCTCTGTGTCAAACAAACCAGACCCTCTGAAAAACTTGTTCCCTCTGTCGCCTGTGGTGGTGCTGCAGCAAGAACTACTGAAGGAAATGACACAAAAACCTGTGAAGAAGATACTGAGTGTGACTTTCTTCTTCACAAAATATAAATAAAACCTTAATGGCGTCATATTTTAACAGCTGTAGGATTTTTCTTTTGTCATTGGCAAAAGACAACGAGCTATTTCTCCTGCTAGCACTAGACGTATGTGTTTGGTTTGGTTTTATTTACCCAGAATTCCCTGCAATATAGTTACTTCCTGCTTTTGGAACAGTATCCAATCCGCTTGCATTCCCATATGCATTCGAACCGCACCAGAGTTCACTTCACTCCCCGAACGAACCAGACTTTCTAAGCAAACAAACTAGTCCACTTAAGTCAAACTCCAAACAGGGCTGGTGTGAATGCACCACTCGCACCAGCCCTGTTTGGTCCGCTTTAATCAAACTCCAGTTTGTCTGTTTAGAAAGTTTGGTTCGTTTGGTGAGATGTGACCAAAAAAGTGGAAACTTTGACTAAAAACCTCAGTCTTGGTTTGGTTGAAGTGAACTCTGGTGTGGTTTGAATGCAAACGTGAATGTAAGCTGACCAGATACCGCTTCAAAGCAGGAAGTGGTCTACAGCACAGGGAATTCTGGGTAAATACAACCAAGACAAACATATTCCTCTAGCACTAGCGTGAGAAATAGCTTGTGGTTTTTTAACCAAAGACAAAAACGAAATCCTACTAAAACCTGATGCCACTCCATTTTTGTTTGCATTTTGTGAAAAAGGACATTGTACTCATGTCGTCTTCAGATGTTTTTGTGTCGTTTCCTTCAGTAGTTGTTGATGCAGCGCCCCCACAGGTGAGGAGGAGAACAGGTGTGTTAATTTTTGAATCATTTGATGAAGTGCAGTGTGAAAGTGCACCGCAGCAGCTGAATATGTAACAAATGTTACAAGTTTGTTCCCTAATTGAACCGAGTCTACCGGACTATCAGGTGTTTAAACACCCTAAAGCTCCATATTTAAAGCTAAGTCTTTAGCCAGCCAGAACTTGGCGAATCGTATAAACCTGCGAGGCTCGTCCTGCTCTTCTTCCTGCGACTGGTGACGGTGAGGAACTCGTCGGTCAGCAGGTCAACGGCAGTGGAGCGCCGATCTGGGTCGGGCTCAAAGCAGCGCAGGATGAACGCTTTGGCCTCTGGTGACATCGTATCTGGGATTTCTGGATGGATCTTGAACATACCAACCTGCAAAAGAAGGTCAGGAAATCTAATCCGGTATGGTGTATGGTTAAGAAATTAACCATGCCACCCTTTGGGAGTTAGTAACGGAGAAACTTTCAGAGGAAAACAAAGTCAGTACTACAAAAACTATTCCTTTCATTAAGCCATATGTTTGTTGATTCAGGCTTAGATGAAGATGAGAGAAAAAAATAACATGAGGTTGTGACTTCAGTCTTTAAATGAGCCCAATGATTTATTTTTTCCCATTTTTAAAAGGTACAATAGGTACACATTATGCCTTCTTTATAGATTCACTGTTCTTCAATTAAATCCCATCATATGGAAAATTCCCCAGTTGGGAGCTTTTACATGAGCACCATAATGATTTCCAGACATCCAACAAGTCCCCTCCATTGTCCTTAATGGGATACACGTGGTTAGGAAAAACAATTCGCTGCTTTGGTGAGTTTTAACTTTCCATCCACAGCAGATATGCTATTTAAACTCTCAGAATAAATAAAAAACAAAGAAAGAAAAAGGCTCTGCAGCTTGCTCCTCCCTGGAGGCCACATGTCCGTCTGTGTTCAAACAAACATGTGGGCTCCATCGTGTTGCAGCCCACAGGTGGTAACACAATGCAAGTGCAAAATAGCTGATTCACTTATTATTTGTTACACTTTTCAACCAGCATCTTCGCAAGGTTTTTTGTATTTGTTCTGGGTTTGATGTACACATTTACACCAAAATATCTCTCCTTCTGAATGGCTGTACATTCCCATATTGATAAAATGAAAGTGAATATCTGATTTAGCTTTTCTTCTTAACTTTCAGACTTAAATAACACATTTTTCTTTGATTGATAGGCTCCTTTCTGCATTTAAAGACCGATTGAGATCTGGTAATTATCGTCTAGCTTTATGTCAGTTTATGCTGCACCTTCTCAGGTAACACTGAGTGTGATTTTTTGAAGTGTAAAAATAGCAGCTTTTAGTCTGGGAGCTTGTATTTCACTTTCAGTGCAGTTATTTTACAGATCAACAGACAGGGCAAACTGGTTCCAGCATTAAAGCGATTATGATGACAACAGGAAGGTGCCGATGTAACGTTAGCCAAAGGCAACAACGTGGATTATGAAAAGGATTGCATACAATGGTGTGAACTACTTGATGTTCTACAAGACGATTATGTGTCAGCAAATAAGATAAATATTTCAAAAACAACAAAAAGTTAATTCAGGAAGTTGTTTTAGATTCCCAGAATGTACAAGACAGACAGATATTAAAAAGTCCAAAATAATTAATAAATGGCTTGTATGTGTATAAATTTATCATAGCAGGCCTTAAGAGTCTTCTACTGCAAATATGAGGCCACGGTTCAAATCCAGAGAAAGATAGGTTGCTTCTTCGAGCTTTAAGTGGAGGATCTAAATTTACGTTTTGCACATTTTTGTACTTACATTTGGGTCTCAACTGCTTCTACAAAAGCTCAAGCACTTAAAAAAAAACCCCAGTCGTTTTGTGGAAATAAGTTGATGCTTTTTGGTGCCTGGAAAACGAGCCGTTTCAAAAATCTCCTGATTTTTAAGTTTCATTTGACGGGAACCGTGCCGTTACCTAGCAACCCATATTGAGCTCCGGCACGTTTGGTCAGCTGGTTTTATTGCTGCAGGCGCCGTACAATGGCTGCTGGAAAAGACAGGTGTTTTGTTGTTGATTTACCATCCAGAAACCTTTTTTGCTTGTGCAGGAGGCTCCACTGCTGCACTTCAAAGATGTGCGGTTGCATAATTGCACATCTGTCTGCAGCCATTTTCACATATGAGTGTAAACATTGAGTTAGTGGGCATGGCCAGCAGCAGCTTGTTTAGATTTAAAGTGACAGAGCCCTAGAACAGCTCATTCTGAAACAATCTCAAAAAAGCAGAACTAACCAGTCTAAAATCTGACTATCTAAGAATGAATTTGTGTAAAAGATTTCATGAATATGGTTTGTATAGACCATAAACCTATCCAAACTTGTTCAAGGAAGCAGAATAGGTCACCTTTAAGTGTCTTGTTGAATACAAACCTCTCAATTTACCGGTTCGTCTACATTCCAGGTCTCACTTAAAGTTAAAAACGTTTTTTAAAGCAAAGACTCGACAGTTAAAGCAGGTTTCACAAACCTCAACCGCTCTCAGATGCACAACATGGGATGATTTATTTTTGCTTTAGGGGATTTTTGAGCAAAATCTGATTCCACTTCAGATAAAAATCCTACAAAAATGTAGAAAATACTGACCTGCAGTACTTCAGTGTGGTCCCAGTTGTTTATACTACAATCACTACAATCTATTTCAGCTGCTAACGTTTCTCACCTTGAACATGGCAGCTTGTGGTTCTCCAAGTTCATAAAACGGCGGTTTTCCAGTTGCCATCTCTATGATGGTGCAGCCCAACGACCAGATGTCTGCCGGTTTGCCGTATCCTCTCGGGCCTTTGTCTATTATTTCAGGGGCCATATACTGCAATGTGCCTGAAGAAGAAATACCACACAGATGATAAAGTTTTGCTCCGTTTTACTGTACAGACTGAATAAATAAGCAGCTTACGAAACAGTCAAATCCCTGGAACTTTTTTACACCACAACAATAAACGTCTAAGTATTTCATTGGGATTTTAAGTGATGACGCAACAAAAAGTGAAGTAGAAGGTGAACTTTTACAAATAAAACTCTGAAAAGTATCTTAATAATCCTAACAAAAAATCCAGTGCAAACTGTTTAAATAACCTAGTAAACTAAAAAGTTAGTTGCGCTAACCCTAAAGAACTAATCATAAACTTAAGTTCCACTAAGGCACGACAACAATACAATATTTAGCAGAAACTAAGGTTAAAGCGCTTACTTCGATTATAATTATATGGACATTATAAGTTACAGGTTTTACATCTTTTTCTCCATTGCTTGTATTATATTTTGTACCTGCATGTTCCTTGTTTAAAATAAAGTTATTGGGAGAATAAAAAGAGAGGTAGAAAATGTAAGGAGAGGAAACGGAACTACAGTCTTCACCCCCTTCAAAATAAGAGCATGGATGTAAATGTGTAAAGTTTATATTCTTAACAGTCGATAAGCAAAACTTCAAATGTTGAACTTTATTCAGCTAAAAGTTTACAAAACAGCCAAATAAATAATTTGTTTCAAATTTGGACTATAAATACATAAACATGTATACAAGTAAAAAAATAAACAAATGAATACAAAAATCTCCCATTAAGCCCCTTTTATTACCCATTTATTAAAAGGTTAGTCCAAATAAATAAGCAACAGATCAGCTCTACACTGTATTGATGTTAATTATAGCAGATTTTAGATATGTTGATGTTAAAAGTATTTTTTAGTTGCAGATGCATATTTACTACTAAGTGATTGCTCTTTATCCAATAAAATTTTACTTCACTGATTAAAAAAGGAATTGAATCGTTAATTTGCATCCTTTAATGTATTTCTAATATTTTATGTAAAAAGGTTTATATGGTTAAATAAAAAATCTGCAGAACATGTAATTTCTTATCCGATTAATCGGCAGAATAATCGATTAATCGGTTGCTAAAATGATTGTTAGTTGCAGTCACTGAGGTTTGTTTCTGCAAAATGAAAACGTTTAAGGGATGCGAGTACTTTTTCAAAGCAAAGTATTACTTCCTGGTCTGCAAAAGGCCACAAACAATAAACTAACAGCGCATCAGGTAAAGAAACGTCATCACTGTGTGAAAGAACTGATGTAAACACCAAAAATAGCTTCTATTAGAGATAATCACAAATGAACTCAGCTCTGAAGTGATGACACGGTTCCTGAAAGTCTCCATTCAGAGCCTTGTGTGAAGTAACAGCTAAGAGTCTCTAATCCCGACTCTAAAGAAAGATTTTCTCATCTCAGCTGAAAGAACTCTTTGTTCTATTAATAACCTGCTAGGTGCTTATTTGCTGCATTAAGCAGTCTGTGCATTCAGCTAAAAACAGCCGCTGACGCATTTATAGAAGGCGTGGGCTGCTACATCAAGGAGAAGCCCAGTTTCTTAAAAAGAGTCCCACCTTTCAGGGTGAGTCCCGGTCTGCTCCAGATGGTCTAATTTATGAGGTCAAACTGAGCCACACTTGGCTGCTTTTGTGTTGACACGATCCTGCTTGATCTGACCGCAGGCTGAAGCCCAGAGTCTCCAAATAGTAACAGGTGGCTATTTTTAAGGACATCACTGGCAGTTCAGCTGAGGAACATGAGATTAACTCTTTAGAAAGGGCCACGACATCTCACCAAGTATTTTTGATCCAGCTTTTCGTGCAAATATAATTCAAGTTTCAATTTTCAGCAAGATATATGAGCCTATTTTAAGGGAGTAATCAATAAATATTGACAAAAAAAGCACTAGTTTAACTGGCAGATTATTTCACGTTCATATGTTAAGTAAAATAGTGGTACTAGTCCTTTAATTAAATCAATATTAAGGAATTAACAAGAATAAACAAGCTCTTACATGTTGCTTAAAAATGACTTATTTTCAGAGTTGGGTAGTAACCAACTTTTTGGGGAAAAAATTACTTTTAGGAGTATTTCTACTATGCTATATTTCTTTTTTTTTTTTTTTACCCCTCCAGGTTTTTTTTTTGTGGGCTCTAGTGTCCCTTATAAGACAGCAGGCTGACAGGAAACGGGGAAGGAGAGGAGGGAAGACATGCGGCAAATGTCGTCGGGTCCGGGAGTCGAACCCGCGACGGCCGCGTCGAGGACTCAAGGCCTCCAAATACGGGTCGCGCTAACCGCTACGCCACCACGGCACGCCCCCTATGCTGTATTTCTTACTTGTACTTCAGTAACTTTATTATGAATTATCTATGGAAGAATATAAGTGCCACGGGGAAAAAAACTAAACAAAAAATTTATTCTGACTTTTGATCACAGAAGATTAAAGTCAGAATTCTAACCAACAAAAAAGAAAAAAATAATTTAAAAATCAGAATAGGTTTTTTTTTCAGTGGCACTAATCCTCTTCTGTAGATCCTTCATAATAAAATTACTCAAGTAAAAGTAAAACGTATAAGTGTAGTAAAAATACTCCTAAATGTTACTCAGGTAAATCTAATTGAGTAAATGTAACTAGTTACTACTGAACTCTGCTTATGAGCTAACTTTTCAGCTTTTCACTATTTTTATTTTCTTTGGCCATAATTTTCTTCCATAACTATCGCTACTTTTTCTTGAGTAAAATTTCTCAACTGCAGCTGCAGTTTTTTTTTAAGTTTCAGAAATTTCATATTGAAAAAAACTGATTTCAATACTTTATATATATATCTATATTTATATATACAGTATATATATATATATCATCCGCACAGAAGGGGTCTCACTCCCAGAAGGAACAATAGCAGACATAGAGGACAGTTACAAGTACCTAGGTATACCACAAGCAAATGGCAACCTCGATGAGGTCACAAGGAAAGGAGCCACAGCTAAATACCTCCAACGAATAAGGCGAGTCCTGAGAAGCCAGCTCAATGGCAAGAACAAAATCCGTGCGATAAACAGCTATGCCCTGCCAGTAATCAGATACCCTGCTGGAATAATTAGCTGGCCAAAGGAGGAGATAAAAGCCACGGATATTAAGACTAGAAAACTACTAACAATGCATGAAGGGTTCCATCCCAAATCCAGCACCCTGAGACTGTACACGAGCCGCAAGGAAGGAGGCAGAGGACTAGTGAGTGTGAGAACCACAGTCCAGGACGAAACAACTAAGATCCATAAATACATCAGGGACAAAGCCTCAACAGACAATGTGCTCAGTGAATATCTCAGACAACAGGGAACGGAGGTTGAGGTGCCAGAGATACCATCATGGGAGGACAAGCCCCTACATGGGATGTACCACCAGCAAATAACCCAAGTGGCTGATATCAGTAAATCCTACCAATGGCTGGAAAAAGCTGGACTCAAGGACAGCACAGAGGCCCTCATCCTGGCCGCCCAGGAACAGGCCCTAAACACCAGAGCAATAGAGGCCCAGATCTACCACACCAGACAAGACCCAAGGTGTAGGTTGTGCAAGGAGGCCCCTGAGACAGTCCAGCACATAACAGCAGGGTGCAAGATACTGGCAGGGAAAGCGTACATGGAACGACATAACCAAGTTGCAGGCATAGTGTACAGAAACATCTGTGCAGAATATGGACTGGAAACCCTGAGATCAAAGTGGGAAACACCCCCAAAGGTGGCGGAGAACGGCAGAGCTAAGATCCTGTGGGACTTCCAGATCCAGACAGACAAAATGGTAATAGCGAACCAACCAGACATTGTCGTAGTGGATAAACAACAGAGGAAAGCCGTTGTGGTAGATGTAGCAATACCAAGCGACTGCAACATCAGGAAAAAGGAGCAGGAGAAACTAGAGAAACACCAGGGCCTCAGGGAGGAACTGGAGAGGGCCTGGAAGGTGAAGACCACAGTGGTGCCTGTGGTCATCGGGGCCCTCGGGGCAGTCACCCCCAAACTGGACCAATGGCTACAACAGATCCCAGGAACAACATCAGACATCTCAGTCCAGAAATGTGCAGTCCTTGGCACAGCCAAGATACTGCGCAGAACCCTCAAGCTCCCAGGCCTCTGGTAGAGGACCCGAGCTCAGAGGATAAGAACCACCCGTGGTGGGTGAGAAGGGAATTTTTATATATATATATATATAGATATATATATATATATATATATATATCTATATATATATATATATATAAATAAGAGACCAATATATATATATTGGTCTCTTAAATATCAAACTGTCCACTTATCTTTATATTTTTGTCTATCTGATGCTGTAAGTTAAAAATTGTAAATATCGATCAGTTACTCGAGTTACCTTATTACCAAATATTTTTTAATTTTTACTCGAGTAATTTCTTGGACAACTACTTTTCACTATTACTTGAGTACAATATTTAGGTACTCACCTGTCTTTTCTTTTACATTATTAGTTCTGTACTAGAAACAAAACAAAAACACTTGGTAGGATTTTGTGTTTTTGCAGTGCAGAGAGGCTGGTTCTGTTTTTTCTGTTTTGGCAGGAATCTTGAGACACCTACATTTTACAAGTGTCTCTCTGTAAAAACAGAGAGAAAGAAATGCGTCAGTACCTGTGAAGGTTTCAGTGCAGGGGTTGATTCCAGCCAATCTTTTAGATGTGCCAAAATCTGATATCTTCAGGACGCCACTGTAGGTGTTGATGAGGACATTATCACCCTGCGGAAAAAAGAAAAAAAAACAAAACACCAGAATATAATATTTAAAATATCAGTCAAAATAAATGCTTGCAAATTGCTAACAAATAAAAATGTATTCCTCGTTTTATATTCCTTTGTTAATAAGACAAACAATTTAAAAGAAACAAATATATTTAAATGTACACATATTCTCTTGCCTTTCTTGAATGGCATGTTCTCTTGTCTTCCCCATTTTGAAGAGTGGCTAAGTGGTATTTTTTCCTTGGCAAGCACATGTTCTTATATTAGAGACTGAATTAAAAATAATTTATTGTAATAAAACAATAAATATTGACAGAAATAAATAAATATATTTATTTCAGTCTTTTTCTGGGTTTTAAAGTTGAATTCTTATTATTTTTAGTAAACAGTCTAGAAAACAGCAACTTCTGAAGACCAACAAGAATAAAAGGAATATAGAATAAACACATGAACACAAGTTCTAACCATAGAATAATGTAATGTGGATAAATTGAAGTAAAATCTTTGCAAATGAACAAATGTTTTTTTACTGAGGGGAAAAATTACGTTGAAAAAAAAACAACAAATTTTTCTCATGAATTTTAGTCATTTTCTGAAAATAATTTCTCTCAAGTTGCTTAAAATGTCTATACAATTAAAGGTTTATTTACATTTAGTGATTAGAAATATATTAAAAATATATAAATTTATTTTCTGAAATATCGTTTACCCCAAAATTTGCAATAATAAAATAATTGTTTTATATTAAACATATTTTAAAATAAGGATTTCCAGTCACAGCTAACCAACAGGAACGCAGCACGTGGTATTATCATGGTAAGTCAACAACAAGTAATAAAACCAGCTGACTAAACTTACTTGGGTTGCTAAGCGACAGGTTGGGGTTGCTAGGCAACGGCGCAGCGCCTACGGAATGTGGAGGTTTTTGAAAACAACTCGTTTTCCAGACAATAAAAAACATCAACTTATTTCCCCCAAAAAAACTGCTGAGTGTTTTTTAAAGCACTTTGTTTTTAGAAACAGTAGATACCAAAGAGGAAGTACAAAAAAATATTAATTTTGTATAAAATGTCTGGTTTGATGTGACAGACTGGCGACCTGTCCAGGTGACCCCGCCTCTCGCCCGGAACGTAGCTGGAGAGGCAGCAGCTCCTCCCGACCCCATTAGAGACAAAATTGAACAGAAAATGGATGGATGTCCGGTTTGAGCCGTGTGTGTGTGTGTGTGTGTGTGTGTGTGTGTGTGTGTGTGTGTGTGTGTGTGTGTGTGTGTGTGTGTGTGTGTGTGTGACGGCAGCAGCCACCTTAATGTCTCTGTGAGCTATCAGGTTGTCGTGCAGATATTTGAGCCCCTCCAGGATCTGCCGGGTGTAAAAACCGATGGTGGGCTCATTGTTTTTCAGAGGGCCCCACTTGGACCGCAGCAGCGCCGACAGGCTCCCTGAGCACAAATAAAACAAGGATCAACGATCACTCTGACCCAAAATCAGCAGCAGAGGATTGATCCGTCAGAACATTCAGAGTTTGCGTTTCTAAATGTTCTCAAATATAATCGTTTTGTTCTCACCTCCAGGCACCTGCTCCATGAAGATTTTGATGAAGCCGTTCTCACTGATGGAGCCCAGGTACTGGACGATGTTCTTGTGCTTCAGGTGTTTGTGCAGAGCAATTTCCTCATGCAGCGGCTGAGAATACCTGTATTGTTTAAAAATGTTTATAATTTGCACAAAATGCATCACATTTGCAAAGTAAAGGACAATACATGATTGGCAAAAATGGAAAAATGTGTTGACTTTTCCAAGACTGGAAGGACAAAATGACATAATTCCAGAAGTAGGTAGAGTAGCCAAAAACTGTTTTCAAATAAGAGTAGCACTAGTTACATATTTTTACTCAAGTTAAATTAAAAAGTAACCATCTAATAAATTACTCAAGTAAGAGTAAAAAAGTATTTGGTAAAAAGTACTGAGAAAAAGATTTATTTAAAAATTACATAATCAGACAGAACTAAACAACGTTAAGTGGATATTTTGGTATTTTAAGGATGAAAATGACACTAAAAAATGTTTTTTTTTTAAAAATCAAATAAAAGAACATTTTTCCAAGTCAGTTACTTTCAGTAAAAAAAAACTTATGAAACTGAACTTTTGGTTTGTTTTTCAGTCACACATTTTTCATATTTGTGTTTATATATATATATATATATAAACACAAATCAGGAAAATTTATGTAATTAAATAAATAAAATAAAAAAAATAAGATGTAGATAAAAATGTAAGCATTTAAATTAATATAGTTATATATTTTTAGATATTAATAAATAATATGGGCTGCAGAGTGGTGCAGTTGGTAGCACTGTTGCCTTGCAGCAAGAAGGTCCTGGGTTCGATTCCCAGCCGGGGTCTTTCTGCATGGAGTTTGCATGTTCTCCCTGTGCATGCGTGGGTTCTCTCCGGGTACTCCGGCTTCCTCCCACAGTCCAAAAACATGACTGTCAGGTTAATTGGTCTCTCTAAATTCTCCCTGTGTGCCTGGTTGTTTGTCCTGTCTGTCTCTGTGTTGCCCTGCGACAGACTGGCGACCTGTCCAGGGTGACCCGCCTCTCGCCTGGAACGTAGCTGGAGAGGCAGCAGCAACCCTCCCGACCCCATTAGGGACAAGGGTGAACAGAAAACGGATGGATGGATGGATAAATAATATAGAATAGAAAATTTAGAGAGATGAACAATTAGAGAAAAACTGGTTTTCCCTGAAGCTCAGGCATTTTGGCTTTCAGTTAGATATAATATTGGCTGCTGTTGCCTTTTGTCCTGCACAGGAAGTACATTCTGCACCTCTGTTCTCTTAGTGCACATTTTCTTTCAGGTGACAGAAGCAGAAAAGGTAGATCCAGACACAGAAACCAAAAACCGAGTCTGAGCTGCAGAGCGACTCCAGAAAACTGAGCAGAACAAAAGATCCCTGTAGGTTGAAGAAATGCCTGCCAGCTATTTCTCCTCACACTCAGCCTCCAACATGAATCACCCCCTTCATCCGTCTAGAGATTCCTGTCCCGCTATAAATTATTCACACAGAGTTCTCCGCCGCCGAGCAGCCTGCTGACTTTCTGGTGTGATTAGTGGAGCAAAATGTGGCACCGGGATCGTCTCGTCTGGGGGACGAGTCTTGTGGCTGGAGATGAGTAGGTGGAACCGCGAGGAGACGAGCATTCACCGAGGAGACAGAGACGGGAATAAAAGGCAGAGGAGAGGTGGGGAAAATTTGCTTCCCCAGCTCTTCACTCAGACAAAAATAAGTTGCTGAAAGCCTGAAGTGACACCGCTGACATGTGATCTGCACTCAACAGAAGCACTGACCGGAATTAAGCTCTTACAGATGAGGCGTTTGGTAACATCCGACCCCTTGATGGAGTAAAAACGGCATGCAAAATATATTTTACATACTGATACTTTGCAACTACGTCACTTAAATCATTTGAGGCACCATGAGGGACAAATGTGCACAAAATCTGTCCACTAATACCAAAAAAAACAAGTTCACAATTCCAGTACAGGGTTTCTCCCGGGAAACTTGCTAAACCCTGTGCTCGGGGCGCTAGGGCTGTCATCGTTAAAAAATGTTTAAAGTTGATAGGAAGTTTTAAAATATCACTTGATAGTAATGCATTATTGGAAGACTGGAACATTAATACCTAAACACCAACTATAAAGTCTTTAAAAAGGGAATAATTGAAAGAAAAACTAAAATAAATTAACAATGCCAAGCCTGGTGGGGGCACAAGTAAAGCCTGGTGGCCCGCCAGGTTTATGATACACAGTATTTCCATTAAATAAGAAACACAATTAAAATCACATGTGAATAAGTTTCTTCATGTGATGAGTCTTTCAAAAACATCCTTCTACAACCACTTCCTGTCGTCTTCTTCATCGTTTCCAGCAGTAGTAACATCCAATTTTCTAAAAATACAGTGTTTCCATGGCGGTTTTGCGAAATACGCTGACTTCGATTCGGCTGAAAAACCACCTCATCATAGTGTAAAAATAAAATGTTAACTGGAAATGTTTCCATTAAGCAATTTGTTTTTTGTAAATCCAATTTGTGTAATTTTATGGTAAATGGAAACACACTTAGTTTAAGTGTCTTCAAGTATAAAATGGTGTTCCACAAGGTTCTATCCTAGGTCCCTTCTTTTTATAATCTACACTAACAGTAATTTTCATTTTTATGCTGAGGACATTCTTATATTGTGCTACCAATACAGTAAAAAGTGCTTTAAAAAGCTACAAGCAGCGTTTGATGCGGTTCAATCCAAACTGTTTTAAACGCTCAGAAATCTAAATTACTGTTGTTTTCCATTTATAGGAGGATACCTAAATCTCCTGATTTGACTGATTTCTAAACATTGAGTGACCATCTGACCTGCTGTCTCTCTCTGGGATTTCCTTGATGGCGATCCGGACCTGGTTGCTGAGGTCCCGGCCTGCGTAGACGACGCCGAATGTGCCTTTTCCCAGGATCACCCTCTCTCCGTGTTCGCCGTACTCGTAGTCGTACTGCAGAACCAAACAGAAAAAAAACCAAGAGGAATAAAACTGACACTCAACAACAAGTGAGATCACATGTTTTATATATACTATATAAAAAAATTACGCTTCAGTTTGCAGCCATTTTCATGTGAGAGTGTGTTGGGGGCGGGGCCAGGAGCAGCTTATTTGGATTTAAAGTGACAGAGCCCTAAAACAACTAATTCTGAAAGGAGCTCAAATAGGCACAACAGACGTAAATGTCATTATTTAAGAATGATTTTGTGCAAAGAAATGTAATCAACATGTTTTGTATAAACTACAGACCGATCCGATCCTAACCTGTACAAGGAAGTACAACAAGAAACCTTTAAAAAAGGCAACATAGTGAAATATATTATAGGTAAGATACTTTGGAGACAAAGACCAATTTAATTGAGCAATTTCTTGCAGCTGGTCTGTTTGTTGATCATGTAGGAAGTTACACTGATGCTTGAAGGAGTATTGTGAGGATTGTCCATTTGATTACAGGTCAACTTAAAACATCTGAGTCTGCTCAGTTCATGAAATATGAATCAAAAACCAAAGTTAGTTAGTAACTAACGACATTTATTTGAGTAACGTTTTGTAAAATTGTAGTTTCAGGAGTATTTTTACTACACTGTAGTTTTACTTGAGTAACTTTATTATGAAGTTGCTTCTCTTACTTGAGATAAATTTCTGGCTCCTTGACCCACTGAGTAACTTCACTGAATGAGGAACAAACCAAAATCTGTTCTTCATTCAGACACACAGATGTTTCTGTTTTATAATGGAAGAAATTGATTTGGGAAAACTGTTTCTTTTGCCTTATTTTATTTAGTAATTTAATTATTTATATAAATTATTTTCACTTTGCTCTGTAAAATACCAACATTTGGACATAACTTTATATTTTGGTTTGCTCGACTATGTAATTTTTAAATATTAAATGATTGATAATTTGATCAGTTACTCGGTACTTGAGTCGTCTTTTACCAAATTGTTTTTCACTCTTACTGAAGTCATTTTTTGACTTGTACAGCTACTTTTACTTGAGTACAATTTTTCAGTATTCTGCTGATATATCTGCTTTTTTGGTACATATATCCTCCAAACAACCTTTTTTCATACAATTATTTTTAAAGGGTGTAAATATATAATTACACTTTTACTTATCTTTATGCCATCTTAGAAAAATCTGTCTATCCTAGACATGTACTGCAACAGCCCTTGGAAAGGTTTTTAATAATAATAGCAGGGGGAGCAGTGTGTGTTTCCTTTTATTTATTTTATTTTATTTTTTGCAGTAATGAGCTTTTCTTTTCCATCGCCTCGGCTGCAAAGACAGGTGAAAGTTAGCAGCAGGTGCTAAAACACACAGACAGCAGGAGCAGAAATCCAGGCCTAATCGCAGCAGGTCTCTAACTGTTGGCAGATGTGCTCCAATTCAGTTTTTATCATGTAAAAGGAAGAGATTTCAATTAGAACATAACTCTGAAACTCTAATGAGCAAAAAATCCCCCCCAAAACTGGAGAAATAATCTAAGCTTTAAACCGAGGTGTATTTGCTTTGAGTGAAGGGGAATAAGAATTTTCCCTATGAAATACAAAGACTTTCTCGTTGCTTTGAATAAAACTATCACACTTCCTGTGACATTTTAAAAGTACTTTTGAAGCAAAACAGGATGTAGCAAAAACAGAGACAATTTTACCACATTTCTTCTGTCTTAACGATGTGGAAAGTAACGGTTTGTGGTGAAAAGTAAAGAGATTAACAGGGAGTAAAAACAAAAACTGAAAAGGTGAATGACTTGTTACAATATAATAAAAACAACCTGTGACGTGAAATATAAAAAAATACAATCTAAAGACCACAGAGAGCTTTAAAATTGGTAACCATCTCACCTCTAAGGCATCAGTATCACAATCTCCTTCTTCAGGGCATTTAAAGGCTTCTTCTGTTATACTGTTGACCAGATCGCAGAACCTGCCGAAAACAAGAAATGCTGAATATTAACATAAACTTAAAGGAATCTGTAACCTAAACATATGTAAGGCCAACTTATTATTTTTTTCCAATTGATTTTAGACCCATTAATAGACCGTTAAAGCCTAAGTTTCAAATCTCCACCTGGATATTTTTGATTATTCTAACTCTACAAAGTTCTTTAAATGTCTTGTGAGTAAATATTTTTGCCCATTTCTCCATAACAACTGAAACTTTCAACATCTAGCAGTTATTTACAATTTACCGCGTATTAAAAGAGTGTTTCATCAGATTAAACTGAAGTAAAACATGCTTCCTGCAACCGTGAGAGTGAAATTACCGCAATAACTCGATATTGGCTGAAAAGTGCAACGTTTCCCTTTCTAGAAACTGTTGGAATTTGTATCACAGAGTTTCGGTACCGTTAGTCGGTTTGTAAAAATGTGTCGTCGGTGAAACCTTTCAGGAAATAAGGGTTAGTTTAAAACTTTTAAATATTCGCAGACACCTCGAAAAAACATGAACACCAAAACGTCTGTAGAAAAAGGCATAAGGTGACATTTTAAATAGTTTAAAAAGGTCCTTCCACAAATGCTGGAACAGATTTCCCAAATGTTGAATGTTAGAGGGTGTTATACTGCTGCTGATGTGTCCCTGAAGGGGTTACAGTTTGTTTACTTGCACACTTCCCACCGCATGCATACAGCAACCTTTGCCGGTTGCACTGCACACAAGCTGTGAGTTAACACATCGGATCATCATGCTGTCATGCACAGCATGCCAGCAGGTGTTTGGTGGCACGCGTTGTTTTTTATATTTATGTGCACACATGCCTGCAATACTGTAAATGCGCAGAAAAACAAACGCTCTACGTCGACGCGCTGTTGTTGGCTTCCTCCTACCTTTTATTTCCCCTGTTTTTACCTTTCTTTTCTCGCTGTCACTCCGGAGAAACCAGGAGCAGCATAATAGCAGCAGCAGGCATGACTCACTTACTCTCACACTCCAGATAATGGCACAGGAAGCCTCAGATGTGAGAGTCACAAGTCGGAACGCACTGCTTCAAAGAGCAGCTGGCGGGGAACATGACGGTGTGGAAATTAAAGAAGATGGTTGATAGGAGAGAGACATATTTCCCACCAGGATACAGATCTGACAGGAGGGAAAAAACCCTAAAACATTTAGATGAATACCGTCTAAACTATAGATGACATTCAGAGAGATTTAACAAACGGTTAAAAGGTAGAAATTTTTAACATTGGTTAAAGCAGGAGTGGAGAATGTGTGAAATATATTACTGATTGCAGCACACTCAAATTAAAGGTAAAGTACCACAAGGTTCTCTTCTCAGCCCAATTCTCTTTAATTTATGATTCCAATTCCTAAAATAACCAGACAGCATGGGATAAATTTCCACTGCAATGCTGATGATATGCAGCTATATTTATCCAGAAATCCTGATGAAATATACCACGTCTGGAAAACATAAAAACCAGAATGACCCAAAGCTTTTAAATTCTGAGGAGACTGAATTAGTCATTTCTGGACCCGTGCCTCTGCAAAATATACCGTGTAGTCCGTCACTAATATTTGATAACGGAGAACATGACAGTGTGGAAATTAAAGAAAATGGTTGAGACATATTTCCCACCAGGATACCTGGTGGTCAGGAGTGAAACGAAGGTGAAAAATCCTAAACAATTTAGAAATGGTGAGACCAGATATTAACGCTGGAATGGAGCGTGTATAAAACCAGAAAAAACTGCATCAAGCACAAATAAATCTCACTGATTGGCTTGCAGCACATTCATGTTAAAAATAAATTTTCTTTACACTGCAGGGTTACTTGTGGAGTACCACAGGGTTCTCTACTCGGTCCAATTCTCTTTACTATATGCCTCCAATTGCTAAAATAATCAGACAACATGGGGTAACGTTCTTCTCGTGCGCTGATGAAATTCAGCTACATTTATCCATAAATCCTCATGAATTATATCAGTTAGGTAGATTACAGGCATGTCTGGAAAGCATAAAAACCTGAATTATGCTAAAATTGTTGCTTTTAAACCCTGATGAGACAGAATTGGTCGTCTTTGAATGTGAAACTCTGAAAAAGAAACCGCTTAGTCAACCATTAATCTGGATGGCATTAAATTGGCCTTAATGTAAAAAAAATCTCTGTTATTGTTGACCAGGATATGTAATTTAAATCCCATATTAAATGGGTTTCTATAATTTCGGTATTTCATCCTGCCAAAATTAGAAATATACTGTGCAACAGCTCACATGCACTGACACACATTTTTAGCTAACTTTAAATAGTTATCTATCAGTTTTCAGGAATACAGAAAATTATATTTATTATTTTGTTTCACAGAAGTAAAGTCTTAATTTAAATACAAAAACACAAATTGAAGAAGTACATTTTTAAAAATGATAAACTTCAATATTTTCACTTTTTTTGTCACAAAGTCCAAGTTTTGGATTAAACCTCTTACAAAGTTCTTTTAATACACAGAACTGCCTTTAATAACGCTGACAACAGTACTGTACTTCAAAACTAATAGTACGGCCCTGCCAAGCCGCTGTAACCATGTTTAGGGAAGCATTATTGTGTTTTCTGGCAGCTGCATTAAGCCAAGTAATGACTGCAAGCCTGTCTGACGCAGCGGAGGAGCCGAAGAGGCAGACCAACCTTTTACAGTGCATCTCTGTGCAGAAATAGATCTGGAAGTCCTCTGCATTATGCAGGACGTAGAGAAAGGCACTGCGTTCATCAAACTTGGAGATGCTGAGGAGGAACAAACCAGAGTTAGTTGAAACCTAATCACATGCACAGAGATGTGACTCATATCAAATGAAGATTAGCTAGTTGGCACTCTTGGACATTAAATATCAAGATTCAAAATGTGCACATCTGTTAAATTAAATAAACCCAAGCACTGCTCAGACATGTGCTGCAGGATGCTGCTAGTTTTTGCACAAATACTCCAAATCAGCTCAAAGTTTTGTCCCATGAGATGATTGCTTGTTCGTTTCTAAGCGAGCCAAGGCCGGATATGCTGAGCCAGTGTCTGCATGTGTGGTTGTATTGTAGCCTGCAGAGCCATTTTTGTGTCCTGCTGCTGTCTGCAGGCAGAGTGGGCACGGAGAAGGAGTTGTTCCCTAGCAACATGTGAGGACGGCCCTCCACTTCTCTGAGATCTGACACTGAACTCCTCTGAGGGCTGCGGAAAATAGGTGCAAAGCAAGCCATTATAAAAACAGTCTAAGCTAGATCGGAGACTCTGATGGAGTCTGCTGACGTGATCGCCATGTTTTCATGAAAACATGCAAGCTGGAAGTTTTCAAGAGTTCATGCATCAAATATCTAGAGCCGCCTCGCATTTGTTAGCAGTAGATTTATACATATAGCAAAACATTACAACCAATGCTTGTAGATTTCAGTTTAAAGAAATTTAGAAGTTTGAACAGAAACAAATCCTGGGAACCAAAATATGCATAAAAAATATCCACACAAAGCAGAAAAACTAGCTTCCTTTTCTGCAGAAGCTGCTCAGCATTTCGGGACCATAGCGTCCCTGTAGAGCTGAGAGGGAAGCAGAGGCTCCCAAGAGTCGACTGATTGATAGGCAAACTTATGGAAGCATGAATTCCCATCCAGGTTTCATAATGTAAATACTGTCAATGATTCAGAGCATGCTGTTCTTCTCATCCATAACTATATTTAAGCATCCTCTGGTTTTAGAGAATCCTACAGAACTGACCATGAAATCCCAGATTTTTAGCATTATGCCAAAATTAATCATCTTGTATTGAATACTTATACATTCTAATTTACTTTGACACACAAACACAAGCTGTCACTGCAACTTTTGAGGCGTCATGCAGACGTTGACGCAACAAGGTCTCTGCTAAGAACTTATTGTAGAGCCTTTGATCTGTTTTGAAAAGCCTGCAGAGCATAAAAAAATCGTGACAGGTGACACAGCCTTGGTCTGACACGACTGATTCTAAAACTGAAATTTCAAATTACGGCAGCAAACACTTACCTGACGCCTCGAACAGATGTGGCAACGAAGTTCCACTCGTGTATCCCCTTGTTCTGTGAGAAAATAATAATACATCAAAACAGTATAATTACTGTTTTGCTGAAATTAAATCATTACAGGAATATTAGTCTGAGGGGACGATTTAAAAGTAATAAAACTCAAATTGAGGCTGCTCAAGCTTCAGGAACATTATTATCGTGAAGTATTTTTATACACTTGTATTTCCTTAATTGGGAGTTAAATGCATTTTATGAATAACATCAAATTACAACCATTTCATTTTGTTTATGTTGTCAACATACTTGCTGCTCTTCAGCCTGTCAACAGTTTGTACAAAAACATTTTTTAATCGTATTTTGATTTCTAGCTGGAGTGAAATTCAAGAACTAATACTTAAAACGTTCTGGACTGAACTTGGAATAAATATTCAGATAATGTGGCCAATATACTGTAGTTTCTTTTCTTGAAACAATTTTGAACAAGAAGCCACATTCCCAACATCCTGCACAAGTAAACCATAGCCGTCTAAGAAACAGATGCTGCTCTTTGGTTTGAAAATCCTCCTCCTCTTGTCTCAGGGATCTTTTCAAGCTTTCTGCTCTTCTTTCTAGGTGAGATCTGGAAACATGCATTCATGCTTTTGGACCCTCCAAGTTAGATTTGGATCATTGCATCTCTTTTATGAGAAAAATTAACCAGGTCAAAATGCAGCTTTACGATTCTTACAAGTACAAATAAACAACAGCATATCCCTCTTGGTGTTAAACTCATTGCAATGACTTATTTTTTACTTTACAAAGTTTTTTATGTGTTTTTGAATCTCCAGTAGACTCGGTTAGATAAACTCACCAAAGTTGCAACATTGTTATATTTTAGGTTGGTGCGGTTCGCTTTCACACTCTTTGAAAAACTGACACAAAAACCTCTGAAGAAGACACTAAGCGCAACTTCGTTTTTGTAAAATGTAAACCAAAATGGCGTCAGATGCTAGCAGTTGTAGAATTTCTCTTTTGTTGTTGTTAAAGACCACAAGCTGTTTCTCCCGCTAGCGTTCGACTTGCAGGGTTGTTTTGGTTGGATTTACCCAGAATGCCCTGCACTATAGTCCATATACTTTGGTTCACTTGATGTTCACATATGAATTCGAACCAAACCGGTGTTCACTTGAACAGAACCAAAACCTCAGTTTTTAGGAGGACCAGACAGAGTTTGCTGTTTGGTCTGCAAACAGCAAACTCCCAATAATAAATAATGATGAGAACAAATATTAAAGCAACAACTCAAAATTGAAGAAACACAACTGGAAAGTTTTATTACTGTGCGTTAGTTATAACATCACTTTCTTTTTGTTGCCTCAGATAGTGTGAAATTAAAAAGAATCAAGCAGTAACTATAAGTAATGCCATGATGACATTATCATGTATCCTTCAATACTAATCCTTTTGTCTGAAAAATGTGAAGAACATAAAGAACTACTGGAAAAAGTTACATTTACGTGAACGATAGAGTAGTTGGATACACACCTTATCGTCTGGAGCAACGTGCCAGATGGACACGGTGTTATCTTCCACATCTTTGTTTATGGACAAATACGAAGGCTGGTACACTTTCGTCGGCTCCAGTATCAACACCTTGAGGGAAAAATTTATTATTTCATTTTTTATGAATGAGCTCAATGCTGTAGTGTTTTTCTTTTGTGGGGCAGAACTGAGTTTGTTACTCACAGGAAATCGAACAGAGGAGACGTCTTTTTTGGTCGATTCCACTAAGAAGTCCATCCAGAAGTCTACCAGCTCCTGTTTGGGTGCCGGCGGCTCGCTGCCGGGCTTCTTAAAGTGCTGGTAGATCAAGATGGTTTCCACTAGAGAGCGCAAATACCTGAACACAACCAAACAAACCCAGTGAAAAACCATCTAAACAAAACAGGAGGGTTTTTTCCCACACAGCAAGACAAAAACACAATGGGATTAAGAAACTGTGCAAAAGTCTTGAGTAACATCTAAAAAAAACCTGTTGTACTTCCTTGAACAAGTTACAACAGGCCTAAAAAGTTACATTTTTCACACAAAACTATTCTTATTATTCTTGATTTTAGTCTGGTCACTTCTGCCTATTTTAAGCTTCTTTCAGAATGAGCCATTTTAGGGCCTCCGTCACTTTAAATCCAAACCCAAACTCTGACTGGGTTGCTAGGTGATGGGGCTGGACTCCAGTGGGGTTGCTAGGAAACGGCACAGAGAAAATGAGAGTCAAAATAAATTCTACTTATCAGGCACTTTTATATCTGTTAATGTACTACTACATATATTAGTGAATACTACTTATAGTACTCACTACATATAGGTAGTATTACATTTTATAACTGTAAAATGTAATACTACATTTATAATAGTTATAAAAATATAAAGCTGCCTAGTGAATACTACTACTACAAATAGTTTTCACTACTTATAGCTGAATATATTTGTAAGGAAGAGTGAAAGGTTTAAAATCAAAGATGAAAAGCAGAGAGGCAGCTGTAAATGGGATTCTTAGAAACTTTTGTTGACTTACAAAGAAACGTTTTAGTAACTGAACTTAAAATAATTGAGGAAAAATACCAAAAGAATAAAAAAAGGTTTTCTAGATCTGGCAAGGTTTTCCTCCAAAGAGCTGTTAGCTGAAAGAAATTCAACTCAAGGTTGACGACAGTCTCACATTCTCCTTCAAATCGACACAACATGGGACAAATTCATCCCTATTTTGATCAAAAGGTCAATAAAACTAACCAGACTAACAAATAGAAACATTTTAGAGACACAGAGATGCTAATTTAACTGATACATTTTTTCCTGAGGCTTTTCTTTCACATCCCTGCAAACACACTCTCCTGTGATCTTTTCTCCTCTTAATGCAAAATGTACCAAATGTTTTCACAATGGCCACATATGGCTGCTGCGCCTTCAAGGGAAAGTCGAGCACACTCCAGATCAAAACGACACTGGGAGCAGTTGGTGAAGGAGTTGGACCAAAATGTGCTTTTTTTTAGCATGTTGATCTGAGAAAGGCTTGTCCATGTTCGCACCAGATGGGAGCCTTGAGCTTGAAGAGCTTCTCGGAGGCCTGGATGACCCTGGTGTTGTCGCAGGCCAGTATGCTGGCGCCCAGGAAGAAGCCCACATCCCAGTAACTCTGCAGCTTGTCCAGGCTGCCCTTCTTCCCCAGCAGGCTGCTCAGTTTAACTCCTGGAAAGCAGAATCCAGTCATCACACATGAGCATTTCATCCAAAAAAGGAAACATTGACTTCTTAGGCTGCGGACAAGTCAGACCAAACTTAAACAAACACCAAGGTACTTCAATGCTCTGCTTGGATGTTATATAGTTTGGATTTTAGTTTTTGCATGTTTAGCTTCAGAGAACTGTTAAGGAAAGTTGATCATTTTTTGCTCTTTTTGTTGCTCATAAAGGATTTAGCTGCAGATAGACTGGAGGTTTCAGTCACTAAAAGCTTCAACACTGCAAAAACACAAAATCTTACCAAGTATTTTTGGTCTAGTTTCTAGTCCAAATAACTTATTACACTTGAAATGAGACAAATGAAATTAACAGTAACATTTCAAGAAGATATAGCTTGTTTTAAGTAAATAATTCCTTAATATTGATGAAGAAGAAGACAAGTTCCACTGGCAAATTATTTAACTTGTACCAAGACATTTCCCCATGTTATAAGTTTATTTATCAATCAATGGAACTATTACTATTTCATTAATATTAAGGAATTATTTACTTAAAACAAGCTCCTGTATCTTGTTGAAATGTTACTTTTAAGTTCATTTGTCTCATTTCAAGTGTAATAAGATATTTTCACTAGAAACTAGACCAAAAATACTTGATAAGATTTAGTGTTTTTGCAGCATAGGAGCTAATTTTAAGTAAATAATTCCTTAAAAATGATGGAAAAAGTATATCTTACTCATAACAATGCATTTTTCCCCAAGAGATTTAAATTTTCCCATCATTACCAGGTAAATGGAGTAACTGTTTTATGTAAGGCTCCTTAAAGCTGAAGATGTTTAGAAGTAAAAGATTTTAAACGCTAAAGAAAAAACATTCAACAAATGAGCTGTAATAATAAATGAAATGAATAATGGAGCAATCTTCTTAAGGAGGAGTACAGACTTCCAGTCAACCAGGAAAACCCAGTTCAGTGACAAACAAGCCTTCCTGGGCTCATTAGTCTTTATTGAACACATAATGAGTACACACCCTGACAGAGAGGGAGCCATCAACCTTTATATTGTTATTGAGGAAACAATCAAAGCTAAAGCACCATTTATGACAGGCACTTAACAGATTTACCTAATAAAAACAATTTTTCACTTTAAAATACATAGAAGATTGATGTGAGTATATAAAAATGTTTTAATGTAATGAAGAATTTCCTGCACAAAGGCAGATATAATTTTAATCAGCCACAAGTTAATGGACTGGTCTACTTACCGACTTTTCGGAGTTCGAACGAAGAGTCAAACTGGTGTCCAGCTGCCAGCAGGAGAACCGCATAGTTGATCCCAGAGTGTAGTGTTGGCTCAGACTCAAACCCCTTTCTAAACCTGAGAGCAGAACAAAAAGTCCAATAAACGCTGTTCCTCCAAGAAATGCGTCATCCCAAAGCCCAGGCCTCTAGGAGGCATCATAAAAAATTCACAGGGCTTTCAGAGATAGTTGAGGATGGAGGATAAAAACAATTAGACTTATTGAGCTGGGGCCACAAACTGCCAACCAGCAATCATGAGTGCTTCCAAATAACGAGAGATTTCATTCATTTAATGACAATCTGCTCTGCTGCAGAATGATGTGCGAAACTTATTAGAGCCTCATACAAGCTTCTTTTTTATAGATGGAAACTGAAAATGCCAGCCAGATGGGAGGTTGATTATCTCTGCTGCATGTTCAGTGAACAAATATATGAGGTCTTAATTGCCATTTTCTGTTAGACGATAATCAGACGGCTTGTGTTGTTGGGCAAGTTTCAGTTTGCTCTGACTGGTTCCGAGTGTTGGGTTGTTCTCCAAAGGAAAGAAACTGTTTACAATCACATCTGAATTCATGCTGTTGAGGATTGTTTTTTATTATGATGCAGCTTAAATTAAAATAACCTTTTTTCTCCCCTCATAATAAGGTTTATGAGAATACAGGAATAGAACTGTGTTGCGTTGAAGTGTTAACACTTCAATAAACTACTATGAATAGTAAAAAAAGGAAAAATTATGCAAAATCTTCACCCATTATTCCTGTTTTTTTTTTTCATTTACCGTATTTTTCTGACTATAAGCCGCTACGTTTTCCCCAAGTTTTTCTGTGGATTTTTCTTCAACCACCAGGGGGCTCTTTAGCAGGAAGTGAATCACTGGAAGTCAAAATTGGAAATCAAAGAAGAAAGTGCTAATTTTAATTTAGAACAAGCACATGCTAGCAGCAGGCACCATGGAGGAATGTTTTCAAACTCATATGATGCAGCTTTTAGAGTATCGATCTGGCAGTACAGGATGGAAATAGAGCCGCTGCACGTAAACTGGGGGTGAACCAATCCAAGGTTCGGCTTTGGAGACGCAGGGCTGCGTCCTTGATAGCAGATTTATAACGGACCCAGCACTCCGCTGCGTCCTTGTGGACAACCGAGAGCAGCGGAGATACCAGCGGCTTAGTACGTTTTCAGTTTTTTTTTTTTTTACTTTGTGGGTGCGGCTTATAGTGTGGTGCGCTCTATAGTCCGGAAAATACGGTAGTTTTAATGTTCAAATTTCCTGTTTGAACTGACATTAAATGCTCTGCAGGATTAACAACTTCATTGCAATAAAACTTGAAAAACTTTCAAGTTGGAAGATTTCATAATTTCACTTTTCTCTCTTTTCTGTTTTCCTTCTACTTTTTCTTTCAATTTTTTCTCTTTTTTCTCATTTAGCTTTTTTAATTTCCCCACTCTTCCTGTTTTCCTTTTTTTTAAATATTTTTCCCCATGTTCTTTTTTTAAATAATGAATCTTTGGGTTTCCCTGAAACATAAGCAAAACTTATAAATTTTTTTGCAATGCAGTAAAACTAATATAAATTTATTGTACCCAATGTGGTATTCAAATTTGATGAAACTTTAAACATTTCTCTCCTTTTATATGCCATAAAAATTTAATATCCTAACATGACTGACACCCTTTCTGTTCCGTCTCACATTTTTGTGCATATTTGCAGCAAAGTGTGACAAACTGATTAATGTAAAAGGATGCTTTGCATCCTGTTGCTGTAATGAGATGCAATTTGCAGAAAATAAAAACCATAAATCTTATTACCGACAAATTGTTTTGCTTTCCTGCTAATTGGAAATGTTGGATTAAAACATCTTGCCATGATGAACCACAGTGAGTCACCACAGCTATTACACATCTTGTCCCTCAAAAAGCTTATTTTAACAATATCTATTGGTGACTCAGTGTCTGGAAGAGGCAAATGAGCAGAAATGTAACCGATACACAGATACACGCAGAAATCCCGGCAGATTTTCTCACCACAGGGTGCCTTTGTCTCTGCTCTGAGTGTCGGTGAAGTGAGACTCCAGGAACATGTCCTTATAGATCCGTCCCACCATGCAGTAGATGTCCGACGCTACCTGCTCCTCCCCTTCCACCAGGGGCAGCATGATGTCCAGCGCTTTCTGCCTGTCACCAGGCAGGTTCCTCCTGCAGTCACACACGCACGAGTGTCAAAACACACAAAAAGCAGAAACCAAAAACAACGAGTCAGACAGAAATCTAATTTCACACACTTTCCAACTTGTGTGAGACATTTGGGAATAACAAAGCAGCTAATTAATTGGCTTGGACCACAGATCCAGACATGTTGGTTGAAAATTGGGAATATCTCTCGTAAATAGATTGTCTTAATGTTGAAGTGTCATTACAACATTCTCATATTCATGCAATGAGCTGCATTACGGGACAAGGAGGGTAATTATGTTCTGATAAGTTTATTTTTCTTCTCTTTAAACTGTCTTCATGATGTCTCCTACAAACAAACTTGAAATGAGAAAAAAGTAGCTTCTCAAAACTTAGGTTTTGTTCCATTTCTGCCACAAACTAGGTAAAATTGGACTGAAACGATTAATCATGTTAGTAGTGATTGATCGATTAATCGTTAACTGGAGCACAGACCCCCAAAAAATCTAATTTGCTGAAAGAACAACATACTAAGATCAATAATTAAGGCCAAAACTGTTAAAAGATTTTTATACATTTTGGAGTTAAGATCAACAAAAACATTTGACTGTAAATATGTTTTACCCAAAACTCTTTAAGTTGTTCAGATTTAGCTTCACAAGGTTCAAATTCACTAAACTGATTCCATGTTATTGCATGTAAGTAAATAAAATGTCTATTTTTGGATTTTCTAATGTATTTCTAATAAATGCTTAAAAGAAAAATCTTCAGAATGTGAGTTTTTAAAATCAGATTAAACGATTAATCGTCAGAATAACCATGAGATTAATCAATAACTCAAATAATTGTTGGGTGCAACTTTGAAGTAAAGCAGCTTTTAAAGTCTAAAGAAAGATTTTCAGGTAATTTAAATAAGTTATAAACAAAACCACCTCAGCAGAAAGTTTGGTTGCTTAGAAACAAAATGCAAAGAAATGTGGCATTAGTTGAGACTTTTGCACAGTTCTGTACACAATAAATAATAATTTCTCTTCCAAATAAAGTCATATATACTGAACTTCTCCTTATTTGTCAAACTACAGCTGCAGTTATTTTATGAAGATTTTATGTAAGATACCAACCTAAAATAGATTTCTTCTGTTTTATGATCAGAGCTACAACAGAGTAGCTTTGATCAAACCATATGCATCCATTAGTATGGTCTAGTCAAAGTTCAGATGGAGAACTTGAAATTTAAGTTTCACATATGCTTCTCATCCAGTCTGTCTGAGCTTGTAAAAATGTTAGTCTCCAAATGTGTAGAACTAGAAAAGTTAGGCGATATGGACTCAAATTTTTATCACGATATTTTGTGGTACTAATATAAAAACAGTAAAAGTGACAATAAGAACTATTTATTATTTTTAGGTAAGCGTATGGAGTGACACATAATGCCTGAATTTAATCATATCTTCAAAGTTATTGATATGTATTGATTGTCTTTTTGAACAAACAGTAGAAAGAAAACAGTAAAACTAACAATCCCAACAGTTCAGACACTTTTGGACGGTCTTAATTATTAATGATGTCTTAAACATCATTAATTGGAAATTAACGAGACAATATTAAATCAAAATTCTTATCATGATAAGAAATTTATCATGATAAATGATACGATAAATACTCGCCCCTAAGTAGAGGTTTACCCCCCAAAAAGCAGCTGGAATGACAGCAAAATGTGAGTAAAAACTCATTTTTGTTTTTATTTTTATTTCAAATACTTTGAAGGAAATGGATGTAACTTCACTTTGTTTCCTACCAACATTTTTCCCCTTTCAATAAATCTTTTAGTTCAGATTAAGAAGACTTATTCTGGACACGCTTTGAAAATTAACAAAAAAGATTTGAGTTCTCCAGGGTGTGAAGGTTAAATACCGCACGAGGCCTGACGGCTATCGTCATGACGACGGTCCACACAGACCTGCACTTTCCTCGTCCTGTTCTCCGTTTCCTGCCTTTCTCCTCTCCACACTATTGATGCGTATTTGCATAGAGGGCATCCTCTTCCTGCTCCTGTCAGGCGCCAACCTGAGCAACTGGCTCATTGTTCAACACCCACATAACTGAGACAGGAGCCGCTAAAAACCCGACAGATTCATTAGGGAAGCATAGCAACAGCTTCAAATTAATCACTCGGCTTTTATTTAGGCCACATATTGTTAATTTAAGGGCTTTGAGTGGGCCGCACCGTGCTGAGTCAGAACACAGTGAAATAACCAAAGTAAAGGCAATTATATAACACTTCAGCAAAAGAATTCAGTTAGTTTTGCTTTAAATAGAGCAGTTTTATTTAACCAAATTACATAACAAAGCAATAAAATGTTTTTAACTGGACAGAGCCTAAACCTGAAGTTTAAACACACTGAATTAAAAGATAATGGTATATTTTCTAACATGACATCAGATGCAATTTTTCCAGTTTCAGGTCAGTTAAGATTATAAAAATTATTTCTATCTGCTAAGTGCCAGAAACATGAGAGGATTTTAAAGGGATTTTTTTCCCCCATACATTTGCGTTGGATTTTGGTGCAATATGTAACTTTTATAAATGATAGGTTTTTTTCCATATTTGTTAAAACTATCAGAGACAAATAATCTGAAAAATAAAGAAATTAATCAAGCTTCTCACAGTGCTGCTTTTTCCATCTACAGAAATCCAAACGGCCAAAAACAACCAATCAGAGCGAGGAGGAGGGTCTTAGTGCTGTCAATAATACTTGTGTATGCGCTGCTAAATGGTGGAGAAAAGACTTACTATTAAAGGAAAACTGTTTATCCTTAGCTGTAGCATAGTAGAGAGAAAGGAGGGCACATACATGAGGATGATTGGCAGCATTAAGACCCTACCGAGGCTCTCATTGGTGCATTTCTGAATTTATGTGAGGAATCTTTAAAAAGAGCACAACTGAATGATTAAAATGTGAAAATGAAGGATTTAAAATCATATTATGGCTTTAAAGACCAACTTGTGGAGGTCCAGTATCTCGATTTTTACAAGATCTCACAAAAGAAAGCAGGAAGTCTGACATTTAAGAAAGCAAGCATTGAAAATACTTTAAAAAATATTCTCCCCTCATTGTCCTGGTACTGAGAAAATAAAAATGTTCTAATACAACCGCAGACAGGGAAGGTTTAGTCTGCTTTAATCTCAGACAGTGAGGAAAGTTTTGTGTATTTTTAGCTGTGGTATGTAAACATCTGGTTTTAGCTGTGCACATAGTAGCTGTACAGTTTTTGGCAATATAAATCATGCATTAACCTTCCACCAGAGGAATGTAAAAGCTTTCTGAACGAGCCAAAAAGATCATCATCTGGGTTTCTACACGATGATGTCATTGTAATTAAAGCTCTCAGGCATTATGGAGCGGCGTCTCTGTTGTACGGCAGAGGTCTGTTGCATCCTCATTCTGTCAAACAGCCTGACTGCACTTCACGTTAAACTTTGGTAAATTAGAAATAATTAGGAAGCTACAGAAATCTTTAAGAAGAACAGCTAAGTTCATGTCTTTGTCATCAGATCTGATTTAAATGGAATTATCTGCTAAAAATTTTGCTAAGGCTTTTTAACGACCCGCTGATTGAAATCAGGCCAGGATAAAATCATTTTTAATATTTATTTCTGGTGTTGCCTTACCACACAATTTCATTCCAGGTTCTCCTCATGCTTTATAATGTGCCAGTGTGTCTATTTTATACTTAATTTGACAGCTACTGGTGTGTTTTATATCTGAAGATCTGTTTCTAACAAGAGGAGTTTTAATCACTAGGCAGAAAAAGGAATTGGAAAGTTTTCTTCTCCTGTCACAAAATTAAATTAAAACAATAAGGTTGGAATTTGATTTGAGAAAAAATATATAATTTTGTTGTGATTTAAATCAAAATATTAAGAAAGTGAATATAGCATGTTAAAAGAAGTGGCAAAATACTGAAATCTTTAGCTGTTAAGTCTGGTTTTACGCATCGGCACATTTAGCGGCTTGCCTGTTGCAGGTCCGACTGTTGATTTTTACTTTATTGTGAATATATTTTTTCCAATTTTTTTTTTATTCCTTCTGACTTTTTTTTAATGGAATTTCTAATTTAATCTTTAAAAAATTAATTTAATTTTTTTTTTGTTTTGATGCAAAATATGTAGCAATTGTTCAAAATTGTGCTACAAATTCAGAAAAGATTTCAGCGTTCGCTGATGAAAGCGTCTGGTTTGCACATCTCACATCGTGATTTAATAATTTCACTTACATTGTGTTAAATTTCCAGATTTTCTTGACAGATTCCACTAGTCATTGATACAAAAAGCAGCCATTTAACATCTGCAACAAAGAAAGCATCACCTATTATTGTTTTATTGCTCTTGCTTTTCTACACAGCTACTTTTAAATTTGGGGTTTTTGTGTCAGAAACCTTAAAATGCAACTTTTATAAATGTATTTCCATATTTTCTACTTACATAAGACATTCGACTTCTTTACTGCATGCAACTGAAACACAGTTTCTCTGCTGCATATTTTTTCTCTCAGCAAAAATAAATCAGACCACACATCTCCTTTACTTTAACTGCAGGTATAGTGACTCATCTCAGCTTTTGTGAGGCGAACTGGAACAAAATATCTGCACCACATTCTGCTCAAGCTGAACAATAGATTTTCTGTCTAGCATTTATTCTATTTGACTGTGTAACCAAATAGAAATGGTCCAGGTTGCAAATGTAAACCGAAAAGTCGCTCACATTCGGTGCTAACAACTGCTGCCAGATTAATGACCATCATCCTTTATTTGCTGAATGAGGCAGATGCACCATAAAAACTGCAGGAAGGTTTTACAAGAAAAGCAGCTGGTGTGAAAGAAGCAGCCAAAACCCAACTGTGTGAAACATCTGCAACATATTGAGGATTTTCTGTTTGGAAAATAATAAACAGCCACTTAAAACCTACATATGTGAACTTCAGTATACTGATAAATTTAAGCAAAAATAGTTTACAACAGCCTGACATAGACATAAAAAAATATAAATTATAAAAATCTCCCAATAGAGTTCATGTATGGATCAAGATAGAACTACAGGGTAGTCCTGCAGCAATGCATTCTGGGTGCAGAACAGAGGTAATTGGTAAACAGTCTTCAAGTTGAAGTTATGACATCTTTAAAAAAAAAACAAAGCAAGCCAAATAATGTCGTTTACTAATTGGAAAGTTAATTTCTGGATTGACATTTAGAAACAAACGATTGAAGTCAGATTTAAGTGTCAATACTCTGTCTTCACATATTTATATTCACATATAAAAATCTACAAAAAAGAAAAAAAGAGTAGTAAATTTCTGCTAAAACCACAAGAAAGTTTGAACTTTACTTCAGAAATTTTCTAGAACAAAATTACTGATCTTGAGTTGAAAATTTGACAGAAAAAAAAAATCTGGAATTTCAAGATTAATCTGAGTTTTTCAAGAAGTAACTTGGAAATTTCTGAGTTTAAAAAGTCAATAATTTGCTAGAAAAAACTCAGAATTTTTGAGATTAATCTAAAGAAAATTCTAGAAAAAAAACTTCTTTAGCTTCAAAAGTCTAGAATTTGCCAGAAAAACACTCAGAAATTTTGAGATTAATCTCAAAATGTTTCTAGATAAAAAACTAAAAAAGTGAAACTTTTAGTTAAAATTTGCTAGGAAAACCTCAGAAAGTTTGAGGTTAATCTCATATAATTTCTAGAAAAACATGATAATTTTTTTTCTAGAAAAAAACTTGAAAATTTCAGTTTCATAAGTCTAAAATTTGCTAAAAAAAAACCAATCTGAAAATGTCTTAGATTACTCAAAAATGTTCTGAGTTTACCCTTACTTTTAATTTTTTAATTTTTATTTTTTTAATTGCAATGTCCCTCCGAGGTCATCGTACAAAATAAACCAAAATGCTTTCTTCTAAAAACGTTTTCAAGTGGTAAATAGTTTCCTGTCTGTAATATTTAATAATTAAAGCCTACAGGTTTGACAGATCAGCAGGCTGTAAAGCATGAGTGCTACTTGCATGTTTTCTGTCTTACCGGTTCAGTGCAAAGGCATAGTGAAACTTCACGTGTGGATGAGCCATGGGGTCAAAGGTTGGCAGCTTCTCGAGAGTTTCAACCAGCTTCACAATGGACTCATAATCCTGGAAGGTAAATAAAAAAAATGCAGTTCAGTTTCTGCTGCAACCTTATGCTTCACATTGTTGACATAAAGATTGTGGGAACAGAACAAGCTCCTGCAAACTCTGATTTCAGCAAGATATTAATCTTCTCATGCCACCTTATTCATTCAGACGCTCTAGAGCAGCGAACGCATGCCGGTAATTGAGTGGGCTCTTCATCATATTTGTGTTCCTTATATTTGCCTACATATTCACTACAGCCACTGCCTGCTGAATAATTCACGACATCCTGTATGCTTGTTGTCCTAATGAAAGATTCATGAGGCTGTGCGATGCTTTTGGTGAGCAGCAGGATGTGGACAATGAATGCACCACAAAGCAGAGATGAAAGATGGGGAAGGATGGAAGTTTTAAAATGAGCGGTACAAAAGATGCGCCACAAGCTCTCTGCAGGTGGTTTGGGACGACTTGTGTTTGAGGAGAAACGATTCTCTGAAGGGATGAAAACGGCTGAGGTGACCTCCACCAAACATCCAAGTTCAGACGAGTTTACTTTCCTCTTAAATGGGACGTTAAGATCATCTTTGAGGTTTTTCTTGTTGATTTTCTGCTAAATGTGGATGCAGCTAATGATTGTTTTAGTAATTGACTATACCACTAATGTATTTAACCACTTGAGCATTTCTTATACAATACTAGAAATGCATTAAAAACACAAATAATTAAAATCATTTTTTAAATAAGAAAATAAAAATCTTTGTAGCAATGGTAGCAAAGGATAAATCAATATTATGTATATTGATTTTTTTTTTAATAACTGATTAATAATTTGATAGAAAAAGTTGCTTAATATGAGATTGTTATTTTATTATTTCAACCAGGTGAAGACAGAACGAGGCCACTTAAGGAGTTCTGAGTAGAACAGATGAAGGTTTATTTTTAAATATAAATACAAAATGTGTATATTTTGGTACAGTTTTGGATTAATTACTGTTCTGAGTACGTTGTTCTTTCAGGAAATACACTTTTTTTGAGTCGGTATACTCCAGAAAACAATTAATTTATTACTATAGTTCGATTATGATCATTTCAATAATCAATTAATCGGGCTGAAACGATTAAATTGCAAACAAACATTCAGACATTTACCAACAATAAAAATACAACTGACTCGATTATTTTCATAAGCGCTATTTCTAGATACTGAACTGTTTCTACTAAAGAGCAGAAAACAGTTAAAGAAACTAATTTAAGTCTTGCTAATGCTGCTCCTATGTAGCACTGTTTAACGTTTGCCTACCAAGATGGCGGATTTCCGGGATAACTTACTTCTGGCCCGGTCTTGTGGGAACCGTCTATAAATAATGAAGTGTTTCAGTGGAGTATTTAATTGGGACGCGCACCAATTATGTCATGGATTGTATTTAACATATAATCTGTCATAAACAACTTTATCTGGTATCTTATTGACTCATCATTTATTTTGTATAAAACTGAATCTGACTTTCAGTAAATTCCTGGTGCTTATTTTTCATTGTGTACCTGAAAAACAACTAACTTGTCTGGAGAGAGTTTCTAAAACCTCAACAGGTGCAGCAAATAAACATTTTACTTGTTCATACACTGTGCCAGACAAAATACGTTTCACTATTTTTTTTGTTAAGAACTTGAGTTTTAACACTTGGAGACATTTTTGACTGCTGCCATCCAGTCACTGAATGTTTTAGTCAAGCACAGCTCGACTGTCACAGAGATATGGGTAAACATGGCAACAATACAACATGGAGACAAGTCTGACACAGAGCATTAAACATTTTCTAACTTAGTGCGGCGTCTGTCCTGAGGTAGGAGGCAAATATCTTGTCCTTTTTGCTACTTGCTGCTCAGAACAACATGCTCCTGTGTCGTTTTTTAAAGCTCACCTGGATGTCCCTGTATGTCAGCAGCAGGTTGATGACCACGTCCACTGAAAGACACTCCACGTTGTCCAGCCTCTGCTGAATTCGGCTCAGTTCGGCTGACAGCTCCACGCCGGTGTAAAGTTCCCGAGCTTTACGGATCTCGTTCAGAATGGTCTCTCTGAAATACTGGCTGCAAGACAAAAACCATACATTTAGTTAGAAAAACCAATCAGATTTATGTTGTTTTGGCTTTTTTTTATATATATTTCCAACCTTGATACACATTTTTTATATCAGACTGAGATAATATGAGTAAATAAAAAAATATATAATTTCATTTATTAAAGCCAAAGTGACCAGTGAATGCTTATGATAGGTCTTCACATTTTTTACAAAATCATTTTTAGATAATGAGATTTTAGTCTGGTTTTGAATTCCTTTCACAACGAGCTGTTTTAGGGTCTCTGTCACTTTAAATACATATAAACTCCCTCCTAAACTGTGCTGGAATTCTGCTGGGGTTGCTAGGTGACGGGCTGGGCTCTGCTGAGGTTGCTAGGTGACGGGCAGTGCTGGTGGATTATGACTTAACAATTGGGGCGTTTTCGAAACACATAAAAACATTTACTAAGTACATTTACGTATTACTGGGTGATTTTTATTTTTAAGTGCTTTGGCTTTTTTAGAACCATAAAAACGTGAATTTTGAATAATAGGTCCCATTTAAAAGACAAAAATGACATTTTTAAACACTTAAATTTACTAAAAGGAATGGTGAAACATTTTCAATTTCAAAAATCCCTTTTTTTTAGCTATAATTATGCTATATAACCTTCAGCGAAAGTCCACATCGGTAGAGAACTTTAACTTCCTTTTACTCAAACAATCGCAAGGTTTCCTCAAACTGGGCAGAAAGTTAATAAATGTATGGCCATCCTCCTCCTAAGGTAAATCTATTAAAGTTGGCAGGAGAAAAACATGATAAATTTAACTGACAGCAAAAGTATTGGCATTCCTTCAGCTTTTTAGATACAGATAAATATTAGGAGCAGATCTCAAAAATGAAGAACACCAGCACTCATGCATGTAGTTGGACACACCTGGTTTTAATTAAACATTAGAACGGGCCAGTTAAGACAAAGACCTAAATTCATTTTTACTAGGAATCTGTGGCATAAACTCAACATTGATCTGATTGATCCAACTTGAGATATAATGTCTAAAACTGGTAACCTCATGTCAAAAATCTGGTTCAGCAAAGTACTGACAAATTACAGAGACATAGCACACTTTAAAATGATTTACATTACGACTTCATAGCATTTGAGACAAGCCTAATCCAAACTTTAAAATGGTCTGCATCTACAATCATAATTTTTTCCTGGAATATGAAAACATTTTCATCTAAATGTTCAACACGCAACTGGTGCATTTTACAGCTTTGCCATTTCTGCTTAGATCCTTCGCTGTGTCAGTAAAAATGAGCAGTAAACAGAGTTCTTCCTCTGCAGAAGAGCCAAAAACAGGATGTTTGTTCATTCAACATCCCTTCTTATGAGCTGCAGTGGCAAAAGACTTTTTATTAGGTTACAAAATCTTTGTAACATGACCAAAATGAAAGATTCACAGCTAAAGGATGGTAGCTGATGACACACACACTGCAGGAAAGCACTCACTGAGAGTTGGCCTGTGACACTTTGAGCAGCTGAATGAAGCGGTCCAGCAGCGGCATGCAGATGGGCCCCAGCAGCATCTCGAAGCTGGGCTGCATCAGCTCCGTCAGGCCCTTCATGAGGCTGCTCTCGCAGCAGTACACTTTGTTGTGAGGTGTGACCATGTACGGGATGAAGGTGTAGTTGGCCGAACATGTCTGTGGACGGAAAACACAAACATTAAACGTTGCTGGAATAACCAGTGAAGCAGTGTAATCATTTATTTATTTACGTCTCACTTCAGATTAGAAACAGTTGAGACGTGCTGTTTTTCATTTCCGTGTTTTTACATCTGACAGTCTGGTAGCTTTGGTACAACTGGGAACCAAAATCGCAACTTTTGTTTTATTTTCAGCTGGTCCGGTTCTCTTTCACACTGCACTGCATTAAACGATCCAAACCCTTTGAAAACCCTGTTCCCTCCTCACCTGTGGGGGCGCTACATTAAGAACTACTAGAGGAAATGACATGAAAACCTCAGAAGAAGACACCGAGCGCAAATTTTCTTTACACAATGTAAACAAAAATGGGGTGATGTCAGATTTAAGCAGTTGTAGGTTTTCTCTTTGGTAAAAGTAAAATGAGTCGTTTTGTCCTGCTAGCGCTAGAGGCGCCTTTGTTTTGGTTGTATTTACCCAGAAACCCTGCACTATAGTTCACTTCCTGCTTTCGGAGCGGTCTCCGGTCTGCTTGGCGTTCACATATGCAACAGATTCAAACCGCAGCAGATTTCACTGAAACCAACTGAAACAAGTTGTGAGTTTGTAGGCGGACCAGAGTTTGGTTCTTTTGGTCAATACCAGAGTTTGAGTATTCACGTCTCCCCAAAGGTTTTCAAGACAAACAAACTATAGAGTTGGATTAAAGTGGACTAAACAGGACTGGTGTGAATGGATCCTTAGTTTCAGTCACAAAATATTCTCTTTCTTCAAAGAAATTTACACATTTAAATATTAATTTTAAATGCACATAATGTGAAACTTTGCTTGGACTTTTTTTATGACAGTTAGGCTAATTATGTCTATTAAAGTAAATATCTAATCGTCATTACAACTTTTCCTTTTCATTCATGTTTGGGCCTGTATCTTATACTTATAGTCATTTAAATGAGAAATCATACATGATATTTGGAAAAAGTGATGAATTTATGGGACAAAAAGACGCTAAATCCAGTATACGACAGCGGTCATCCAGGAAAAAAGTACTGACAGCAAATTTATCCACTGAGGAGCAAAAGTTTGGAGACCCTACAAACCGGTACCCTAACTGAGGCTTTGAAAGCACTTTTTGCCAAGCTCAGTTTTTCACTACTTTTTCTGAAGTTGTGAAAAATGGCTTGACAAAAATTCCAAAAGGAAACAAACAAATTACAGTGGTTCTTGGTATTTATAGCCGTTTGTGACCACAGTTATCCATCAATAGCTAAGATCCATGAACACCTGAACAAAAAATGTCAATTTTAAATTGTTCAAATCACTAAACGTCCGATTTGCAGCCTTCATTGGACAGAATTTGTGACACATTGTTGCACTCCCATTTCTCCCAATAGCTGTGTCACCAAATATTTCATATTTTATGGCATAACCATCAGTCTGTGTGCCATTTACAGTAATGTAGCTATCAAAATGTTACAATCTTAAGCTTATTATATCTATGTTGAGGTAATTTTCTGATAGAAAAGTAACTTTTATTTTAATGCTACACAAAAGCAACTTGTATAGGAAATTAACTAATCTCAAATAAATTGAGAAACAGAGAAATTTATCATAAAACATGTTTTATAAACATGTGTTAGCAACATTTGGAGAAACCAGTTTTATTTAATCAAGAAATCTGCACACATCAGCAGCCATGTTGTACCGACAAACGGCCCACAAAAAGTAACAAATGGAGTAAAAGTAAATATTTTAACCACCTTGTTTTAGCTTAGTGAGAAAAGTAAAAGCGCTCACTCCATCATTTTATGTCTGGCTAATACTAATCAACATATTCTGGTTAGAAAGAGTTTTCTATTAAAGAACCAATCTGTTTTCTGTTCAGAATATTTGCTAGTGTTGCTAAATGCTAAATTAATACTCATACATGATAATAATGACTGAGTTTTGGCTCATCAAAAAGCTGCTCTTTTGCGCTTAATATTCCTTATCTGCTCTGAAATCTGGAAATGTTCTAAACTTCAGTTACAATATTTTGTTTCATTCATATATGAACAAATACATTTTATTGCTAAATTCCCATCAAACTAACTTTATAGAGAATAAACTGTATACCTTTTTACTGTAAATAGATGGGAAGCAGAGTTTCAGAGGAAGTTTAAGCTGCTTCCTCTGCTTAAAGCTTTTTTACTTCACAAAATGTTACTGTGGGAGAACAGCGATAACTACACCATTAAAAGCTGATTTCTTATTCTACAAACACTGACAGCTATGCACTTAGATAAATTTAGCATTTTCCTCCAGTGCACTGAACAAATTAAAATGAAATTTAATGCTGATCTGCTGACCTGGTGCAAACCTTTCCATACACCATCATTTTCCTCCATCGTTGGCTTTTATTTTGCTTTATGTCTTATTTCTGCTGCAGCACCAATAGGGCTATTTATTTACATCTCATTTTTAGACATCTGTGGTTTGACTGTAATGATAAAGCTCTGGTGGCCTTTTTGCTGCTAATTAAAGAAAGAGGAAACGGGTGGTGTGTGCACACAGCTGAAGCACAAAAAGAAAACCTTGCAATGTTTTCAAAAAGAAAAAAGAAACCTGTTAGATGAGCATCAGAAGCTGAAGCGCAGCTGCTTCCTGACTAACAATCTATCATGTTTTCAGCCTTGCAGAAGCACCGATGCCACAGCTGATGCCTTCACTGCCACTGAAAAGGAAGTGAAAGACGGCATGGTGCAGCGATGAAATCTATCAACTGATAACAACTTCCTCCTGTGCAACAGAGGATAATGACATCAACTCCGGGGGGAAAAAATAACACCCTGACCCCTGGTTCTTTTAACTAAAGTGTGCTGCGAAACACTGCTGCTATATTTAGCTTTACTGTCTGTGTGTGATTCATGCCGTCACAGGAATCACATGGCAGGTTTGTTTCCAGGAGAACCTGAATGTTTCAGAACAGCTGCAGCTCGTCTGACGGGAACTTGAACAAGTCGTTTACAGGTAAAGGTTTACCGAGGTGAAACAGACTTTGGCTCCAGGGGAATGTGAGGCCTGGGACTGACGAGGAGTTCTTCTATTTGCAGTGACGTGCGGTGAGGTTCATAGCTGGTGAGGCACTGACGTCATCAGAATCAGATTTGCAAATAGATGCATAGATTGACAGCAGTTTACAGGTTATGTTTCACTTCTGCATCCTTACACATACAAACCTTTCAGCTCCGGCGTTGGTCTTCCTTTGGTTATTATCTCCTGCTTCGATTGAAAGTCCACTTGAGAAAACTTTTTTAGTGTTGTAATGTAGTCATCCATGTCGAAAGTCGGGATAAGCGAGAGGAAAAAAATCACTATCTCTATTATAATCTATCGCTGCACTTGACTTGCTTCCCGAATCGTTTAGCCTAGCTCGCTGTCACTTACTCGGCAGTTGAGGAGTGAACAAGACGAACGTCTGGGATCTTGAGCGCCCCCTGCCATGAGGCAAGAGAACTGCCTGCCTCACCTTGAACCTGTTCTCTGCCGTTTATAATCGCTCATTACACGAAACACGTTACACAAACACAGTTGGTGACAAAAAGCACTGTACATTATATACATAAGCTAAATTATTGGAAATAAGTTCACATATTAAATTTGTTTAAACCATTTTATTGACGCCGTACAGCAACATGCTCTCTCCGCTTAGCAGCCAGCGCAGAGCCAGGGGTTGCGCAATCCAAGGTGAGGCAGAGCTCGCTGCTGCCTCACCGGCATCGCTTCCAAGCATTTGAATGGGAAAATAAGAAAATTCAGCGATTTTGAACAAATAAAAATCGAAATTGGTGAAGCTACATGAAAAATAAATATTTTTTAGTACAAACCACCGGATGAATATAACAATTTAAATTACTTTATGATTATATATTTTCTTTCTTTCCATGATGGCTGGTGAGGCACTGCCTCACCTGCCTCCCCTGACCGCACGTCACTGTGTTAGCTCGCCACATTAGCAGCTCATCCTGAACAGCCAGGTTGAAACCTGCTGTTGCAGCGTAATTAAACATAACAGATTCTGTTGTTAACCAGTGCTTCTGCAGCTTCACCAAAAGGGAATATACCTATGTTACCTAGCAACCCAAGCTGAGCTCCAGCATGTTTGGTCAGCTGGTTTTACCGCTGTATGTGCTGTACAATGGCTGCTGGAAAAGACAAGTGTTTTATTGTTGACTTCCAATCTAGAAACAACTTGCTGCATTTTTGTTAGTTGTGCAGGAAGCTCTACTTCTGCTTTTCAAAGATGTACAGTTGTATAATTGTGCATCTCTGGAGTTATTTTCACATGTGAGTCTAAACGTTGAGTTAGGGGACCTGGCCAGAAGCAGCTTATTAGGATTTAAAGTGATAAAAGGCACTAAAAAAGCTAATTCTGAAAGGAATGAGACTAAATGAGACCGTTTTGTATTGTGCATAAACTTATTCTAACCTGTTCAATAGGCCACCTTTAAGACTTTTTTATGCATCTACCAACGATAGATGGATAAACGTTACCAAGCTAGCTAGCAATGGTTCATTTGTCCCACAAGAAAAATAAATTACATAAAATATATACAATTTCATTGTTCTATCAACGCAATTTAACATAGTTAAGATCAACTTACATATTTTCTAATGAATTCATTAATTTTAGATACATGCATTAAATATATTTTATGACTATTTAAGGATGTTTTATTGAGTTTATAACAGTTTGTTAACTCAATGAAGCCCTTGTTTATTCTTTATATTTATTCTCATTAAATCTTTGGTAGTTTGTAAAAACACAGTGAGTGTACTTGGAAATAAAGCTGTTGGAAATCACTGTAAATGGATCAACAAAATTAAATTAATTTTATTAAGTTATGGCAGGCAGTTAAAAATATCACATTTCAAACAGTTTGTGACTCATGTTTTAGATATAAATCCAGTGAAACATCATCTACAGAATATTTTGTGCACTCAGACAATATTAAAAACAATGTTTTTTGTGTGATTTCAGCATTTATACTGACATTTCAGATTGATCCCATTTATATTAATACATAGGTTTTACAGTTTGTTTGGATCTGACAGTGCAGTGTGAAAATTTAACAAATTTTGCGATTCTGGTCCCCCATCGAACTGAGTGAACTGAACCATCAGGTGTGAAAACGTCTAAAGATTGAGTTTGAAAATAAAAACACATCTTGAAAATAAATCACTGTAAAATTATACAGCTGTGTTTTGTGGCTGGTTGCACTCAGACAAGGATGGATCACTTTTCTAATAAAGGTATAAAAGGAATAAAAAATGTTTTTATGCTTGAGGAAAAATATAACAAAAATAAAATTAAAAGTTATGAAACACTTGTGTCAGTGTTGATGTTATATGTGATGAGTGTGCATAAAAAATGTAAAAATAACACTGCAAAAACTAAATTTTACCAAATATTTTGGTCTAGTTTCTGGTGCAAATATCTTAGTCCACTTAAAATAAGACAAAACTAACTTACAAGTAACGTTTCAGTCAGAAATAGGAGCTTGTTTTAAATAAATAATTCATTAATATCCCACTGGTAGATTAATTTTAACAAGATATTTTTATAAGTAACTTGTAAGTTACTTATAAGTTAGTTTTGTCTTATTTCAAGTGTACCAAGATATCTGCACTAGAAACTACACCAACAACACTTGGTATCATTTAGTTTTTCTGCAGTGAAAGCATCAATGTCTGCTATTACAGTATTGCATTTTAACTGTGTTTTTATGAGCATGCAGGATGAGATAAGAGGGGCTGCTGGAGTTCAGAGACCGGCATCTTACAGGAAGCAGGGAGAACAAATCACAGTGGGTGCATACGAGTGACATGTATGAGTTCACACTCTGATTCTGTGATATTCAGCACTTTTCACTCTACAGGAGTCGGAGAATAGAGCATCTCATGCAGCGCAGGCTCAACTCTGTCCACTGAAAACCAGAGCCTTTATATCTCACATCAGCCAACATTTATCAGGCAAAGTGTGTTACTGTGGAAAAGTAGGAAGCTTTATCTGTTGCATTAGTTTTTGTAAACAGTAGTACAAGTTAAGAATTAGATACATCTGCATCAGAATCTGTATACAAATGAGATTTTTGTGCAGAGGTTACAGTCCAATCTGCCAGTAAAAAACAGGATTTCCTCAGTTTTAAAGAACCGCCGTATTTGAATGCTGCTGGCGTTTCTTGCAAACCAAATTCTCAAAGTGCCTGAGCTTTTTCATGCAGTGTGTGTGGTGAATCACACGAAGCAGCTGTCATGTGGGGAAGGCGCATCTTGAAAGTGAAAGAAGAGACTTTTTTTTTTTATATTTAACCAAACAATTATCACAGCTCCTCAACCACAGTTTGCTGCATGAGTGCAAACCTTTATAACGCCGAGAACAGAAGCATAAGGCTTTCGATGCTCCGTTCATAAACCAGCATGTTCTTTACACGACACAATGTGTGTGATGTGTGTGAAACGGGTGAGTAATGTGTGAAAAACGAAGGAGACGGAGGGGAAAAAAAGCTTTGTGCACTTACAGTGTTCTTCTGGCAAATTATCTCCTGAAATAAGAGCAAAGAAAATATGTTTAGAGGCTGGACAGGAACATTTTCTCCCAGGGAAAATTTATTGCCAACACACCTGCTGGGTTAAACCAATCAAAGCTGTTAGTTTAAAAATATAACAAATAGTGGCCCCATATGTTAAACGAAATGCTGAACTAAACCGTTCTCTAGCATGAAATGTTAAAACGGATCCCTGTAGCATGCATATTTGAGTTTTCCCTTTGGAAAAATTACTATTCTGAATTATTTTTCCAGTAATTTTGAACATTAAATATCAGCATTGTGCCATCTTCATGTACAAAGATAATTTTGGCACAAATGTATCATCTCTTGTGTTAACAAGTTCAAGTAATGTTTGAAAACAGCTAATTTTATCATCCTCTTTGCACTGCTAAAAACACAACTAATCAGAGATTCAAAAAGACACCAGAGTGGCTCACCTTTTTTCACTTTTATTCTATTCAAACCAAAAAACAAAAGAGATATTTAAGTCTTCGGGACCAAACATGTGCAGAAATAACTTAATCTCAGTCAAACTGGCAAATCGTCTCCTGAAATACGAGCAAAAAAAAAAAAAAGACAGCATCTGTGCTGAGCAGTTTTTGGGTCTTAACACAGATATTCAGTTGGAATTAGGTTTGGACTTTGACTAGGCCACAAAAATACACTTAGAGCTAAACTATTTCATCGTAGTTTTGGTTGTTTGTTTATAGTTGGAAGGTTAATGAAGCTAGCACTGTTTTTCTGGGAGGTTATTATGAACAGAAATACAAAAATGTGAATAATTTTCCTCCGTTTTCACAATTATTTCCTTCTTTTTGTCGGTTACAACAAGAACTATTGAAGTTTGTGGTTCTAATGTGACGAAATGTGAGGAAAAAAAATTCTAACTTAATGCAAATGACCAGATTCTCTCTGAATATAAACTTCAGGTTGGAACCTGTCCAGGTTAAATGAAAATAATAAAAATCACAGCAGAAGCTGCAGAAAATTTAACATATTAATATGTGGGTGAGATTAGTGGCTGATCAGCAAAATGAAAGTGGAATTATTTCACTTTAAAACCATATATGTACAAAAAAAATATCAGAATACACTTGTACAAGAATGAAGTCAAAAGAAAATGAGAATAAAGTTATAATATTACAACAATAAAGTCATCATAATGTGAGAATAGAGTAATGATATTTCAAAAATTAAATCATAATATTATGAGAATAAAATTGTAATACTGTGATTTTATTCTCATAATTTTATCTTTTTATTTTTTCTTAGTATGGCCCTAAGAAAAAATTTTTCTGAATGTGTCACAAACTTAATAAAAGATGTTTCACTCACGTTGGGTGATTTTTTAAAATCCCATCCACAGAAAACTGGTATAAAACTCTTATTTTAAAAATGTTTCACCAGAAATAAACATGCTAATATTTATACCTACTTAAAGACCTTTTGCTCCAAGGAAATTTATCTTAACAAAGTTTCATTATTTAAAGAACTGAGATCAGAGGAAGATCTAGATTTCATGGTGTGAAGCAGTAACTCTCATCAGATGAGATGATGAGAGTTACTGCTTCCATCAGGAAGCAGTAACTCTCATCAGATGAGATGATGAGAGTTACTGCTTCCATCAGGAAGCAGTTTGCATTTGAGCTGAGAGAAACGCATAAAAAACAGACTTAATGGAGCTGAGATTGTAAAAAACACTTTATTGTGTCGGGACACATCTTTTTTGATAACGTGTGTAATATTGTTAATCAACTGTACTTTCTATTTAGCATGTCCAGAATCGCAGCTTAGCTACGCCTGAAACGATTCACTGGATAAATCATCATTATTAATTAATTAATCTCTGACTCGACATATTCAAAAAAATTATATTTGACAGCAGTAATTAAGGCAAAACAGTTAAAAATATGCACTTTTTGTGTTTAAGATTTAAAAAACAAATTGACTGTAAACATGTTGCATTGTTTAGCTTCACCTGTTTCAAATGCTGTTAAAAATTTCCTAATAATCATATTTCCTACCCGATTATTAACTGGTTAATCCAAAAATTGATCAACAGATCAGCCCGACAATGTATTGCTGCCAAGTCAAGCACAACTTTAATTTTTTAGCTGCAAATGCATCGTTTGCTACAGACACATTATTGCATTTTAGGCAATGAAGTGTTTATTTTCATATTTAAAAAAGGAATTTAATTATTTGTGTATTTGCATCTTTTAATGTATTTCTAATATTGCATAAAAAAGGCTTGAATTAAGAATTTGCAGAATTTACCAATTATTTAAAAATCTGATTAATCACCAGAATACAAAAATAATTGTTAGTTTCAGCCCTACAATAAATAAAAAAGTGAAATAACGAGTGATCTGTGACGTTTTTCATCGTATCTATGCCACATGCACCAAACTACATCGTTATCAACCTCCAGCCTCGACCTGCACATAGCTTTTAATCGGCAGTGGAGCGTTGCAGACAGGCCGGCTTACCTGCAGAGACTGGAGAGACTCGGCGTTAGTGTCGCAGTACAGGATGATGTTGTTGGCCATGCTGAAGCTCTCTCTGACTCCCAGATGGTAGAAGAGCGAGGGCTGGCGGAAAGCATCTGTCATCTCCACAACAGCTATGTCTAATGATGAAAAACAGGTGCAAGTGTAATGTTAGGAGTCGATGCAATTTTCTAATCGACTGTAATACCAATGTTGATCAGTTTGGTCTATAAATGCATATAGTGCAGTGAGATTTCCCTAATTATTGCCACGTGTCACCAACAGAGAGTTCTCACTCTGGGGGAAAAAACCAAAGATCCATTGTCAGCAAAGCAGTCTCCTTTGGAAAAAGCATCGGATTAGGAAGATGGAGTTAATGAGGTCGTAAATAAAAACACACAGAACAGTTTGACTCTCTTCTTTAATTAAACATGTGCACATATTAGAGATTAAATGCCTACTAACTTGTAAAACAGGCATGCTGGTGGTCATTAGTTGCATCCATAAAGCAGAGAGGTGGATGATGTCACCAAACTCACATGGTTACGCTCCTGCAAAGTCAAAGGAGCCAGTTTCCAACTCTCCAGCTCCTTCTGGCAAAAGTTCAGCTCATATTTTCAGAGCAGACCCACTTCAGGTCAATTTAAGTCAGACTACAACCTGTAACTGTGTAGAAAAAGAGCCAAACAGCCAGACTGCCTTGTCAGTTCAATGGAAATGTAAAGTTAGCTTTTCACAACTCCGGGACACATCAGGAGTCTGTCAATGTTTTCTGTTATCAAAATGGCTTCCATAATTTCTGAAAAGCAGACACATAGTATCAGGAGCGCCTGCAGGATATTATCGGAGGCTAGGCGCAACATCGTCACTGCACACGAACACAACCACATCTGCAACGCGCAACATGTGCCTGCACAAACCTAAACCACATAAATATAGGCTACTTGCACATAACGCGCATGGCCCACAAAAACAGCAGACCTATTCCTATGTCTGAGACGTCCAGAGAAGGAGAAGATGAAGCAACAATGTTTGCTTCATTCCTACTCATTTGGTAATGTTTCAACTAGATTTAACTGTTTTACCCGCAGTTTTAGCTTGACGCTCAGGAAGAGTGCAGCAGATGTCACGGTCGGCCAACCGGGCGACCCATCAGCTCTTCAGTTCGCGAAATCCCAACAAAAGCTCAAAGCAACCCCAACACTATTTTTTTTAACTTAAAATTTCAAGGTACGCACGGTGTGTACAGCCGTACAGCTGCAGGCGCTGCGGCCTAGTATGACTGACATCTACACGTCTGCGTAGAAAGTAGCCGCAACGCTACTTGACAAGCTACCGGCTAATAGTAACACTGAAAATATTGAGTTTGTCTAAAATAAATACTGAAAAGTGTTCATAAAAAAAAACAAAGCATAAAAAACCTAAAATACGAAGGTCAAAATTCCTTCAGTTGAAAAATGTTTAGTGATTTCTAGCACTTTTGCCATTTTTTCCATAGTTTTAGAGAATCAACATGGATGGATGCAACTTTTTATGATTAGAATTAAGCTGTTTAATGTAAACAGCTTAACAGGTTAGGTTAGATTTATGGCCTATACAAAACATGTTTATTACATTATTAGATCATTAGATTTCAGTTTTGAGCTCCTTTCAGAAAAAGCTGATTTAGGGCCTTTTGTTACTATTAGCACTTTTTGCTATTCAATTATTAATCCAAAAACAAATACAGTAGATTAGCTACAGATGCATCTTTGCTACAAATTACTAAAGGAATGTTATTTAATTGCATTTTAGGAAATAAAATGATTATTTTCTTGTTAATGAACTGAATTATTTGCTTATTTGCATCTTTTTATGCATTTCTAATATTGTGCAAAAAAGGCTTAAGTTGCTAAATGACAAATATGTAGAATGTGCCCATTTTTTTATCCGATTAATCGTCAAAATAATCAAGTACCATCTAGTATTACTGGCTTCTAGGTGAAGGCTGAAGGAGTTAATAGTCTCCAGAGAAGTCTAAAATAAATCCATTTCTCTCTCTGTCTTTTTTTTGCCTTTTCTACATTTAATCTCTTCATTTTTCTATTCCCAAGAAAAACCTTCAACAATTCCTGCAGAGAGACATAACAGTGATTGGAAATTACCAAAATATGTCACATTGCTCGTCTGTTTTTGACTCCAGCATCAGCTGAGAGGAGGACATGTGACCCGTTAGTAACTGCTGAAGGCCTTATGCAGCCTTCTGTCAACATTATGTTGGTGGTTCTGATGTTTTACTGGCATGAGTTCAGCTCTGCTGAGCAATCACGGCTGCTCTCCAGGAATAATTAGAGGCTGTGCAACCAAATCAGCCACTGTGTGAGAAATCTTCAGTTCTTCTCCTTGAAATCAAGAATATTCTCTTATAAATTGTGAAAAGCTGAATACAGATCAGTTGACGGTGGGGAAAGAAAATCACATGGCTTATGTTTGAGGTGCCTCTCAATTATTTTTCTTTAAAATCATTAAAAACTGCAGTGGTTCAGGTTCCTGGCAGTGGGTCTGATTTAACTTGATCTTTGTGTAAAACCAATTAGCAGCAGTTATTTTTGATTGAAAAACAGACATGATAAAACTTGTTTTGGAGGATTTACACATGATTCAGCTCAACAATGCAGACAGTTTTAAAGATTTTCCAACATCTCTAATTGGATTTTATTGAGACAACGATAAATTGAAATGTATCACAATAAATAATAAACGATACAACAAATGCACCCCGTTAGAATTATGTTATTGTAAATAACTTATTTGTATAGCATCTTTTTAAACAGATGTTAGAAAGTTACAAATGATACAAGACTCAAAAATGTGTGTTTAAGAGACATGATGTCAGTTTGTGTTTTTCCATTGGTTTTCTCCTTATTAAAAATGCATTAGCAGCGTTATTACATCACATTTGTTGTAGTTCTGGCTGAGAAATTTGGATTTTCATCATTTGTATTCCTTCTGTCTCAACAGGAAACATTTTCCTGCTGAGTTTCCTCCCTCAGTTTATGCTGCATTTTGTTTTCTGAGTGAAAATAAAGCAAAGTTTATTGCATCGTTTCTGTCTCAATAGCTTGTTTGCAATACTCCCCTTCAGATGCAATATTGATGGGGTTAGCTGCCAGCCGAGAAGTGAGACAAGCTTATCTTTTATTCAGTAGACAACCTGTGCTGCTTGTTGGCATTCAGTCGCATCTTGTCTGCATAAGGCGGCTTACGGGTGAAGATAAACGACCTTTTTTACGTGTTTGTTCAGGATTATCGAGGTTTTGAGGAAGATATGGGGGGAAACTGTTTCACCTTTGAGCATTTCTGATGAAATCCTCTCTCCAGTCCAGTTCTGATTGTGATTGCTTTGAGCCAAAAGAAGATGTTAATCATTAATTGTTCCCAGAGAGGATTAAGGTCGAAGCTACCTTGGTTTTAATCAGCGAATGTGCATCCTGATATGCAGATCTGATCACTCAGAGAAAACGCAAGCCTCTTGATATCACACATCACTGCACTGAACCGCAGACCTTAAAAGTCCTTTCTATCCAGTCCTCTGCCCACTTACTGTAGCTGGAAATGGAAATGGAGGCAGTTTTTTGTAGAGCTGGGGAGAAAGATGAGGCTGATGATGAGGAACTGATCATCAGAGGCCAAAACGAGAACCTGCTTCCTGTTTGAATTTGCATGTTGTGGTGAAAAGTTCATGGTCACCGTTCAAAGGTTTCTGCTGAACCGCTGACGACCTAAATTCTGCAGCAGAAAACTTAAAGCATAAATTAGATCATATTCAAGCATTGCAGTAAAATTCTCAACCTTTTACCTTACAGCTACATATTTAGGAGTGTATTAAAATATCATCTCCTGTCACCAGGGCGATGAATCAATTTTAAAATTTTTATTAAAAAAAACAGATCTGAGAACAAAAGTTTTTCCCAAAAGATCAGCAAAAATTATTAAATCTGCATTTGTTGGACACAGATTAAAATAAAAAGGTTTTGCTTTAAGCCTCATAAAAAAGACTTTCATCTCTTCAAAATGGATTTTCACACCTGTAGGGTTCTGCCAACTAGTTTCTAAACAATTTAATGAGCTTTATGAGTCCCTCAAGGAAAGAGAGATTGTACATATTTATTAATAAAATGCAGCTGTTGAAAAGCTAAATCTGCCTAAAAGCTAAATATGCCACTAATGGGAGTTGTTACGGTTATTTACTGGAGATACTTTAAAAGTCCTCAATGGTTTTTTTTAACGAATAGTTTGCTCTGATTTGAGGTTACGACCAAAGGAGGTGTGAGGAATATTAATCCAATTGGTAATATTGACAATTTTAATACTTATCAGCTGAACACAGCTATAAAAATAGACTTGATTGTTGAAAATTAAGAAGTATTTCACTTTCTGGCTGAGCTACATTTTCATCGTTTAAAGTTTCCAGACACTAGTGAGGAAGTCTCTGGGCTACTTAACCTTTTCACCCAGAAGTGACTCACTCTTTTCCCCTGAAAGGAGGATTACATTCCTTTCTGGGACAGAAGGAGGGATTTGAACTCAGATTCAGAGCTGGTGATTCATATTCTGGTCACACAACACCAAGCTGGAAACTGATTGAATATCTGCTTGGTCACCTCCTGCGATTCATTTTTATCCAGACGCATAAATGACAAACACAGACTGGTGTTTATGAAGAAGCTCAAACTTTCTTAAAGCAATAAAATCTGATATTTTGTGAAACTGCCTGATGCATCAGTCACTGTAGGAAGTTGAAATGTTGCATTATTTGCACATTTTTCCTAGACAGGTAATTTTCCCAAATCTGACCAATCACTAGGCCTGTCACAATAACAGATGTTGCTGGATGATGAATTGATAATCAATAATATTGTTGTTTTGAGACCTTTTTTAAGTAAAATAATGATAACTGTATAATAACGCAAGAACACACCTATCAATAAACTTTAAATTCTAACGAACATTTAACACCGCAGCTAGAAGACATTTTAAATATCTAGAATAAACGCACAAAAATTAATTATGAACTCTCTGCAAACAACATTTTCCTTTGAAAAAAGTTGAGACCAAAGAACCAAATTCAAGATTTTTACCATCCAGTTTTTGGTAGGATGAGAGAGAAAAGAGACAAACAATTTTAATTTTGTGATTAATTGATTTGCTGCTTATTGCAAAACTCTAGCCAATCACCTTAATGTTTTCAGTAATTTCTTCCTTTCTGACCAATCACTGCAACTCGGCTGAATTTTGAAATTTAGAAAGCCGAACCTACAAGATGAAACAATAAAATTTGCCTTTTCCCCCCCAAACAATTTCAAAACATTTGTAGGATTTGCTTAAACTGAGCATGTAGTTCACAATCAGAATCATTTTACTCCTTGTGCCAGTAAACAGATTCACAGACTGGAAAAATGCTTTGGTGTTAATCTAACAAATGTAGAAACAGAATTTAAAATAGATATACAGTGGGGGAACAAAAGTATTTAGTCAGCCACCAATTGTGCAAGTTGTCCCACTTATAAAGATGAGAGGCCTGTAATTAACGTCATAGGGAGAACTCAACTATGAGACACAAAATGAGAAAACATATCCAGAAAAATCACATTGTCTGATTATTTATTTGGAAACTTTGGTGGGAGCAACATTTCTGGCTCTCACAGACCTGCAACGTCGTCTACTTTCTCATTTTGTCTCACATAGTTGAGGCCTCTCATCGTTTTAACTTGCACAATTGGTGGCTGGCGAAATATTTTAAGAAAAAGAAAAGTATTCAGAGTGGCAGATGCTGTGATTTTTCATAAAACATGCTGGATTTGCCAAGAGACGGAGTTACAAAACCATTTCATGTGTTGCTATGTGCCCCTATCGCACCCTAACAACCTTTTATGTTTATCAAAATGTCAATACATGATGCTAAAAGCTCTTGCAATTACATTAGACTCTACAGTGTTTACATTTTACTCAGGTGTGTAGGCCTGCTTTTTTTTTTTTACCGGGGAAACCTGGGCTTGACTCGAGGTACAATAGGTAAATAAAGCCCTTGCTACAATCAATTACATAAGATGTTGTAACCATGGAGACGGAGTACGGAAACTGCTGTAAATGATGTGAGTGAAGCCGTCAGTGTGTGATTTCTCCCTCGTCGCTATTGGAGAGGGAGCGAAGCGAGGTTTGTGTTAGCAGAGAGAGTTTTTCCCACACAGAGAAGAAGAAAGATGGTGACGAAGAAACGTCCCCGTGCTCCACCTCAAATCCTTTCCCACCGAAGGGAAGTTTCTCTTACCCAAAAAGGAAACCTTCGAGAGCCTAACCTTCAAGATCGCTGCAAAACGTCCAGGAACAGCAAATACAGCAGAAATTCTGCAACATAATGTGATCGTTTTTACTTATCCAATTATAAAAGTGGGAGAGTTTCACAGCAAGAACACCAAATCTTAAAAAGTATTTCTTATCTAGTTTCTAGTGCAAATAGCTTAAGAAACTTGAATTAAGACAAAACTAATATAAAAGTAACTTATCAACAAGATATAGAGACTTGCTTTAAGTAAATAATTTCTTTTTATTGATAAAGTACTTGTTGTATTCGCAGATAAATTAACTTATAACCTGGGGAAATTGTTGTGTTAGAAGTCAATTTATCTGCCAGTGGAACTTTTTCATCAATATTAAGGAATTATTTACTTAAAACAAGCTTCTAGATCTTGCTGAAGAGATACTTGTGAGTTAGTTTTGACTCATTTCAAGATATTTGCACTAAAAAAGAGATTAAAAATACTTGGTATGATTTGGTGTTTTTGCAGGAAAAATACTGGATTTCATCTCGTTTGATGCCCTTAGTTTTTAATCAGAGTGAAAGAAAACCACTTTTGTATATTTTTATGCAAAACATTCACTATAAAGCTTGTGTCTGCAGTTCAAATCCAGCAGGTGTTTTGGTAACAGCTGTGGCAAAATCCCTTTAACCTGCAGAAACATGCAGAAATACTCCAACCAAATTTTTCCTGTGCCTGCTGTTCCTGGAAATTTGGCGCAGATTAGGAACGCTATGCACCCGATGGTTTCCTTTCTGGAAGGAAACCAACTTTAAGCTCCTTCTTTTATCCAGCAATACGGACATTTATTTGATTTTTTTCTTCTTCTTTGGAACTTAATTGTGTTAACTTTTTACTTGCTTTGTTAATTGTTCATTTTAGAAACAAAAGAGTGTTTCAGGCCGGTTGCGTCACCATAACTCACGTGGACTGGAATTTTTATTGATCTTTTCACGTTTGCCAATTCGTCACCAGGAAAGCTTTGTTTGAAAACTGTGCAGGCTTTATGTGAAAATGTTGGGAGGACATTTTCTCCAGGTCTACACTGAGCTTTAAATCAATGTTTTATACAAAGAAACTATAAAAAAAACAAAACCAAAGTAGAAAAAGAAAAAAATAGCTCTCATAGATCTTCCAGTCTAAGCAAATTAATCCCTTTTCCCTCAGGACTGTGTGGGGGAATTCAAGACGACCACTGTTCTGTAGTTTCAGTGTCCTGCCCTGCAGAGAGCTAAATGCAATCTTTATTTTTAGATACAAGTGTGTTGGAAAAAAACTGACCCAGAAAATAGAATAAAATATGTTGCAGGAAGTGAGTCCAGCCTAGCTCCCTTTCACCTCTGCTCCACTTTGTAAAACCTCCAGGAGTGGAGAGGCAGCAAACAGCGGTACCATGCCTCAGCCCCCAGGGGGGAAATGGCAGAGAACAGAATATGAATTCATCCATTCCTGACAAACAGCGAAGGAAAAACATGCGCTGCTGTTCAAGACGCTTTGACATCCCTACTTCATTCACTTCCTGCCTGCTTTTCAGGGAATCTGAATTCACGTTTGTGGCAGCGTGTAATAAATATTGTTTCAGTGTGTCTCAGTTACTTCGACTAAAAAAGCTTTTGCAATTTGGACTGGGAACAGTTGCAGACAGCAAGAAGTAAAAACGAACAGGAACACTTTATTTGAAAGGTTGCATAAGACATAAACATGACAACATCTGTTATAAACATGAAGGAGTCTTCATGAATGTTGGCATGAAGTGTCATTTGGTAAATAACGGCACTTTTAAAGCAAAGCTGCATTAAAAGTCCATTAATGACACTTTTATTGGACTTTTAATGCAACTTTGGATGGAACAAAAATACTTTCAGTAGTTTTAACACATCATACTTTTTATTTTTACTTGATTTAACAATATGTGCAATATATTATTTTTTTTGTCATACACGATATAATGGCACATATCATGTATGTTATGGATACAGTTTTTATCCAGGACTTTTATGTGTTTTGTGAAATAAATTAAGGATTTTGTGAGAATGATAATGCAATAGACAGATAATATTATAGTCACACTGACTTGCAAGTGTAGGTAATAACTTTATAAATTAAATTTATTACGTTCTATTCAATTTTATTATCTTCATTGCTCAATTGAATTATTTCAACTTGGCAGAGGAATAAAAGCATGAAAGAAAACAAGCAAGGATACAAAAATAGAAAAATAAAACAACAAATACAGAAAAAAAATTGGATGATTGGTAAGTTAAAGTATATAAAATAAATAAATCACAGTTGCAGTTAAAAAGGTAAATGATCATTCGGTTCAGCACTTCTGCCAACGTTCCATTCAAACATGAAACTTCAGCTTTATGACCTTTTTGACTTTTTCTAAGCAGTGTTTATTTGCTGCAACTTGAACTTTGCTTGCACTCAAAACTGAACTATCCTCCATTTGTGAGATAAATTGGAAAATGCACAGAAGTACAAAAATCTGACTCTTGTCCTTGACTTTTCTTGAGGAAAGAAAACAGAAATCCACCTAGATATAAAAAAAGAGAGATCTAAAAACAAACTCAAGAAATCACACAGTGGAAGTTCTTGAAGAAAACAAAGTAGAGCCATTTTAAAAAACTGGTCTATGAAAAGCAAAATGAGGAACTTTATCCACCTTATTCCTATCCCCCATGAGGCTTTGCGTGATTTATGGGCGCAACTTCCGCCGCTAACCGGAACCGTCATTTATTTACATGTTAGCAACTCGCTAACCGGCTTTTAACAGAGGCTTTAGGCTATAAAATATGTGGGAACTCCAGTCATCACATCTTACATGTGGCAATATTGTTTTACCGCAACCTGTAGCTGTTGAGGGGAGGGATGGCGACTTGAAGAAATGGCCGCAAACAACCCGGACTAGCATAGTTAGCTACTTCACTGACTCAGCTGCTGCAGATGCATCTGTGGGTTTTCCTCATGTGTTTTGTCTAGGGCTGTAACGATTCCTCGAATGATTCGAGTACCTCGATTATTAAAATTCCTCGAGGAAAATTATCTGCCTCGAAGCTTCGTTAAATTATGTTTAATTACTTAGCGTACCATACTCAGGTTGGGTGATTATGTTGCGCTACGCTCTCACTGCCGCCCTATGAGTTGTTGATGAAAGCTAAGTGTTAGCAGCATGACATCCAATTTTCAAGCCCGGGCGGATTGATAATAATGTCGGGTTTCTATCATTTCTTGGGGGACCAATAAGCATCCTTAAATTGAGTACGGCAGCCTCTCTTCTCCCGGAGTTGCTGCCTGGTGGCAGTGAAGAGCGCGGCGGGTGCATTCATAAAGGTGAGGGGATAGACTGAACCCTGCGGGCGGCTGCGCTGTAGTTTACGCTCAACGTAAGTGTAGCTTTACGGACGAACCAGTAAATAAATTTCATATCACCCCAGTCTCAACAAATGGGTGGAGGAGCACATAGCAGCGGTACAGAGCTGGTAGATGCGTTTCTGTGTGAGAGACGAAGGAACCAAATCCAGTCGTTCACATAGACATAAAAGCTATGAATGAATGGGGAATGCGAGAGTTCATCTTGACTGAAAATAAATACATGAACTAAGAACTGAAGTACCGAACCCTTTTTACAAATGTCTGTGAGCCTGCCTCTATTATTAAATTGAATATAAATTCTGATGTGTGTATAATTTTTGTCTAGGTTAACTTAAAAAGTGAGCTACTGATGATACAGGTTAATTTTCTAAACTACAGAAAAGTAAATGTAGGGATGCAAAAATATAAAAATTTGTGCGGGTGTTGATATATTATAGTATTATAGTATTAATACTGCTGTTATGGTAGAACTTAGTCAATTAATCGACTAAGAATAATTGAAAGAATACTCGATTACTAAAATAATAGTTTACAACAACCCTAGTTGTGTCATTTTATAGTCTTTTTGGATCAAGTGTTCGCCTAAAAAAGGCACAACATGATATTAAATCGACGTTAAAATTTATGTGAAGCTCAGAGAAACGTGGTTTACATCAGTATTGTGATTGTATTGCACCTTCCTTGCTTCATCAATAACATTCAAGACAATTTTGTATCCATTTTAATGCAGCGACATATATTTGGCAATATATTTTTTTTAAATTGCAACAACAATATCACCTGCAATAAATCCATATTTTGATATAAAAACCCGTTAGCACCTTAGACTTTTAGTAGGAACAAAAAAATCCACTTTTTTTTAGATCTTTAGAGTTTCAAATGAAAGTAACTGGATATATACTTATATTCAAGATGTTTCACTTGTGTATCAGAAAAACTGTAAAAGTGTAACAGACGTTTCTGCCAGTTTTTCCACTTTTGGCAGCAGCAGAAAAAGCCAACGGCTCCAGGAATTTAAAGAATTCAGACTATTATCACAGCTGCCACTGAGATTCTTCTGGGTCATTTCAATCATGTGAGAATTTCCTTAATAATAAAAATAAATATTTTACAAGTTTAAAACAATAAAGAGACATAACTCAGTAAGGTCAAAATGTTAAACTTGCACAAACTAATCAGCGCAGAAGCATAAATCAAGAACACATTTGCATTTAACACTAAGGACTATTGTGGTTCCAGTTAACAATTTATTCTGATTTAGAAATGGTATGTGGCGCATTCCTGGTAAGTAATCTAATATAAAGTAGACATAAGAAATAAATGTGTAATTGTGCAGCTGAGAGACAGAATAGCATCTTACTGACATGCTATTCTTATATAATTCAGACTCTGTGGTCACTTTTGAATAATAGAATTTAACAAACATTAAACATATGGTTTAAATGAAAACTCCTTTTCTCTTTGTAGCATATTTTTCTTTTTTGTCACCTCTTTCTGTGACCCAGCACACAAACAAAGAAGACAAAAGCTGCACATTGTGTGAGAAAGAAACACAAATGTGCCAGCACACCTCTACTGGAGCCTGAACACAGTTACAATAGGACATTTCTGTGCCTTTGTGGACCTGCTGCGTGCAGCTTAACATCTTCCAGGCTAGAAAATGACAATGCAGTGACAGCTGTTGAAAAGCAAACAGCTTTTACTCTGTAGATGTACCTCACCGTGGTCTCCACAACAAATCACAAATACTTCATGCGAAAAGAGAAATCTTACAGATCTTAGAGGTATTCAAAACATGGGTGAGCCCTAACAAGATACTAAACTTGATGAGTCAGGTCTTGTTCACTCACCACTTGTTTTTTTCTAAAGAAGCTGACAGCCCACCTCCTAAGTCCAGAGAGTTTTAATGCACCACTTCACCAACCAGTCATTTTTCTTTTTCCTTAGGAGGCTTTAAAAAAGAAGGAATGTTTATAACAAATGAAGAATGCTACCTTGAGACCTGAATATACTAAAGCAAGCTCAGGAAGCAGGGCTGAAATGATTAATCACGATTAATCGGTTATTGAAATGATCGTCAACTAACTTAGTAAAACAATTAATCGTTATATAGTGTATGCAGACTCAAAAAAAGTAATCAACTGAAAGAACAACATATTCAGAGCAGTAATTAAGCCCAAACTATTCAAAAATATAATAAGTTTGATTTTAAAATAAAAAAAAAACAACCTGTTTGTAAATATCTTCTACCCAGAACTACACAAGCAGCCTTGTTTTAGCTTCACCCGGTTCAAGTTCAGTGAAAAAGCATAATTCCTATCCAATTATTAATCAGTTAATCAAAAAAAGATTAGCCCTTCACTGTATTGGTGCAAAGACGAGCAGAAATGGATGAGCTTTTCAAATGTTAATGTTGGAAGTATTTTTTAGCTGCAGATTCATCCTTTGCTACAAATGATCAAGTGTACGGTAAAGAAATGTTGTTATTGCTTTTATTTTCTTATTTAAAAATGTATTTGCTTATTAGCATCTTCTGATGTATATCTAATATTACATAAATGGCTTAAAATGTGCCAATTTTTATTGACTAATCGATTAATTGTCATAATAATTGATAAATAACTAAAGTAATCAGTTGTAGCTCTAATATAAAAGCATTTAAACAACAACATAAAGAGTTTTGTCACAGATATTTTGTCTTTCTGTTGTCAACAGACGTTGCACATCCTGTTGTCAGCCTGTGATTTGGACTCTGCACCACCGTTCCTGTTGAGAACCAGCATGAATAAAATTCACAGGGGTTCCTGCCTGCAGCCAGCCTGTCCCGCTGAGATGGATGCAGTTTCCCCCAGATGCCGGTGAGCGGCTCCTGGGCTAATTCTTACTGACCCTTCGCGCTCTAAACCCTGAAATGCAGCCAAGCAAACCGAACAAGTAGAAGGGAGGATAAGCAACTTAGCAGAGGGCTAGCTGAAGGGATTTCAGAGCAGCACTGTCTGGAAGCTGAGTGCACAGACTGCTGCTGGAGAGTCCTGAGGTAAGCCCACAACAAGAGTCGTCTACCGACATGAAATAATGCCAACCGAGGATCTCACCCACTGAGAGATTAAAGGGGACCTATTTTGCAAAATTCACATTTGGCTAGTTTTGTGTTTCCATTTGGGTCTCAACTGCTTCTAAAAACAGTCAAAGCTCTTAAAAAAGAATCCCGTTTTGGTAATAAGTTAATGTCCTTAGGTTGCTAGGTCACATTCAATGAGTATTACACCATTGCCTAGCAACCCAAAACTGAGCTCCAGCATGTTTGGTCAGCTGGTTTTACCGCTGTATCTGCTATACAATGGCTGCTGGAAAAAACAAGTGTTTTGTTGTTGGTAGAAACCACTTCTACAGCATTCTTGCTGGTTGTGCAGGAGACTCCACTTCTGCTTTTCAAAGATGTTGTATAATTGCACATCTGTTTGCTCAAAATAGGCAGAACTGATCATAATAAAATCTCATCATCCAAGAGTGATTTTAAGCAAAAGAAGAAATGTGGTGAATATGTTTTGTTAGGCTTAAGGTGCATTCCTAACTTGTTCACCTTTAATCTTTAACTTCTGTGCTATAACGTTAAAGGGTGTTAAAGATTCACTGGTCAGCTTGGAAACCAGCTGACCAGTGAATCAGCTGGTTCACTGAGTACATCGACAGCTGACCAGTGAATGTACTCAGCAGAAAATAGCATCTGATCCTAAGCTTGATCTGATTCGATTCAAATCAAAAGTAAAGCATCAAACTACAAGCTGCTGCCTGACCCCGATCTGTAGCCAATTTATTAATGATGCATATTCTTTAATATCCAGAATCACGTAATATTTTTCATCAAAACCACAACTTTAACAAATATCTCATTTCTGCCAAACTTGAACAACATTGCACATAATTGAGATTTTAAAAAGGGACTCATAATTTGAGCTTTAATTTTTTTTTATTGCTTTTGGTAATTTAGCAAAGACATAAACTGACCCAGATCGGTGGTCAATGAGTTACAGTGTTCTCAGCCTGCTGAATATTCAAGGTCAAATTATTTGGTTTCTTGAGTTTGTCTTACAGTAACAACTGTGAAATCTCTCCAAGTTCCTGTAATTCCTGTAAATGATTAATGTAATCATTATCCAGTCTGTTCTCCAATGATCAATAAGAGTGATAAACCAAAGCATTCCTGATAAAGTAGGTGGTGTGTTTGTCCTGTCTTTGGGAGAATAACTAAAATCAGCTGATTAGCTTAAGAAAAGAAAAAGGGATGAAGTGAAGCAACACACTTCTGATTCCTAAGGAGGTTGTTTTCTTAAATCTTTGGCCTCAATGTTAATTTTTTATGTTATTTTCAAGTTCTGATTAAACTTATTTCAGATAGCAATGAGACTGATGGTAATTACACTTTGAAGAAATATCTTTTCTAATATTCTGACCATTTTGCTTTCTAATTCCTGCAGTGCTGCCGCCTCAGCAGCTTTTCACTTTCACAGGATCATCCATCAGGGGGATTAATTAAAAACACAGCGAGAGCCCAAGGAGACCCAAATGAAGGAAAAGCAGACAAGCATACCAAACTGATGCCATTGTTTTCACAGCACACACACCAGCAAACATGCAAATTAAATCCTCCACTTCCAAAGGTCACAGTAAATACAAATAAAGGTACTGCGGGTGCTCCCAACTCAACCACACCTTAGAAACTCACAACTGCAAATAAAGGAAACACAATACTAACAGGGACAACAGCGGTTTCAGGAAAGCTAGAGATTAGACAGGATATGGAATAAGACTGAAACGATTAATCGGATTAATCACGATAAATCAATTACTGAAATAATAGTCAACTAATTTAGTAATCGATTAATTGTTAACTGGAGTACAGACTCAAAAAAAAGCTAATTTACTGAAAGAGCAATAATCTTTATTTAAGATTGAATCCAAAGCTTAATCAACACCATACTGATACAAAGTCAAGCAGAAAGGGCAGAGCTTTTCCCGTCCATGTTGATGTTAGAAGTATTTTTTAGATGTAGATGCATCCTTTGCTACAAATGATCAACCATACGCAAAAGTTGTGCTATATTATTACATTTTAGGCAACAAAATGTTTATTTTCTTATCTAAAAAGAAACAGACGTGTTTATTTGCACCTTTTAATGTATTTCTAACATAAAAAAGGCTTAAGTTGTTCAAAAGTACGCAAAATGTGGCAATTCTTGTCCAATCGCCAGAATCATTAGTTGCAGCATTGCCATAATGTAACTATTATAAGACAGTTTTTTATTGACAAATATCGATCAATCGATTAATCGTCAGAATAACTGATAGATAGATTAATCAATAATTAAATTAGTTGCAGCCCTACAGTAATACAACTATTACACTTAAAGCAAACTGAATGCTGACTGTTCTGACTGTTTGTCTGTTGGGTTGTAGGTAATTTGACCAGAACTGGTCAGATTTTAATATTTTGTGATTATTGCTAGTCTGGTTTTTTTTTTGTTTGTTGTTTGTTTTTTTTTCTTTTTTGAAGCCTGGAGCTCCTGCAACAAAACTCTGGCATCTTTCCGTCAAATAAACTCTTTGTTGGACGGCATCATGTGAGGAGGCCATTCACAAACACACTACACATAATCATTCTGGCTCAATCTGCTGAGCTCTGCCTCTAAACTTCTTTTGTTTCTTTGTTATCCTCTGAACTCTCTTGTACCAGCAGAAAGAGGATGAAGAAGTGTGTTTGAGCACAGCAGTATTTTTCTGGGAAAACGGCCCTGCCCTCATTGTTTTCTGTCGTGAGAATGTCCCACTGTAGTTCCCAGAAGGGAGACAAAACATGAGAGAGGGAACTTACTATGTTTTTGCAAATAACAGTACAAGAAGCAACAGGTCTGTTACATGAAACAGAAGCAAAACCTCTCATTTCACTGAACTCTCTTAGAAGAAAATCGTGCATTTCATGAGCTGTCCATCACAGGGCAACACAAAGACACAGAACAAACAACCAGGTAGATAATCTGACGTGTTTTTGGATGGTGGGAGCAGGCTGGAGTACCCAGAGAGAAAAACACAAAAACGGTAAAGAGAAAAGACTTTAAAAGTCACAGCCGTCTTGTTCAGAGGTAACAGTGATAACCTGTAAGCCTGTTTTAATGAGTAATAAATCGATTAATCAATTAATTAATCATTTGCACAAATTATCCTTTTTCTCTTCTCTCTCTCTTTCTGGCAACAACTGGATGACTAAAGTCTGCAGTCTGGTGCTTTAGTCTCAACTAGCCTCTTTTGACGAACAATTTTGTTTGCAGAGACTTCACAATTCATTTTATTTGTTGTTTTGTTTATTTATTTTTTATATTTATTTCCAATTCCAGTGTTAAATTAATTGGAATTCAAAGTTTATTTCTCTTTGAGAATGTGGTCTTGCATTATTATGTCATTATTACCATCATATTACTTGTTAATGTCCTCAAAACAACAATATTATAATTTTTTCCAATAACGTCTGGGACAATTTATCATACAGAAGAATTTGTTCTCCTGACAGGTCTACTAATGTCGAATTTAGACAAACAGAATGTAAACCACATTCAAAACATAAAACTTTTCATTCTATCGCACATTAACATTGAACCACTAATGATCATCCCGAAATGTCTTGGTGAAATTAGACAGTTTGTAAAGCAGTGAATGAATTTGCGTCCTCTCTAATAAGACCTGCTTTCTTTATCTTTCACACTGATGATTCTCTGAGAAGCAGTCCTTCGTTTATCTCTCATAAATGCTAAACTTCCAGTTCCAACTTATTGTTTTTTCTACATGCAGATTATTTTCTTCCACTTCTCGCAGTTTTGAGATAAAGTCTTCAAACTACTGGCTGAAACAGTAACATTTCCAGCTTGTGTCCAACATTTCTTAGAAATGACCTAATTGAACTCCTGCCTTTGACTGTACACATCACACTAGTGCCATTTTCATTTCTTTTCGTTACATACAAGTTAAAAACAACAACAACTGTCTTATGGTAAGATAACGTTAAGTTATGGCTTCCAGAAATGCAATAAAATACCATTCAGGTAAAAACCAACCAGAAGAAATTGCTGACATTTTTTGTTACTCTAACAAAGAGAAAAGGAATGCATATTTTTTGATTCACACAAGGTTGCTCCTGAATATTTCTGGGTTTTTTTTTGTAAGAACAAACAATTTGAGTGGGTTGAAGAAGCTGTCACAATCAAACATTCTTTGTTTTTTAATCTTTGTTGTGTCTGCAGAAGGAGTCCTGACACAGAAATGTGAAAAATGCAAACACTGGTTGCTGTGTTCCAGTCAACGAGGGATTTTCAGTTCACCCAAGATACCGGCTTCAATATAAGAGGTTTGTAATGCTACGTACAGAAGACTAATAGCTGCACAGATAAAACGGCAGAGCAAAGCAACATCATGGCTAAAAGGAGGGAAAGAGGAAATGTAACCCTGACACTTGCGGTGCAAAATATAAAAACCCAAATCGATGTTTTGAGTTTCACTCAGTTCAACATGGAAGAAACTATGGCTGCATGTTGCAGCATCAAGCCCTGACATGCAGGGATCTGAGTTGGGTTCCAGGAGAGCGGAGTAATGCTTCCTTATGCAAAAACCATTTCTAAGAAGAGCGCTGATGCATTACGTCACTTTTGAATAATTAGAAAAGTTGAGATCAAAACCAGAAATTCCTCGTGTCCCTCATGGTGCAATCACTCTTCAGAGGGGGATGTTAGGGTTAGGGGTTAGGGTTATTAAATCTCCTTATGGATCCACAGTCACATTAATGGAGGGCAGAGATGAATGTGACAAAAATCATTTTAGAGGCTTGATTAAAGGTTTTACACTAATTTGGAATGAGTACACTGTAAAAATGGATTCCGAATACTAGCGGTTAAAAGGATTTAAATTTGAATCATCAATGTTAGTTTTTCCATGTAGTTTTCAACACTTGAGGTTGAAACAGTTGAGTTGGAGTAAGATTTTGAGTTTCCAACCAGCTTTACTTAGTTTAGCAACTGCGCTAATGCTAAAAATTAAACCAGCTTGTATGCTAAGTTACATTATTTGGGAAAAGGTTTCCCTACCTCCTCAGTAGAAAACAATTTAAAAGTTGATTATTTCATCAATGTTTAAAGCTTTATTACAACATGATTAGAAATGTTGTTCTGTTTTAACATGGAAAGACGAGTCAAAGTAACATAAATCCAATTGGTTTGAATTTAACCAATTTATTTCACTATGTTTTAGTAGGTATGTTAGTATCAATTGTCTGGTGATTACAGTACTGACTGCTCCATCACCTTAAATGTTATAGTGCAGGTTGAAATTTCATAATGTAAACATACACAGAATATCATTTTGTTTTCCAGGACTTGTTAGCAACTGGTTGATTTAAAATAATTACTCATTTTCAGGCAAATAGGACTCAAAGGGATTAAATAAAGTTCATGGTTATAAGAATGTATATTCCAAGAAATCATATTTTGATTTGTTTGTTTTTGCTAAATTTACATCATTTCCACCCGCAGAATGTATGCGAGTTGTTTTATCCTTACAGTCACTATTTAATACTCGTTAGACTCTAAGAGTTTGTTTTGGGAGTGTATCTGATACTTGTTAGAGGAAGTTAGGGGAGTTTTAAAGGGACAGGCTGTAGAATAATTGGATTTCATTTGACTCACCTGCGTTGTAAAAGCGGTCCAGAACGGTGGTCTCCCCAAAGTCCAGTTTACTGAAGTTCACCGTGTCCAGCTTGCTGCCCACCCTGTCGCAGGCGTCCTTCAGACACTGGAGAGCCATGCTTTCCGCGTTATTCTGCTGGCTCGCCTCGCCGTTCACCACATAAGCCACCGTCACCGGCCTGCTTTTGCACGACTTGCCGGCGGACAGCAAGCCTCCGGTTTCCACCGGACTGTCCCCGGAGGTCGGGCTGTGTCCGCTGCCTCCAACCAGCGGATCCTGCCAGAAAGTCCCGGCTGCTGGAATTCCTCCACCACCTCCACCGCTGTTGCTGCTGGAATGTTCCCCGCTGACAGCCTCCCTGTCGGGACCAGCACCGAAGGACGGCACCGGGAAGGAAATCCCTTCTTGGTCTTGGTTCATCATCTTTCAAGTGTCACTTAAAGTGTTGTTTGCCGGTGCAGCGGTCCTCCATGGAGAGCTAGCGTTACCCACGGCCGCAGCTCATGAAGCTCCTGCACGGACACGACGTGGAACCTTGCCCCGTCTCCACGCAGGTAAACAGCCTGTTAGACGCACAAGTGCAACTCCACGTCATGCTGCATGCTTGTCGCTGGTGACGCTGTGAGCCGCTGTAGATTGACCGGAGTCACGACGATGTTCCGCTGGGAAAACAGGCGAGGAATCTGTCGCGGAATCTGCACATTCCGTCTCAGCTCGAGAAAAGAAATCCATCCACTGTACTTCTCAAAGTTGAGCAACAATGCCCTGTGTGCCAGTGCAGCGGCAGCAGCAACGCCCACAGGAATTACAAATGTCACTCTGAGTGGACGTTAGGCGCAGCGCGGCTTCGCTTCTGCGCAGCGGCTCGTCATCTTTCAAAAGAGAAACTGCGCCGCGCAGACGGAGAGAGGCAGGCAGGCAGACAGGCAGGCACACCCTGAACTCTTATCTCCCCGCACAGCCCCGCCGACTGGGCGGAGAAACAACTGGGCCAGCTTGGAGTAACTGGGTGGAGGCAAAACATTGTGCACTCCAGGACAGGAGCAGCAAAGTAAATAGTGACGCTATTCCTCAGATCGATTAATCGAAATAAGAAACTGTTTCCCTAAGCTTTCTGATACGCACTAAGTTTCTTTTCTTTTCAGAAAGAGAGAAGATGACACCACGTCGATCATCTTTAATGCTAAACCAATGTTATAAAACATATGTAGAAATGCAACCAGAGCAACAACGGGGTTATAAATTCGGCTAAACAAATGTAGGACCTCACTTTGCTTGGGATTAGTATTTAGGAATGATGTAATTGATTCAAACAGATACTGCTTGGCGCCATCTCAAAGCTTTTCCTGTGAAAGGCGGACCTCTGGTGGTCAAAAGTAAATATTACAGGAAGTTAAAACAACAATCATGCACAAGCACAATTTATAGAGACTAAATAGCAGTTATGTTTATGGACTGTGGGAGTAAACACACATGCACAGTTTTAGACCCAGGACTTTTTGCTACAAAGTGCCAGTGCTACTAGCGGCACCACTGCAGCCCCTGGAAGTGTCTATATTTTTACAAAACTTCATCAAAAATATACAGTAACCTATAAAAAAATCCCTATCTCTTGAGCCTTTTCACATTTTGTTGATGTAGTGTTTTTTTAAAATCAAATCTGTGAACAGAGATGTTTAAATTTGTTGTCATATGTTGATAATCTCATTGATCTGTGGATATCTGCATGTCCTCTAATAAGAAGTACCACCAGATTAGTTGCAGGATATCTGGTGATGCTACCTTAAATGTGACCTATTATGCAAAATAAATCACATTTTGCATGTTTTTATACTTCCATGTGGGTTTCTACTCCCTCTGTAAACAACTTAAAACCCTTTCAGCTGTTATTTGGCAATAAACTAATGTTTTTTGGTGTCTGGAAAATAAGCCATTTAGCCCCGTTACCCATCAACCCAAGCAGAGCTCCAGCACTTTCTTCAGCTTGTTTTACCGCTGTATGCGCTGTACAATGGCTGCTGGAAAAGACAAGTGTTTTGTTGTTTACTTATTCAGAAACCACTTGCTGCATTCTTGTTGGTTGTGCAGCAGGCTCTGCTAATCTTTTTCAAAATGTACCGTTTTGTAATTGTGTATCTGTTTTCAGCCATTGTCACGTGTGTAAATGTTGAAGTTTGGGGGGCGTGGCCAGCAGCGTGCTACTTGGATTTAAAGTGACAGAGCCCTACAACAACTCCTAAAACGAGCTCAAAATAGGCAAAACTGACCACACTAAAATCTCATTATTTAAGAATGATTTTGTGGAAAATCCTGTCCTAATCTGTTCAAGGAAGCAGCAGTCCTACAAGGTGCAGATGTTCTGCACTGGGTTGGCAAAGGTTCACAAAGGCTTGTAGCATTTGAGGCTTGAGGCAAGTTTGAAAATACTTCTCATGTAAAATCTGTTCCGCATGTTTTGGATTCTTCCCTGTTTCAGAGCAACGGATTTAAACTGGATCTGGTTCCTGCAGAACTTGATAATCAGCTGGATGAAAGCAGGGAAACGTCTGCAAGCATCCAGGGCAACTTTTACTGAGAAACATTACAGCACAAAACAAAGAAATCAATGTTGCTTCAAATGAGAAAAAGGAAGAACCATAAACACAAACCGTGATTTTTATGGACGAATATTTATTGCAAATGGATATAATGAAAGGGAAATAAACAATTATTTGTTCCCATACAATTTCCTTCTGTTTTTGCTTTTATGGGTTACACATAAATGTTTCAGCGACAAAAATAACCTGAGCAGCTACATAAAAGCTGTTTTTAATTAGGGGTTCAATTTATTGGCCAGCCGATTTATTGGTGTCGATTTCCTTCATTTTCAGAGATTTGCGATTGGCTGAGTTTTACATGTGAAGCCGAACTTATCCACCGATCTCATCTACCTCAGCAAAGGTCTAAAATTCCACCAGTGTCCTCTGCTCTCCGTGAGGAAGGTTTGACGGATAGACCGGCCCACCAGGTCAGGTCTGCATGTTTACCGCTGCACTGTTGCTAATTCAGCAACTTTGTTACTATATTGAGCAACATTTCAGGCAAAAAAAAAATGGTATCGGCCAAAATCCGAATTGGCAGGTCAGGCTTTTGGAAAGCCTAGCGATTGGCAGGTCCGATTACCGATTGCAGTTTTTGGTAATCAGAAAACTGCAATCAGTGCACCCCTATTTTCAATTGATAATTTAATTTATTATGGGGAAATAATCTATCCAAAACACACGGTATGAAAAAGTGAACAAAATCTGCCAATGAAACTATGGAAGAACTTTTTCATCAATATTATGGAATTATTTACTTAAAACAAGCTTTGTTGCTGAAAAATTTAAAAAGTTGCTGAAAAGTTACTTATAAGTTAGTTTTGTCTTATTTAAAACTATCCAAAATTACTTGGTAAGACTTTGTGTTTTTGCAGTATTTGCTTCTTATGTAGTTATGGTCATTATGTTTTGAGATATTTTGTCTTACTCTGTGTTGTCAGTTTATACATAATCTCATTTCTACAGGTCAGACTGTAATCAGGGTTAAGGTTAATCACAGTTGATACATGGTTTTAAAAGGTGGGTAATTACTTTTAATACCGTGGCATGGGTATAAAGTTATAATATTATGACTTTATTCTTGTAATTTTATTTTATTTTCTTAGCATGGCCCTACTCAGTTTGGAAAGTTTTGTTTCCTTTTTAAATGAAATAATTTGAAAACAGCTTTAATGAAAAGGCAAATATTACAAATGGCAAATACTTTTTCACTGCATGTTTATGTCCACGAGTTTGAACGAGTTTCAACAAAATGTCTGCCTGGTTTTGTTTCACAAAATCTACAACAACACTAGTTCCACCTACTGGCAAAAACCAAAACCTTTAATGCTAAAAAAATGTACAAAGTTGTACACAACAGTTTGAAGATGATGACAACTTTGGTAAGAGTGACAAGTCATGGTATTGCGAGAAATGGAAGAGCTTGTTCACTGGAGTGAAAATAACACCTTAAACCTCATGACTGACATCAAAAGGAGGCCTTAAAAAGAAAGTAAGAAAAGCAGGGCAAAGGGTTAAAAGGAAAAGAGGGAGAAAAGAAGAAAATGCACTAGAAGCCTCCTTCACCTGCAGAAAGAGAAAAAAACAAAACAGAAACCTCAACGACCAACAGCATATAACAACAAAAACACTGAAAAGCACACAGTATTAATTAATAAAAGATTTACTTAATGGCAACATGTATGTATAAATATATCAGCTGTGTTTCCTAAAAACTACTTTCTCCATTAAACATTTTAAGACAATTAAAAACAAAACAAAGTCTATCTGGGTGTTGTTCCGTTGTTTTGCCACTAGGTGTCCCAGAGTGACCATTGTTGAATTTTCATTAGCCGACTTCAGCAGTGCGAAAATACCCGCCACCACATGGGTTCGTTATTTCCTAAAATAAATCAGTTTTTTATTTATTAACATGAGTGCAAATCCTTCACAACACCATCTACATTTACAATGAAGTTAAAAATGAGCAATTAATAAGATGAACATGTGTTTTTTTTGTCAATAATGTCTAATAAAACCAGCTTAAAGTACATCCAAGTTAATGTACACAATAAAATATAATTACAGCAAAAGCTGTCAGTAGATGAGTTGTAGCATTTCATTTAAAAGTAAAAGAACACTAACCTTGAATACAGAGTTACAGATAAAAGAAAGCAAACATAAATGTTTGCCTGCTGGATATGTCTTGTTTTGGACACTGCAGAGAGGTTGAACGGCAGGTTGTTTGCCCCAAAGTTCTCAACTTTAAAGTAACATTATAAATTAAGCATGATGTGTTTGTGTAGTAAGATGATAATCATGTTTTTATTCATAGTTCTTGGAGGAAGGTTTGTGGAGATGGGTAGCGTAAGCACCATTCAAGTAGAAATAAAGCAATCGTCCAGTAAAAAAACTTCTAAGAGTAAAATAGTATTTGGTAAAAATTATTTCTCTTTAGATTAGACATGAATTAAATATAAAATAAAGAAGGCCAGTTCAATAGCTGACATTGAAACAGAATAGTTCATCTCTAACCAAAGTGTACATTAGGGTGACACAAATTTTCACTTAATCATATTTATCCTTTAATAATTTGTACGTATAATTTGACTTTGTTGTTAAATTTGTTAGTAATTTGTTTATTTCCAGATGAACAGGTCTCCTTCTCTCTACAATATTCAGCAACTTTTAGATTTGTCTTTGGTCCAGAACTCCTGAATCAAATGGTTCAATTACCTCCTGACTATGCAGAGTGCTAATTAATTATTTGATTCGGATTTGCTGAAACCGAAACACCAAAGACCAAAGTTTGAGACTTCTGGTGCACAGGAACATTCAGAGTCCAGAGAAACTCCAAAAGTCAACTTAGGATGGATGACAGAGTCGTGGAAAATGGCAGGACAAAAGTCCTCTAGGACATAAAGACACAAGCAGAAGACATGGTGATGGCTGTCTAACAAGACACTCTGGTTTTGTCTGTCAGTTGTGCATTTTTATGGTAATGGTTAAATGTAACTTCTTCTATTACCATGGAGAGTACAATCTAACTTGACAAAAAAATTTTTGCAGGGTAATTTTGATCAATTAGGTATACGTTTTTCAGTAATGCTACAACTAAATACCTTTATGGATCTTTCTTTTCATGGCTTTTTCAATGTGCCCAGTCAATGTTTGTATTTAGCTTGGACAGATGCATTAAGAGGCTCCAAATTTGTATTATTCTATTTTTAAAACACAACTTTGCTCAGAGGGATTATTCAGAAAGAGCTATTAAGACGCTACAAGATGTCTGGTGAACTATTATGTGTCCTTGAACAGATTAAGATGAGTCTAAGGGCCATACAAAACATGTTTATAAATTTGTTATGTGCAAAATAATTCTTAGATAATGAGATTTTAGTCTGCTCAGTTCTTCCTGCTTTAAAAATGAGCTGGTTTAGGGCACCTTGTCACTTTAAATCCAAATAAGCTGCTGCTGGCCACACACAACTCAACGTTTACACTCGCTCATTAAAATAGCTGCAAACAGACGCACAGTTATAGAACTGTACATCTTTGAAAAGCAGAAGTGGAGCCTCCTGCACAACCAACAAGAAAGCAGAAAGTGGTTTCTGGATGGTAAGTCAACAACAAAACACTTATCTTTTATAGCATCCATTGTACAGAGCACTTTACCTAGCATGACCTCAGCTCAAGTTGCTAGGAAACAGGGCTGAGCTTCACTCAGGTTGCTAGGTAACGAGGCAGTGCCTGCTTATTTGAGAGGTTTTTAAAACAGCTTATTTCGCAGATAGTAAAAGACATTTACTTGCTGCCAAAAAATGGCCAGTGAGTTTTTTAAGCACTATTTTTAGAAGCAGTTGGAGGTACAAAAACATGCAAAATGGGAATTTTGTATAATAGATCCCTTTTAGGAGGCATACTGTGGCTGAAAACTTATCTTTATCTGAAATTACATAAAGTTCCTATTGTTGTAAGTTTAGCGTCTAAACATATTCAGAGGTGAGAGAGCATTAGGAAAATTAGCTTCCATCCAAATATATTATTAATATGCAGGGTGGAGATGCATGAGAGTTGAGCTATATAGCACATGTGTCAAACTCAAGGCCTGGGGGCCACATCTGGCCTGCTGTAACTTTTTATGTGGCCTTTTAAACTCCAAATTACATCAATAAGTCCCTCCAGTTTTTCACAAATCTGCTAAATTCACACAAAATCAGCAAATCTCCAAATTTCTTTCAGAGTTTACTGCAGATTTTCTCAAAATTGGTCAAAACCATTGAGTTTAAGTGACTGCTGCCTTAGCCTTACTGGATGTCAAGTTATAGTCGCTAATTACAGTGAGTAATAAAAATTCACATTTAACATCATCCAAATATTGTAAACATTTCTTACAAACATTTATAAATTGGCACCACCAAATCTGTAAGTTTGAATGCAAAAAAAAACAACAACACAAAAACAATCACAGAATCCTGGAGGAACAGCTAGTTATTAATATTTTATCAATTTAATTGGTTTTATCAATGTATTCTGGCACAATCAGCTGTTTAAGAACATTCAGATTTTTGATACGACCCAAAATGAAAATCAGTTTGACACCCCTGACGCTGCTGTAACATTTGGCAAAATACTCTATTTAAGCATTACTCTGCAATTGTGATATTGTACAGATTTTTCAAGACGACTGGGATTCAATATATCATGCAGCTCAACTGTATTCTAAATTAGTTTGATATTTTACAGGAGAAATCAAACTGCAGACTTCCAGTTTTGGGTTTTTTTTCAGTATGCGCTCCAAAGTGTTTCGAAGTCAGTTTGACCTGATGCCAATTAAAACGAAGCGTTACTTCGTAATCATGACCTTATTCTAAAAATGCACCAGATGACCTTTCTAGAAATGTCATCTGGGACATTACCGTTGCGCAGTGTACCAGTGTTAGTTTCTTTATGCATCTGCAATGGCAGAAGTAGAAACCAACAACTTGCAGGATGAAGTAATGTATGGACCAACAAAAGTTAAGCATCTAAAGGCTTTTATATGGTGCACTCTCCAAATAAAGCTTCCCATTCTGCTCTGCCACAGACCATAAAATAGCCACTCGTGTTTGAAATGGAGGGAATCACTCACAGAGAGAAACGGCGAGAAGTTCAGTTAGTTCTGCAGTGCAGGTAGGCGATAGATACTTGGAGGCACAGACTTATTGCAGCCCTCCATAGATATCTGCCAAAGTCTACACAAACATTAGAGTGGAAATGGGGAAACAAAATTACAGAAATCTGCTAAGTTTGACAAATGGCGGACCCAGCTTTGCCACCAGCTATTAGCCGGCAATGATTAATAAGTGAGAAAATAATTGCACTTCATTGAGATTGATGACGCCCCATTTAACCTCCCCACTCATCCTGACTGCGCTGCAGAGCACCGAGATGAGCCTCGGACACACTGCTGCTCCGCCGGCCTCATTGGCATCAAACACACACAATCCCACAGATACACACCGGGTCTGTAATGATCCTGTGGGGCATTTTTTAAGAGCCTCGCGGCGCTCCGATCATAAGTTCATTGTTAGTAAGTGAAAAACAATGATCTCAGCACCAGGAGGCCTCTGGGAAGATCTCACTCCACCAATATAGAAGCATTTAAGTCAACCACCGTGGGGAATTAATGACGGTGAAGCCACCATTAAATCCTATGCTAACGAGTTTGCGAGCTTTGGTCCTCTGAGTGCTTTTGCTCTTTTCAATTTGAGCTGCACGCCGTAAATGTGCTCAAATGTGATTTTTCACGGGCGAAATGCAAACAAAACAGCGGCGAACGAGCGCCACGCCGCCTTATCCTCTCAGTCTGCAAAGAGACATGGCCAAGGTTATTAAAGAAGGATGTAGCAGAGCAAGATGGCCGCTGTTGTGACCAGAGGCGGTGTAGAGAGATAAATGGTTGACCCAGCCTGGTGTCAGGTTAGGATTGATGCCACTATCAGCCCCACTGCTTTCCCAATGATTTTCTCAAATCTCTGATAGAGTGTGTTATCTAGTTACTGGCATGAGGGCAACGGCCTGCAGGCACAGAGAAGGTCAATCTATGAGGACAATCTTTGTTGGACTAAATGAGAAAAAAGACCTCACAAAAAAAAGAATAAAAAGCAGCTGCTAGGTCTCTGGGATAAGATAAGCCAAATTACTTCTCTTTAGTAGAATAGGCCTCTGGCAAAACATCAAAAAAACGAGAGTGGAAAAAAAATTAAGTGTGGCTGGGTTGCTCTCTAACTTCTGTGTTACGGATTTCACCTGCAACCTCGGCTTCCTTAAACTAATGTTGATTCACCATCAAAAGCACCTTGAGGAACAGACCAGCGCGTTTGTTTCTGTCTGCGGCTTAATCTGCATCCTAATAATAAATCTCAGGTAAAAAGAAACAAAGAGTTCACTCTGTAAACCCTTTTACAGACTGTCAAACTTATCCGTAATCTCGCTCCGTCTTCCTGCTACGCTCTGAAAATCTGAGGGAAAAAGTTTGACTAATAGGTTGTAATTTACCGGCCGAGGTTTTGATCAATAACTCCCTGTCAATAATGATGGAGAGGTCTGCAGGAGGAGAAATGATTCCACTCATTGTCTGATTAAAAAATAGAGGTGTGGACTTCACCTCCGGCAGCAGGAGGATGTCCACAGGTGCTCGATGACTGGACGGACGAATGACACACACAAACACACCCCGACAAACGCAACACTCGCCATTTGTTTTCCCACGGCGTTGGCATGCATGTCCCTAATGGATGTATTTTTCACCCCTTTTTTTTCCACATTCAGTCAACAGGCCATTCTCATGACAATCAGAGTCTGACAGAATTATTGACTAAACTACAATAAATGAAGGGAGAAATGATTTAATAATCCAGAAAATGGTTTCGAGGAAATAAACAGCTCATCTTGGTGCTTTTCTGTTGTTGCGTTATAACGAGGAAGGCTTCTATGTCAAATATCTATTTTTTATATATATATATATATTTTTTTTGAGTAGTTTGAATATCTAAAATAAGTTTTAGAAATTGTTGCAAATCAAGATATTAACAGAACCGGATGATTTAACAAAACAAAGCTGGGTTTGTAAAAGTTTTCAACAGTCCAACGTCTGACATGAAAGATGCCAAAGAGTGGAACAATTAATTGGATTCATCGCGATTAATTGATTATTGAATGAATCATCAGTTAATTTAATAATCGATTAATCATTAACAAGAAGATAATGACTAAAAAAAAGTAATTTATTGGAAGAACAACACAGTTACAGCAGCAATTAAACTAAAACTGTTAAAAACATTCATACATTTTGCATTAAAGATTAAAAAAAACTTTGTCTTCATAGTTTTAGCTTCACCTGGTTCAAATTCTGTAAAAAAAAATCTATTAAGAACCTTTCGGTTCCAATTATTAATCAACCAGAAAGGTTGATTAGGTTGTTTTTTCCACAGCAGGTGCATCCTTTGATGCAAATGATGAAGCATTCACATACAAGACAATAAAATGTTTATTTTCTTATGTAAAAAAGGAACTGAATTATCTGTCTAATTGCATCTTTCAAAAAAACAGCCTTAAATAAGCTGCTGGTGCACTTTGGTCCTAAGCTGCTAGCTGCAATTAGCAAACACCTGGTGTACCTTCTCGGTGCAATGCTGGTAAAAACATTGTGAAAGGGTTAATAGAGGAGCGCTGTTGTGATGAAGGCGAAGCTTTGGAATTAGCAGGAGTTTTTTAAAGAGAGAGACATTAAATTATGACACAGGCGTTAAATTACAAAGTCAAATTTGATATGTATTTATAGCGTTTTTATAAGGTAATATAGTTGCTTGACTGCTATAAAATGGCACTATGTACCTAGAAAATACGCAATACTGTCCCTTTAAAAAATAAAGTTGTATTTTTCAGATTAAGATTCTTTCATTGAATAATCAGACACAAAGAGAAACATCAAAAACATGACAATTTCCTTTTGAACAAAAAAAAAACAGTAATAATAGCTGGAATGCACTACAACCAGAACACATGTCTTTAGTTTGAAACAGCAGCCAACATGCAGCCCAAGAGTCAATTCGAGTCGATTCAGTAACAACATAAACTCACTTTAAAAGAAGAAGAAGAAGAAGCAGAAGCAGCTTTATAGAAGGAACGTCTAGTGTACTGCTACAGTATGACCTTTCTGACCTTTCTGTGAGTTTTCTTCCCCCAGCTGGATGCTCCTGCATTAAAATGTGTTTTCGGAGCAGACCTGAACAGTTTGAACATCGAGCTCTAAGTGGATCGGGTTCCTGTCAGAGCCGAGCGGCTGGACATTGATAAATTTCCTCCTGAGTGCGATCGATAACTCTCACCTTTCAGCCGACGGCCCCTTCAGAGCAGGACGTCATAATTACTCTGTCAAAGTGAATGCCTGTCTGTGTTAAGACTGACGACTGAGTGTGTGTTCGTGTGTTTGGTTTAAATGATACACTACACTGCAAAAAAACTAAATCTTACTAAGTATTTTTGTCTAGTTTCTACTGCAATTTTTTTTTAGTGCACTTGAAATATGACAAAACTTACAAGATTGAGCAAGATTTAGGAGTTTGTTCTAAGTAAATAATTCCTTAATATTGATAAGTAAACGTCCCATTGGCAGATTATTTGATTTACAAAATGGAGAAAGTGTCATGTAATAAGTGAAATAATCTGTCTGTGGAACTTGTACTTTGTCATCAATATTAAGGAATTATTTACTTAAAACAAGTTCCTATATCTTGCTGAAAAGTTACTTGTAAGTTGTTTTTGTCTAGTTTCAAATGTACTAAGATATTTCCACGAGAAACTAGATAAAAATACTTGGTAAGATTTTGTGTTCCAGCATATGCAAATTATATACGCTACAGAAGCGGTGAATCCATTCAAACCTTTGTCGATATTCCACTTATGTCAAAAAACATAATTTCACCATTGCTTTGTTTCCATTAAATAAAAAAACTTAATTAAAATCACGTGACTATGTTTGTTCACACGATAATTTCACGCCATGATCCGACTTCCTGTCATCTTCTTCGTGGTTTGCGCCAGTGGAAACGTCCAATTGTTGATCATGTGGCTTGTGATGCAGTTTCGCAAAATAAACCAATTACAATACGGGCAAAAAAACCCACCTCATTCTACAGACAAAACCTGGAAAAATGAGAATTTGTTTTTTAAATCTGCATGTTTCCATTAAGCAAAATTATTTCTGAAATGTCAAATTGCACAAGTGTGTGATCAAGGGAAACAGCTGGAATCAGACTGCATGCATGCAGAGTAATGCAAGCTGTTTATGGGAATGTGCATTTGTGTGTTTGGGGTTGTAAGCATGGAGATTTATGGATTATATAAATCTGTGTGTGTGTGTGTGTGCGCGCGCCCAGGTGATGCTTTCCTACTAGAGAAGGAAAGTGACTGACAGCCAGGCAGCCTGCCTCCTCCCTTCGCCTCCCACGGCGCTTTTGGATGCCTGTCACATTGACCAATCAGTGAGGTGATCTGACAGCTGTCCTGATGCACACAACAACCACTCAAATTCACAGAGTTCTGGGGGACTTGCACAGATTGAATTTTAATCCTAACCCAGCTATGAGCTCTGACTCACAGTTTAACAACAAATAACAGAGGAAATATTCACATTTCAACAATATTAAATGTTTAAATCGGATGGTAACAGAGATATTCAATTGTTTACAGCAGGAGTGTCGAGTTCATTTTCATTTTGGGCCATACCAAGATCATAAATGTTATCAAAGGTCAGTTACGCCAGAATACAGTAATAAATCCGATTAAATTTTTTAAATATTAATAGATAGTTGTTTCTGCATTCGAGAAGTACTTCTTGAAATAAATAATACTGAACTTCTTTTCACATTAATCAGTCCTTCCTGGATTTTGCAATTGTTTGTTTGTTTTTGCAGAAAAAAAATCAAAGATTTAGTGGTGCTAATTTAGAAATATTTTGCAAGAGATTTGCATTTACGCATGACATTAAATGTTACTTTTTGTTACTCGCCATATTAATCCCATACACAAACATTTAAATCAAGTGAGGTTGAGGGATAATTGTAGTAGAAGGAAATACTGACGCCTTCAGTTGATAGTTAGCATCACGTAAGCCTGTGGGTCTGACCAATTTTGCAGAAAATTTGCAATAAACTGACAATTATGCATTAACGCAAAGATCTGTTGAGTTTGCGTAAATTTAAGAGAATCGCAAAAAACTACAGGAATTAAGTAATATAAGTAATTTGGCATTATACAGATAAAAACTGCTGTGATTTGATTGATAAAACAATATTTAATCACACAACTGTTATCTTGAAGCTTCCATTTATGTGGCCCACATAAAAAGCTGCAGCGGATCAGATTTGGCCCCAGGGCCTCGAGTTTAGCACCTGTAGCTTTCAGTGTTGATCTTATTCAACTACGTCACTAAATCATTGAGGCGCCATGACGGATGTAGGACGTGAGAGACGGGAGTATTGTTTCCATGGTCGTTTTTGCCAGTTTATTCATGGCTTCTACTTGTTCGAGTCAAGCTAGTTTGTCTGTGAACGTCACACACCTGGTTGGGGCTCATACCTTGACAAAAGTCGTTAGCAGCTAGCTTAGAAACCGACCCGTACCTCCTCCCTCCTGGCATGTTGACGGACTTTGCCTGAATTCACACCACATGAACATCCACACAGACCACTAGAAACAGCATTTCCCCCTTAAGCCCGAGCAGCACTGAAAACGTACTGAAGACGAGATGCTAACCAGCTTTTTCCATACATGCTAGGCTACATGACGGTGCGGCATTACCAATACATTCTCCATAATGCAATATTTGATAACTTTCTAATCATAATTACTGATAAAGTAGATGAACATTAGTCTCTTACCCTTTAAAAAGTGTTCGCTGCAAATCCGTGGTTACATTGACACTGACCGTCATTATGATTAACAGCTGCTATCCATCGCCGCCATATTGTTCCTTATTAAAAGTTACACAATAAAACGCCATGTTTGGTTTGCATCCTGTGAGCGTTTTTAAAGTGAAATCAACTAAACAGAAGAGTTATTAGGCTACAGATGTTTTTAGACTAGTTTTGCAGGAACCATTGTTGTTTTTTTTGTCCGTCATGGCGGAATTCTGGAGAGCGTGACGTCACGTCATGCTTATTCTGTTAGCATATGTGTTAGCATTCATAATCTATCCAGATGTAAAGATTATTTATTTATTTGTTTGAGGGAATTGCCGCCATCTGGTTCATCAGACAGCGACGCAGCGGCTTTCCTCCAGGTGACTGCAGAAATCTGCAGAATTTACATTCATACATGTTAGCCTGTCAGGGTTGGTTTGGGTTTTGACACCTTTTAGCCGTTATGCACATACATCTGGATATGAATTCGCATCTACAACTGCTGTGTTAATGTTTGATAAGATTAGTGTGAATGAATAATCGCTTGTGTGTGTGTGTGTGTGTGTGTGTGTGGGCGTGTGTGTGTGGGTGGGCGTGTGTGTGTGTGCACGGACGTCACAGCTGCGCCGCCGTGCTGCTGTCAGTTAAAAAGGCAGCATGTGGAATTAAAAGTGAACGAAGCAAAAATGAGCAGGGCTGCTCATAACGCCGCCACAATAATAATAATAATACTGATAATCATGGCAATAATAACCTCAGTGCTCATTTAGACATCAATACTAATCACTCTCATTTGGAGGACAATAATAATAATCAGGCTCATTTAGAGTGTCGATTCTCCACAGAGGCTTCCTCTGCCTTTGGGGTTGGTTGGTGCTTAACCTAATGATAATAGTCATGATTCATGGCTCACCTCTCCCTCCCTGCATGTTGCTTCCCTCCACGTGAACACTGGATTTGTGTGTGCGTGGGCGTGTGTGTGTGTGTGAGAAAGATACCAAAAAATGTCTTTAATTAGTATTTTTTCACTTTACAAGTTAACATAAACTATTTTTTTACACTGCAAACCTTAAGAATGTAGAACTTAGTAGAGCCCAGAACAGCATTAACTATGTAGAAATCTTATAATAAACTAATTTCAAAGTGTAAACAGAAGTGGTTTGGACACAAAGAAACAAACTTATTGTTGTGAATAACACTATATACTTTTACTTATGGGAATAGTGCAAGTATTTAATTGAATGTATTGCATTAATCAGGAATCAGAGAGTAAAATAAAGGTATGTCTCTACCAGTGACGTGCGGTCAGGGGAGGCAGGTGAGGCAGTGCCTCACCTGCCATCATGGAAAGAAAGAAAATATATAATCATAAAGTAATTTAAATTGTTATATTCATCCGGTGGTTTGTACTAAAAAATATTTATTTTTCATGTAGCTTCACCAATTTCGATTTTTATTTGTTCAAAATCGCTGAATTTTCTTATTTTCCCATTGAAATGCTTGGAAGCGATGCCGGTGAGGCAGCAGCGAGCTCTGCCTCACCTTGGATTGCGCAACCCCTGGCTCTGCGCTGGCTGCTAAGCGGAGAGAGCATGTTGCTGTACGGCGTCAATAAAATGGTTTAAACAAATTTAATATGTGAACTTATTTCCAATAATTTAGCTTATGTATATAATGTACAGTGCTTTTTGTCACCAACTGTGTTTGTGTAACGTGTTTCGTGTAATGAGCGATTATAAACGGCAGAGAACAGGTTCAAGGTGAGGCAGGCAGTTCTCTTGCCTCATGGCAGGGGGCGCTCAAGATCCCAGACGTTCGTCTTGTTCACTCCTCAACTGCCGAGTAAGTGACAGCGAGCTAGGCTAAACGATTCGGGAAGCAAGTCAAGTGCAGCGATAGATTATAATAGAGATAGTGATTTTTTTCCTCTCGCTTATCCCGACTTTCGACATGGATGACTACATTACAACACTAAAAAAGTTTTCTCAAGTGGACTTTCAATCGAAGCAGGAGATAATAACCAAAGGAAGACCAACGCCGGAGCTGAAAGGTTTGTATGTGTAAGGATGCAGAAGTGAAACATAACCTGTAAACTGCTGTCAATCTATGCATCTATTTGCAAATCTGATTCTGATGACGTCAGTGCCTCACCAGCTATGAACCTCACCGCACGTCACTGGTACTACACCTATAAATATGATGAGGTTATAATTGGAGGATGGGGTGAATTTCAGTAAGTTTATACTTCTACACCCTCCTTTGAACATTTATTATTTATCGTATTATTGTCATTTTATTTGTAATTTATAACATTCAATAAACTTCAAAACTACAAAACACAAACTGAATTAAGAAAGAAGGATTTGTTTAAAAAACTAAAGTTCAGGACGAATATTAAAACCAAATGTTACACAGTTAAAGGGATTCAGGTACTGAATAATTGAATAATAGTTAAAACTGCATATTTCACTCTTTAGGTAAAAAAAAATGCATTAAATAATTTGCTAAACAGATACAATAAGGTTTAATCATGACTGTTTATTTTCTTGTATATGCAGCTGGAATTACAGGGAAGATTCTGCTCTTTAGATTTTTTGATCTGTGTATCCATCTACACTTTTCTAGCCAACACTGTGGTTGACAGGAATTTAAATATTGTGTATCTATTTCTGTATTAGTTTTGTCTTGTTTTCTATTTTTTTTTAGCCTTAAGTTTGTTATCATTTGTGTATGAAAAGGTTAAAAATAAATAAATAAATAAACTTGAGCTTTGACTCCTTTGCATATGGTGGGCTTCTTCTTGTTTTAAAATGTTTAAATTATTCAGGAAAGTAACTAATTTTCTCAGTTTGTCATCTTGACAAAATATTTCACATTAAAATGTCAAGGCTGTATTGTTTATAATCAATATTAAGGAATTATAGATTTAAAAGAAACTCCTATATTTTGCTGGAAAGGTACTTGTAAGTTAGTTTTGTCTTATTTCAAGTGTACTGAGATATTTTCAGTAGAAATTACACAAAAATACTTGGTAAGATTTTATGTTTTTGCAGTGTATTTCATGAAGAATCTGCAGCCAGCTGATTGGTTTAGGAAATAAGTGGATTCAGGTTTCCTGAAAGCTTTGATATGTCACTTTCTGTACAAGGATTACTTGAATGCTTGGTGCGTTTTGTATTTGTTTCCTGCTGCACCACACAGAATGAAATGCTAGCTGAGCTGGATGCAGATCTGTGCCACAGGAATTTACAGTCTGCAGGAGCAGCGTTGCTGGCTCCTCAACAATATAAGGTTGTCGTCAAGTCATGAAATTATTTCCTCCTCTTTCTGATGTTTTACACGCCGGCACATGGGAAAGCCAGGCGCTAATGTGATTCCTCCCAAGTGGTTTCTCATCTCATCACGGACCTACGCTTTGAACTCTCGGCTTGACAGCTTTTCGGTACAAGACAGCAAAATGGGAGCAGAGGGAGAGAATTGTCCGGCACTGATTTGCTTTAAAAAACTCGGACAGAAGATCATTTCAGCGCCGCTCGGGAAGATCAAAAGCCCGGCTGGCATAGAGCGGGCGCGGAGGGAGATGTTATCGTCAGGTTCTCATTTCATTCATAGACAAGTGTGAAATGACTTCATCTGTTGCGTGGACTCACACTAGACACCATTATAAACTACTGTACAGTGACCCTCCCTTCCTTCCTCACTCCTTCCTGTAAGCTAGCACCTACAGGTCAAACCCTCCTGCACTTTGGTCCTAATGTTATATCTCCAAGGTATTGCTTTGTGTATCAGTCAGCCACATTGGTAGCTTTTATCTACATAAGCGAATTATTTATCAGTACAGTAATAGCATTGTGAGAATCTCTCCAGTTGGTACTATGTTTCCTTCAACAAGTTAGGAAAGGTCTGTTTAACTTTTTTACACAAATCATTCTTAGAGAATGAGTTGCTTTAGGGTCTCTGTCACTTTAAATCCAAATAAGCTACTGCTGGCCATTTATACTTGCACATAAAAATGGCTGCAAACAGATGCACAATTATTCAACCGTACATCTATGAAAAGCAGAAGTGGAGCCTCCTGCACAACCAACAAGAATGCAGGAAGTGGTTTCTGGCTTGTAAGTCAACAACAAAACACAAAAGGTGTTGGAACTCATCGTAGGTTGCTAGGTGACGTGCTGGGGTTGCTAGGTAACAGCACTGCCCGATGAGTGACTTACCAACTAGGAAGCATTTCAAGTGGCTTGTTTTCAAGACAACAAAAACCATTAACTTGTTGCCAAAATGTGGCTGGGTGATTCATTTAATCTCTTGGGTTGTTTTTAGAAGCACCAGACAACGAAAAGCAAATACAAGTTGAGTTTTTTAAAGACTAAAATGAAAGTAGGGCTTTTTCAAGATTATCCTTCATGTCCACATTAACGCCGAGAGGCTTATCATTAATAAAAGTGACTTTAAGACACTTTGACTGTGACTCATGAGGATTTGATATAGAACTGGCTTTGTTCTTTTGTTTTTTGTCATTTCTGAACAAAAAAACTGAGGTATAAATCAATAGATCTATGCAAAAAGGATCATTCCTGGCCGGTGTTGTGAGTTTTTTCTGGTTTCTTGATGGTAAGTCAACAACAAAACACTTGTCTTTTTCAGCAGCCTGAAGTGAAAAATCAGCTGACCAAATGTGCTGGACTTCCACTTGGGTTGCTAGGTGACAGGCTGGACTTGACTGGGGTTGCTAGGCAACGGCACATTGAATGTGCAGGGTTTTGAAACTGCTAATTTTCTAGACACCAAGAACAAAAACCAAAAAACAATCTGGGTGATTTCTTTAACACTTGGGTTGTTTTTAGAAGCAGATCAGACACAAATGGAAAAACAAAAATGTGCAAAATGTGAATAAAACAGGCAATGCTCATGAGTAAAAATAAAAACTTGAAGCTCAGGCCTAGAGTGAGGACGTACTATGCTTGGAGGTGCTCATCATTAATCCTAATCTTAAAAAAAAGCTGCAGTTTTTCCAAACTTCTAAGGCTCAAACACTTGAATAATTTAACAGCAACTATTACCAATCTGCCCGACTTTTTTAAAGCGGCGGCGACAAAAGAGTTCTGAAATTACAGCTCTTTCTCTAATGGAGATTGCGCCATGCTTTGTGGGCATACATATGCTCAGAGTGTGAGACGGAAGCAAGAAGAGATAAAAAAGAATTTTCCTCCTCCTTTTTCTTCATCCCTCGTCCTCCGTCTTCATTTCCTCCTTCATTAAAGGGAGTTCGGCGCAGAGCCAGGCGGTAATGCCGCGTGAGAGCTTTTCTTCCTCTATCTGTCTCCGTTCCTTTCCTTTCCTCCTTCCTCTCCTGAACACTCTGTTTAGCCGCTTAAGCTGATGACACAGAGAATATTGCGAGTTGAAAGGCCGTTTGCGCCACACTTAAACACACACAGGCTCACAACACACACAGTCACACACTCTTGCCCAAAGCGAAAGGCCCCAGGCAGTCTCTTTCCTGCTAGCCAGAGGCAATCACTCTGCCTCTATGATACTTTAACTGTGGGATGTCAGGAAACATTAGGTTTCCAAAAAAACACAACTACTGTACAAAGTAAAGCAGACACTGACAACACACACACACACACACACACACACACTTTATCAACTGTAGTCCAATCTGCTTTTCTCAAAGACCAAAATACTTTTGATCCTTTTGCTTCATTCAAACTACATTGATTTTTCCGTTTCCTGTCTGTTTATTTCTTATTTAACCAAATGAGGAACAAGAAACTTTGCGTATCTTAGACTTTGAAGACCAAACATCTTTTTTCTGAATAAGATTTTAGTGAGACTACTTAAACTTGCCTTGCTCCTCTCTAACTGATGAAAAGTTGATCTGTGACTGCAAGTCGCGGTATCTAACCCTTGCCAAACACTCAATGAACTTTGCCACAAACTTCTGCCATTTTCAGAAAATAAACACCATATAATTTCTTAAAAACTGTTTACAACCATGAATAGTCGTAATAAGAATGAAGTCATAATACTGCAACTTTATTGTCATAATGACTTTATATTATTACTTTATTCTCATAATTTTGTTTTGCATTTTCTTTATTCTTTCTTAGTATTTCTTATTACTTCATCGTATAAATCCGACCAAACTGTTGTTTTAGATTAGTTAGATTAACCAATATTTATTCTATTTGCTAAATGTGAGAAAACTTAGATAAAATATTTTTTAAAGATATTTTTTGGTAACTTTCTTTAAATTCAGAAGTTTACATACATTTCAAACATTTCTGTCAAGTCAATGAATCACGTGACGCCGCATGTCAATCATTCTAGGATCAACTGACCAATCAGCGATCGCGATTTGTCCCGAAGTACACGCCCCTTAGCTGGAGGAACTGAACTTCCGAAAACATTGGAGTTCATCCATCCAACCATCCATTGTCTGTTCACCCTTGTCCCTAATGGGGTCGGGAGGGTTGCTGGTGCCCATCTCCAGCTACGTGCCAGGCGGGAGGCGGGGTTCACCCTGGACAGGTCGCCAGTCTGTCGCAGGGCAACACAGAGACATACAGGACAAACAACCATTCACACACACACACACACCTAGGGAGAATTTAGATAGACCAATTAACCTGACAGTCATGTTTTTGGACTGTGGGAGGAAGCCGGAGTACCCGGAGAGAACCCACGCATACACAGGGAGAACATGCAAACTCCATGCAGAAAGACCCCGGCCGGGAATCGAACCCAGGACCTTCTTGCTGCAAGGCAACAGTGCTACCAACTGCGCCACTGTGCAGCCCCATTGGAGTTCATCATTGCTGAAATACTGGTCCAACGTTGTCAATGGGGAAACATACAGTCCGAACAGCCGTTACCCAGAATGCTTAGCGGCGGAAAGCAATTTTTTTTCATTTTTCATTTCTCAAAACTCAAACAGAATCTGTAATAAAGCAAGAACTGCATTAAGGCCGGCAGGTGACGTCATGTCCGGTTGAATGAAACCGTGATGGACGGCAGCTACCACATGTTCAAGGTAACTGGTTGTAAACATCCAATGTTTGTTACACTCACACTTATTGATCAATAAGTGAAGGTAGTTATGTTTGAGTTTATGTGTGTAAATCACAATGTTAGCTCGATGGCAGCAGGTATATCGCGATATTTACATTTAAGCACCTTTTTATGCCAATGTTTATTTTTAGGCATTTTCCTGAAGGGAGATTTTTACAAGTCGGTGTTATTTAAGTCATTACTTACCAGTTTTGTACGTGCAAAATGCTTCCTACGCAGTGATCACTCTCACCTCCAAGGAGACTTCGCGCCCCTCATTCTTCCTCTGGTTGCGAAAGATGCTGATTTCTCCGTTGTTTGTTCCTGATGTAGGACTCTTTGGAGAATTTTATTGGCGGATGGAAAACCAACTCAAGGTTCATTTACTGCCACCTACTGGACTGGAGTGTGGACGTCAATAATAGTCTGCCTGACGTCGAGCTTCATGTCTGCAGAAGCTTGTTAAAGTCCTTGTTGGAGAACAGAGGCGTCTTTTGTACTGATTTGTAGATCAGAAAATAAAGTTTTAAAAAATCCCACAGTTCTTAAATCTGAAGTAAACCAGTCCAGGAAGAAAGACTTTATAGACATGACTTCAGCTGAACAGCAACATACAGCATGATGCCTCATTATAATATACAGTAGGTTTCATACAGAACAACTATTGGTTACAAAAAGCCTCTCTAAACCAATTCATTTCATTTTAAATAAAAGCTTAGGCCTGCACTGGGAGCCCAACTTTTTTATGGGTTTGTGTTTAGTCAACTCATGTTGGTCCCAAATGAGAAGCCTGTTGGTTGCCAGGCAACCGTGGTGCAAAGCTAGAACACAATCAGCATACACTAATTAATGGAAGCAAAAAAAATATTTTTAAAATCTATATTTAGATTTTTTTTTTGGTGCTACTAAAATAATAAAAAAATATCCCCAGAGCACTAAAGAATATACAATGATTTTCTAGAGCAAAGATGATAAATCACTTGAATTCTTGCTGCTTTATATTTTGCAATCTTGAGGTCACACTTTGTAGGATTGTCTTAAGAGTCAACAAGGTGCCTTCTTTTTCCATTTCGTTGTTTCATACAGAAGCAAAAACATTAAAATCTGTAAGAAACCAACCATTTCACTGAGTTAAAATGTCCATTCTTTTATTGGTCGTTTCATTCTTAGTCGTTTATGAAAAACTCCAACCTGTCCCATCTTTTCCTCTCATGCTTTGAGACTCTGAGAACTGCAAAGAGTGGAGCCAGTTTTAATAATAAAACTTCTGACATCAGGATTTAGTGGGATTTGTGCTGGAATACTTCCCCTATCCTAGTAATAACAGCTGTTTTTTCCTTTAAAATCAGAAAAAGATCCCTCTGTGAGCGGCGACACAATAGTGCAGGAAGTCTGGAGCTCTTCTCAGATATTAACGTTTAATCAGATGCACATTTTTTCCATTTAGTTTGATATGTTTTGAATTCTAGCAAAATAAAAGGATGGTAGATATTACCATCTCTTTATTAGAGATACTCTTTATTAGCTTGTTTTGTTTTCAAACATTCTTTTTACCCCGCTTATGGTTTCAATTTGTCTACTTTGAGCTCTGCGTGCAAAGAAGACTCGTAGCATTTTACTGGGAATCTCTGGATTGTTGATGCAGAAAGATTCAGACTTTTTTAACATTTCATCATCTGACAAATATTTGTGGAAAAAATTGTTTGAAAATTGATCTTTTCACTAGGAGAATTGTTTTTAATTGCAGAGGCTTTTCAGCAAATAATATGTAGGAAGTATGGGTAGGCATTTATCGTATTGTTTATCATTTACCGTGATAACTTTTTATTTTGTTGTTACAATAAATTCCAATTACTTTCTTTAATTGTTTATTTGGATTCTGCGTCAGACAATAATCCTTTACAAACATTCCTAAAAAGACATAAAGGTATGTCTTAAGACACAAACAAGATTAAATTAAACACAAATTCAAATCAACTGCTTCAACAACTTAAAAACATGCGAAAAGACATAAGAAAAAACCTTAATACACAAAGTATTTAAACCAAATCAGAAGTTAAGCTGAAAGATAAGTACAACAAAAAAATATTAATTTAAACATTCCATCAAGTCAATATTAAAGCCTTCTCCATTATAGATTTTTAAATATTTTTTTAAATATATATGATCAACTATCAATGTAATTAATGTGTAATATATATATATATATATATATATATATATATATATATATATATATATATATATATATTAGTTTCATGGTGTTTTTCAAGAGCAGTCATAGCCCTAGAATTGCCTAAAAAGTAGTAATAAATAGTTTTTATTGTCACGTTTATTACATACATATTAAACACACATATATACATGGAAAGAAAATGCCTGTTTTGTCTGTAGGATTCAAATTGAGAGCCCAACAATTTAGCTACTGTGTTGGGACAGACTGTTTATTCATAAACTCTGCTGGATTATTGTTTGGACAGAAAGAAAGAAGCTCTCAGAACCACTAATAAGTTCAACTGAAGTCAAAAACAAAAACACAGCACAATTAGAAAGCAAACCACACAACCTGAAAAGGTCATAAATGTTGCAATTTTGGTCCCAAATTGAACCGAATCCACCAGACTACCAGGTGTGAAGACACCCTATGCAGGCTAATAGCAAATATTTGAGAGAGAAATTTTAGTGTTTGCAGCAGTTTGCTGTAACGTTTCTGTTTGAATTTTGTTGAAGCCCAGACATAATACCACACAGTGTGTGTGTGTGTGTGTGTGTGTGTGTGTGTGTGTGTGTGTGTGTGTGTGTGTGTGTGTTGGGGTGTGGAGGAGTGTGTATGTTTGGCTGCAGGACCACATGGTGTTAATTGGATAATGAGGTACAATGACAAATCCCTGTTGCTGCGACAATAAGGAGCTGCTGTCCAGGTTTAATATCACAGGCGTGGATGTAATGCTGTTTGTGCACGCGCTCACAAACACAGCTCAGGTGTCGGTAGCACCACTTTGGAAACTAATCTTGCTCTTTCTCCTGGCAGCCAATCATTGGAGGCCACAGCTGCCCCAACAGCCAATCAATTATCTCTAATTCTTGTAAAGGTTTCCTCTCCTCTCTTCTTTGCATTTGCTGTCCGGTTCCCTGATCCTTTGTTTTTCTTATTTTTTGCTTCTCATCTTGCCGGTTTAATTTGTTTCACGTCTCTCTGATCCTTTTTCCTCTTCTCCAAGAGTTATTTCCTTTTGCTCTGTCTCCCCTTCGCTTGTTTTATTTATTGATTCTCCAAACTATTCCCTTTTCCTCTTCCCCCAGTTGTTCATTTTCTTTCCATCTTACATCCTCCCTCTGTTTCTGTCTTTGTCTCCTTGTGTCCTCTCCTTTTTCCCACAACTCTCTTGCCGAGCCATAACTGGGGGGATGATGGGCCATAATTCACGGGGATCTGGGCCGCCCCAGACATGCTCACATTAATTGGATGTCTATATTAAATGGGAAATGAGAGCGACGCTGAGGGAAAAAGTGAATGACTGACTCTCTTGGCTGCTATTGACCTATGAGGAGGAGACGCTGCCCTTTTCCCCAGCGCTCTCCCTCGCCCAGTTTTCTCTGCTCCCATCAGCGTGATGGATCTCAAAGCATTCATTTTCTGACCCCTCACCTGGAAGCAGATTAAGCGCTCTGATTCAATAGGGCTGTTAATGGGGGCGCCAAAAGTTTATGAGGATTTCTGGAAAAGGCCATGGAAATTAGATTGTAAGCTAACAGATTTATTGCTGTGTTTCAACACATTGTAAAAAGATTATAGGACCTGGAGGCAGGTTGGAGGGGCAGAGGGGCGGCAGTGTGTCTCTCGGTGTGAAGGGGAGAGAAAAAGAGTCCTTGCACTCGCATTTAGCAGCTATTCTACTCTGACACGGCAAAGACAAGCATGTCAGTCAGCAGAGGATAAGTTCGCGTCTGACCGTAACCCGGAGGACGGATGTTTAGACAGCCTGCCGTGACGAAGCTCTGCTGGAGGTGACGTGATGTGGACTGATGTTGTCTGTAACGCCGTTCACCTGCTTTAAGCTGTCATGTCACTGATTTTTACTAGTTGTGTGTGATGCAGTGGCTCTTGAGAAAAACAGGCAACCAGAAACAGAATCATGTTAACTCTGAGGAATTTATCCACAGACCGAACAAATAACAAATCATCCTCGTTTTGTTTCTGAACGGTGAGAATATATTTGAACATGGAAGATATGTCAGTGTCGAAATCTTAGTTTATGAAAACAAAACAGAATACGGTTTGCCGCACAAACCGTATTTGGGTTTGAGAGAACCCATTTCAAATTTCACCTCAAAACTGCATTTTGTGTCTTTTATAAAAAAAATGTTTTAAACACATTTCTTAAAACTGTCTTGGCAGATAATTTGTGAAAAGATCACTCTTTCACCTTTTCCCAGTGCTACTACTGCAGTCTGAAAAAAATGCTTCGCTCCTGGTCAAAAACAACCAATCCGAGCCAGGAGGAGGGTCTTAGCATTTGTGATGTGGTGAACCAGTTGTTCACCAGCAAGGGGGGAATACGTGGGAGTACACAGGCATGATTGACAGCGCTCACTCCCTCCTCCTGGCTCTGATTGGTTGTTTCTAGATATAACTGGCAGCACTAAAATGTTACATACTGCAGCTTAAAAGTAGTTTGTTGCCTACAGTCACCTACAAAGACAGAAGTGTTTCCATATGTTATGTGTGTCATGAAGCGGTGCGGTGTGAGGTGGTGAGGCAGACGCTTGAGACCCAGGTAGAAATGAAAATGATGATTTTAATGACGGGAACACAGTCCAAACAACGAGCAGCAGGCAGATGGACACGACGACTAGACATTGACAACGACATACAACGACAAGGACCCGACGAGGAACAAGGAACACAGGTGGAGTTAAATACATGGGAGGGTAATCACAGAAACGAGACACACCTGGGAACAATCAAGGGGAGGACAGGACAAGGAAGAGACTCAAGGACACAGAAAACTCTAAATAAACACAGAAAAACACAGATCCTGACAGTACCCCCCCCTCAAGGGCGGCTACCAGACGCCCACAAAAAAAAAAAAACACAACAAGGGTGGGCGGAGGGGCGCTGGACGGGGGGCCAGAGTCCAGAAAAACAAAAAACAACCCACCATCGTGGGCGGAAACACAAGAAGGGCCAAGAGTCCATAAACAAACAAAAAACTACCCACAGGGTGGGCGGAGGCAAAGGAGGCGGGAACCACAGAGGTGGTCCTGCGGTCGTCCGCGGGAACCACGGAGGCGGTCCGGCGGCCGTCCGCGGCGCTGGAGGCGGGAACCACGGAGGCGGTCCGGCGGCCGTCCGCGGCGCTGGAGGCGGGAACCACGGAGGCGGGACCCCCGGAGGCGGTCCAGCGGCCGTCCACGGCGCTGGAGGTGGCAATGGGGAGTCCCGGGGGCCGCCCACAGACGGCGATGACGAGCCCCCCGAGGTAGGGTCTCGGTCGGAGCACAAGGGGTCTCGGTCGGAACGATGGAGGTCAGGGTCTCGGGTGGAACGCTGGAGGTCAGGGTCTCGGGTGGAACGCTGGGGGTCTCGGGTGGAACGCTGGGAGTCTCGGGTGGAACGCTGGGAGTCTCGGGAGGAACGCAGGGGGTCTCGGGAGGAACGCAGGGGGTCTCGGGAGGAACGCAGGGGGTCTCGGTCTCGGGTGCGCCGGCAGGAACGCCGGCAGGAACGCCGGCTGGAACGGCCTCCGGTGCGCCGGCAGGAACGCCGGCTGGAACGGCCTCCGGTGCGCCGGCAGGAACGCCGGCTGGAACGGCCTCCGGTGCGCCGGCAGGAACGCCGGCTGATTCGGCCTCGGGTGCGCCGGCTGGAACGCCGGCTGATTCGGCCTCGGGTGCGCCGGCTGGAACGGCCTCCGGTGCGCCGGCAGGAACGCCGGCTGGAACGGCCTCGGGTGCGCCGGCAGGAACGCCGGCTGGAACGGCCTCGGGTGCGCCGGCTGGAACGGCCTCGGGTGCGCCGGCTGGAACGGCCTCGGGTGCGCCGGCTGGAACGCCGGCTGATTCGGCCTCGGGTGCGCCGACCGGAACGCCGGCTGGAGTTGCTGGTCCCGGAACTGGAGCGGGATCTGGGCTGGCGGAGAAACTGTGCGGCTTGGGAGGCAGAGGTTCGCCAGCCATGACGGCTAGGGCCGCCTTACGCTCCCACTCTGCCTCCCTCTGCAACTCCACAAACCCCGGGTGCGGAAAGCGAGGAACCCAGTAGTCCAGCAGCAGTCCCAAGCGGATGGCGAAACCGAGGCGTCGGATGGCAGCGTACGGCTTGGCCATTGCCTCCTCGTACTCCCTGATCGTTTCAGTCAGCTCCTTTAACTCCTCTGGGTCCATGATGAAAAGTAAAAATAGCGTGCCTCACCGTTCGGTCTGGTCGGGTCCTTCTGTCATGAAGCGGTGCGGTGTGAGGTGGTGAGGCAGACGCTTGAGACCCAGGTAGAAATGAAAATGATGATTTTAATGACGGGAACACAGTCCAAACAACGAGCAGCAGGCAGATGGACACGACGACTAGACATTGACAACGACATACAACGACAAGGACCCGACGAGGAACAAGGAACACAGGTGGAGTTAAATACATGGGAGGGTAATCACAGAAACGAGACACACCTGGGAACAATCAAGGGGAGGACAGGACAACGAAGAGACTCAAGGACACAGAAAACTCTAAATAAACACAGAAAAACACAGATCCTGACAATGTGGACAGTTTCAGTGCAAAGAAATAGTCGCCAGTACTCTCCGCAAAGTCGAACAAACATGGGACAAAAATATGAGTGATATTTTTATATAGATTTGCCAACCAATCTATAACTCGCCAGTTATATTGGATAAAAAAAAGAAGAAGAATGGCAGTTCATCCACATGAGTCAAATTAAAAATGTTTTGGCACCTCTGTTATTAGCTTCATGTCTCATAGAGTTAAGGTGGATGTGAAGAACAACATTAAAAACATCCAGGTTGTTGAGCCACAATTGACTGGCCCTGTGCTATTACCTAGCTAACAATCAGAGCTCCAGCATGTTTGGTCAGCTGGTTTTACTGCTGTATGGGCTGTACAATGGCTGCTGAAAAAGGAAAGTGTTTTGTTGTTGACTTGCCATCCAGAAATCACTTGCTCCATTTTTGTTGGTTGTGCTGGAAGCTCCACTTTTGCTTTTCAGATATGTACAGCTGTATAATTGCACATCTGTTTCTCATGCCAGTGTAAACGTTGAGTCGGGGGCGTGGCCAGAAGCATCTTATTTGAATTTAAAGTGACAGGCTCATTCTGAAAGGAGCAGATTTTAGACCACACTGAAATTTTATTATCTATGAAGGATTTTGTGCATAAAATGTATTGAGAATGTCTTGTATAGGCCATAGATCTATCCTAACCTTTTCAAGGAAGCATAATAGGTTCCCTTTAAATAACTGAGTGTAATCAACAAAGAAAACTACTCTATGTTCACTATAGGTGGCAGTAAACTCATCTGAGTTTCTAGAGTCCAGGCAGCACTTTGTCTTTGACTGCACTGACAAATATTTTCCAAGCTCAACCCCAACTTGGCATGAGATACAGACCCATGTCAAGGAGGAGAGTCTTCATCTTTGTGTTGAAGTGAAGTGCCTGCAGGAAAGTCCTCTGTTGGTTTACAAGGTCCTGGATTCCTAACCAACGTTTAGCAATCTGAAAGGCCTCAGCTGGAAACAGATCTGCTGCGATTTTGACTGATGTCAGTAAAGACGAGCTGTGATGCTAACGCAAACAGATTTCCAGTGTGTTGGCAATCGACTCAGGACTAATGTAAAATCAGCCATGCATGTTAGCTGTTGGTGAGGACCCAATGCATAGCTGATGGTTTAAAGGCATTCAGCAGGCATAAGGAGTCTCTGTGGGCTGAGCTGCAGAGTTTGGGTTTAACCCTCTGATGCTCCAGAGCCTCAGGATCTTTTTCTGTAGTAAATTAATTTACATTTGGAGGATTTTCTAAAGATGCTGGCTTCCTGTGGAGTCATGGAGATCAAAGTGTCTCATTCTGTGTGTTTGATGATGTTTGATGTTTGCTTTGAGTGTGAATGTTGCTGACTTTTTTTGCTGTCTTTTTCTGGGCACAGCGGGAGGTTCTCGTTTCTGCCTCTTACTTTATACCCGTCCTCACCTAAATGTGGTAAACTGCATCTGACTTTTTACCAACTCTCATTCAGAGTCTCTTTGCTGACATCTTCCTAATCACCTCTTGATGTCTACTCAACACCAACAACATCTGATGATGGTGGGTGATGATGCAGTGGGCGTGGGGTAGCCTTGGGTAGAAGCACAAAATCTTTGTAAGTTAGGATTGTTGATCATTTAAAATCCTGCTTCAGATGCTTCAGGAGAAAAATCACTGACTTTTCTGCATCCACACTTTTCAGCTTTTTTGCAAACTAGCTGTTTTTATGAAAGATTGTCTTTCCTAATCAATCATAACTTGATCTATTAACCAAAACTGATCATAAATGTAATATCATATATGTTTTAGACATATTAAAAAAAAAAAAAAAACACAGATGGTGGTGTCCTTTAAACTTTTAAAAAATTTTTTTTACAGATAATTAGCAAATATTTCTAATTGCAGAATTTCTGTCCGAATTTCAGCAGAAAGCAGCTCTACACCTGGATATCTGCATATGTTTAGGCTAAAGCTGGTAGCATTCTGTGTTAATCATCACAATCTTCCGTCTCGCTCTACAAATGTGGCTCCCTGAAGCTACAGCAAAAGCCCCTGGGCACTTGGTGAGGCCCCACACCCACTCTTTCATATATGTTTTATGTGTGGTGTGAACGGGTAGAAACGCTTTATTGTTAATGTGATTTGGCTAAATATCCCCAGGGCGCACACAAAGCAGAACCTCTTCACCTCTAACCCTCATCCTGTTTGCTTTCTCTCTCTGATACATAGAACAGTCAAAAGCTGTTCTGCTGATTTGATGAGTCTAATCACTTTAAAAACTTTTGATAAAGATATAGATAATAATCTGGAACAGTATTTCTACATAAGGTCAGGATTTTCCTTTTGCATCAAATGGATTTTAATTCATTTGGCTGGGATGAATATGCTTTGTCATTATTTTCTACTTTTGGTGTGTGCTGTTTATTTTTCATCTAAATACATCCAGTTTATTTATAGACGTATTAAGTTAATTTCTGTTATGTACTTTTGTTTTGTGTACTTGGGGCAGGCGGCCTATAACACGGTTGTTTTCTGTTTGTTCTCGTCAGAATAATTTGAGAAATCACTCTTTTTGAAGACAAACCGTGTCACGGCCTGATCACTTAATAAACCAGCACAATGCAGAAAGGATCCGGTTACAATCTGCCTCTGTTTGGTAGCAGCTGCAGACCTGCGTGTAACACACACTTTGAGGCATGTGTGTGTTTGACATCAGCTCTGCAGATTTCTCCAAGCACTGTGGATGTCACTATTGTTGATTTAGTCTCATTATTTCAAATCCAACATTATTTGCTGCAGAGTGCTTATTTACTCCTCGCTGCTTTTCTCTCTCTCTGCCATCTGAACTGTAACGTTCAGCTGACCTCGAAGCTAACAGTCACCCATTTCGTCTTCCCCCCCTCCGCACCCTTCCTCCCTCTGCCTCCCCCCCATCCCTTCTACCTGGGGCAAAGTCTTATGTAAAACACATTTATTTTTAATGGATTTTTTAATGAATTTTTTAGCTGCCTATTAATAATGCCATTAGTGGCGGCAGAGCGGCGTCAGACAGCAGCCGGGCCTGCTAATCCTGCCCCGCAGCCCTGGCAAACGCAGCTAATCCAGGCCCCTGCTTTGGCTCCAAGTAGGCCTCACACACCAACACACACACACACACGTATGAGTAAACACGTACTGAATGTAAAACCCACTGCCACACACACATGAGAGCATTAGTTAATCCTCAGACTGTGGATTTTTAGTTGCTCTGCTTCTTTTTTCTTCCTGTCTGTTCACATGCTCCACCTTTTCTTCTCTCAATCAAAATCGTCCTCCTGCTTTTCTCCGTCTGTCACTCCTTCTCTTTACCATTCACGCCTCTCCTTTGCCTCCCGCTTCATTTCTCCCCTCGTCCCCCTTTCAAGTGCTCCCCTCACCTTCATTCTTGACCTCCTCCCTCGTTTTTTCTCTTCGTCTTTGCCTCCCTCCTCAGCCGCCTTTCTTCTTCTTGTCCCCTGGGCGCCCAGCAGGCCTGGCCTTGGTGCTCGACTCCTCGCAGAGGCTCCTTTACCTGAGGCCCTGAGTGTGTGCACACAAAACCCACACATGTGCGAATGATACAGAAAATCAGTGGAGAGCACAGAAATGGTGAGCTGCTTAAAGCCCTAATAGAATTTGAGCCGTAGCTGGGAGAGCTCTGGAGAAAAGGCGTTAATTACTGCTGGTTTTAATGCTAATTAAATGTTTCAATTAATGGTGTTTGTTGCCAAAATTCTTGTCGGTAATTGACAAACGGCTGTAAGGTGTGTGAAGGCATTAAAGGAGGAGACAAAGGGGGGGGGGGAAGAGAGCGCACTGCCAAGATGTGCCAGACCCCGGAGCAGTGCAGCACGGGAAATTTCATTCATGAGGTGGAGGAAAAAAAGGAGCTGGAACCAAATCAGTGCAGCTGTTTGCCATAAAACGGTTCATGGCCCAAATCAAACGTGGGGAGTTTGTGCTGTTAGACTGCTGATGGATTCAGTCAACTAACTGTGCAGGATCTTTACTCTGAGAAAAATAATAATAATAAAAACATCCTTTTTATTCTAAATGGTTGCACAAAGCTTCCTTTAGAACAAGATGATCTATTTCAACCTTTACAAATTGATTTAAAAGATACAAACTTAGTTATTTGGAAAATATTGGACAACCTGCAGCAGTGTGTAGTTAGACAGACAGACGTTTGGTATCCATTTTATGAATAAAAACAAAAGTGAAAGCTTTGAGTAATATGAAAGGTTCTAAAAACTGAAGAAAATACGTTTTTTTTAAAAAACCAAAAGCAACTTTCAAGGGAAAGAAAATGTGAAGCTCAGAACTGGACGTGTCGTGGTTTGCAATTCTACCAGATATGAACAGGTGTTTAAGAAAAATTATACAAAATGTTTAATACAAATAAAAATAAGGCAGAACTGAGTTTACAGCTCAACAATGATCCAAAACTGAACCAATAAATCCACTAAGGACTAAATATATCAATCAAATCAAATTTTATTTGTACAGCACATTTCAGCAGCAGGCATTTCAAAGTGCTTTACATCATTACAAACACAAAAACACAAAGTCAAGCAACACAGAATCAACAATCAAAACATTACATTAAGTCAAGTTCCATCATTAAATTCATAATTAATTATGTTTCAAATACAATTCTAAACAGGTGGGTTTTTAGTCGAGATTTAAAAGAAGTCAGTGTTTCAGCTGTTTTACAGTTTTCTGGAAGTTTGTTCCAGATTTGTGGTGCATAGATGCTGAAAGCTGCTTCTCCTTGTTTGGTTCTGGTTCTGGGGATGCAGAGCAGAACCAGAACCAGAACCTGAGAGGTCTGGAAGGTTGATACAACAACAGCAGATCTTTAATGTATTGTGGTGCTAAGCTGTTCAGTGATTTATAAACTAACAACAGTATTTTAAAGTCTATTCTTTGAGCTACAGGGAGCCAGTGGAGGGACTTTAAAACTGGTGTTATGTGCTCTATCTTCCTGGTTTTAGTCAGAACGCCAGCAGCAGCATCTGGATCAGCTGCAGCTGTTTGATTGATTTGTTGGACAGACCTGTGAAGACGCTGTTGCAATAATCAATACGACTGAAGATGAAGGCATGGATGAGTTTCTCTAGATCTGGCTGAGACATTAAAAGTTGTACGCAGTTTGAAAACACGTCGAAGCAGACTGTAAACGGCAAACTCACTGCAAAATGTCACTGATCTTTTGAGGTGACATTTATCACCTCATTATTGATTTAGTGGAAAACTAACCATCAAAAGTTCAAATAAACTGATGATTAAACAAATTGGATTTGTTTAAATCAGAATCCTTTAGGAAACTCCATTGAAATTTCCAATATTTGAAACTTTACAATATTCTGATATAGTTTTCCATTCTGTAAAAGCAAGTTAATTCCTTAGTGTTAGTCTTAACAGAAGTTGAGAAGTTGAATAATTTCAAGGCAATCTCTAAAGTTTTGGATTATCTATAATGGATACACACAATAGCTATAAAACTTTATTGATCCTTATACATTCAGCATTTTTATCTGCACTGAGGGTGGATTGATGATTTCCTCTTCATGCAGAAGATGACACAAAATAAAAATCTGCGCTTAGCAGGATTATAAAACAATCAAAACTTTGCATTATTCTGTGATATTTATTGACACATTTAATCTTATGCTGGTACAGTTAACTTCCCTGTGTGTGTTAGAGCAGCGGTGTATGGGTTAGGTTTTTATTTTTATCAGTGTGAAGCAGACAGGTGTTTGACTCATGCTGTCAAAGTGCAGAGGCCACAAGTGTGCGTGTGTGTGTGTGTGTGTGTGTGTGTGTGTGTGTGTGTGTGTCGCTGTGCATGTTGAGCCCCACGGTGATACACCGCACAGACGCAGGCAGTCCATCAGGATGAATTATAACCACGCTGTGGAGCCAGAGATGCACATCTCTGTTTTTGTTTCACACACCGCCTGTGTGTGAGTGTTTTTCCTCGCTTGTGTATACTGTGTCACACTCGCTGCACGCTGATGTGAATCCTGTCTGACTTGGGATGCAAATCAGAAGGCTCTAGGTGGGGTAGTGCTAATTGCCCAGAAGCTTTTTTATTTTTATTTTTTTAGGTAGGTGTGTGTGGGCGTGTGTGTGTGTGTGTGTGTGTGTGTGTGTGTGTGTGTAAGAGAACTGGTGACATGCATGTGTAGGTTTCCTGAGGGTTTCAGGATAAGGATGTGAAATTCCAGATCAGCGTTTCAGTGCTGAAGGCCTGTAGGCTGCTGTCAATCCCGCTGACACACGCGCGTCTTTGCAAGTTTCTGGCTCAGATTAACATAATTAAGTCATTTGTTGTGGTTGAGGGTGATAAAAATCACTGAATTATTCAATGCCAATACCCAGAGCAGATAAATCTGTGTGTAAATGTTTGTCCTGATGTGTGCAGGTTTCTCACCCATGCACCACCTTTCCATCACCCACGCATCGCTGCAGCGACATGGGCTAATCAAACGTTGCTCTTCCCAGGATCACATCAATGCGTCACCTGCACAAACCTTAGCATCATATCCCAGTAAACATGAAGTGGTTTCCGTAGTAACACCATTGTAGCCATCAGTTGATCAACTCCAGATGCTCCACAGATTTTCTCAAAGGTAGAATTAATATACCTGCGTCATATTTGTTTCTGAAGACGAAAACTTAGCAGGAGCACTGCAAAAACAAAATCTTACCAAGTATTTTTTTGGTATAGTTTTTAGTCCAAATATTTTATTACACTTCAAATAAAACAAAACTAACTTACAAGTAACTCTTCAGTAAGATATCGGAGCTTGTTTTAAGTCAAAAAATTCTTAGTATTGATGAAAACGTTCTAGTTTCCACTGGCAGATTATTTCACTTATGGGGAAAAAATTTTGTTTATAAGTGAAAAAGATCAACCAGTGGAACTAGTACGTCTTAAAATCAATATTACGCCGTTTTTGCAACATTTGTTTCATTTTCAGTTAGTGCAGTTCGCTTTGACTCCACTGTGTGAAACCAAATCTTTTGAAAAACCTGTTCCCCTCCTCGCCTGTGGTGGCGCTGCACTAAGAACCACTGAAGGAAACAACATGAAAACCTCGTCCTTAATGAAATGCAAGCAAAAATGGTGTGGCGTCAGATTTCAGAGGTTAGTTTTTCACTTTTGTTTTCGGTAAAAGACCAGGAGCCATTTCTCCCGCTAGCGCTGGGACCTCTGGTCTGCCTGCCGTTCACATCTGCATTCAAACCACATCAGAGTTCACTTCAACCGAACCAAGGCCGAGGTTTTTCACTTTTTTGGTTCACATCAGAGTTCACACCTGCCCAAACAAATCAGAGTTTCTGAGTTAGATGAAAGTGGACCAAACAGGGCTGATGTAAATGCACCCTTACCACATTCTCAGATTTAAATCTGAACTTTGTCTTGGCGATCCAAACATGACTATTCTTTAATCTGAACCACTCCGTTGTAGCTCTGACTGCATGTTTAGGGTGGTTAGTTTCAAGTCTTTTTCAGGTTTCTCCCATCAACTCTGACCAGCTTCCCTATCTCTGCTAAAGGAAAGCATTCCCATGCAATGATGCTGCCTCTGCCATGTTACACTTTGGCAACAGGACGTTCAGGATTATGTGAAGGTCAAAAAGCTCAAACTTGCTCTCCAAAAACTCTCTAATATCTTCACAGATATTTATGCTGAAGCTAAATTAACTCACCAATTAGGAAACTTTGCATAAGCATTTGGTTATATTTGATTTAATTGAGTTGCATCAGAGTAAATGGAAATATAGACAAACATTAACTTAATAAAAAGTCAATCAATGAAGTTTATTTATAAAGCATATTTAGGCAACAATGCAGTTCAAACTGCTTTACATCATAAAAACTCCAAAAACACAAAGTCATAAAAAATGTATATAGTCAACTATTGAGAAAACCAATAAAATAGTATATTTTGATGAGTGAAATCACCAAAGTTATCAAGAACCATTAGTATTTTTCTTCTACTTTATAATGTTACTAAATTGTGTTGACTTTTAATGTAAAATCCCAATAAATTACAATTAAGTTTATAGCTGTACGGTAACCCCCACCAAACAAACAAACAATGGTTTAAAGAGGTAATTCATTTTTAACTAGTTCATAAAGCATACCCAACCTAATACACAGTTAATTAGCAAGCCTCTGCCACATTTTTGTACAAAATTAATTAACTAGGTGGTTTTATTCTTTAAACGTTCTGCATTGAAAGAACTCACCATTTAGCCCTCATCTACAATGCTTAAATATGATTATTATTTAAATATTTTCAGTTCTGTATTCAACAAAAACACAATTAGTAGCAAATATAGTAATATGCAAAGATGTTGATTGGTAAAAACCTATCATCATCACACGCTGCTGCTCTGTTGGTGTCTAAAATCATAATTTTGTACATGACTCTTATGTCTGATGTTGAGGTTTTCTCATTTAAAGTTCATAGTGAGCACTCCGCCAGAGAGGTAAATAACCAGGGTGATTAGGGGAATGAAGCGCGAGCCCTTGTTATTTTTGCGTCTTTCTAATCAACATTAGTTCAGAGTCATTATTTCTCAGAAGCAATTGTGTGTTAGCACACGTTCCTGGCATCACTCATTAGTCTGCTGCTAAGGAGGGGGCGGACAGAGCAGACAAATTAAGTTGTGGTGCAAACTAAAAACAAATTCATGTGATTATTTTAAAGATTTATATATATCAGCGAACAAACTAGCTGAAATTAGATTTTCTTTATACATTTATACCCAGTTTAAAGAATGTTGTTAGGGATTTTTATTAAATGTAAAAAATATTTTAAAAATTCAACAGCATTGCAAATGATGTTGCTCTTTTATTTACTCTCCTAGTGAGAATTAAAAAAAAACATTAAATCATATTGTGAGTTTGCGTAAATATAGAGATGATCTTTAAGAAAAGCTCAATAATGAGGAGTTGAGGCAGAAACAAAGACAACCCTGGTAAAACACTTGTAAAGTTTCAGTTGTTTAGTTGAAAAAATGCTCCTGGAGAGCTGACGAAACTTTCTAAATTAAGAAGAGAAACATTATAAATTTCTTTGATTTCTGTGTAGCTCAGGTTATTTCTGTTTTACTTCCAAGCAGTCAGACTATCATCTAACAGTTCTGACAGTTCTCCAGACTTTCTGACAATCTTGAAGGTTTTCCTAAAGGGGCCATATTATTCTCTAAATTCTCTTTTTGCACATTTTTATACTTCCATTTGGAACGGCCTCTAGAACCACCCGGCCATTTTTTGGCAATAAGTTCATGTTTTTTGGTGTATGGAAAATTAACCGTTTCAAAAACCTCCTGATTGTTGAGTCACACTTGATGTGCGCTGATCCGTTACCTAGCAACCTCAGCCCAGCCCATCACCTAGCAACCCACGCTGAGCTCCAGCATGTTTGGTCAGCTGGTTTTACTGCTCTATGTGCTGTACAATGACTGCTGGAAAAAACAAGGGTTTTGTTGTTGACTTAGCAGAAACCACTTGCTGCATTCTTGTTATTTGCTCAGGAGGCTCCACTTCTGCTTTTCAAGTAGAAGATGTACGGTTGTATAATTGTGCATGTTTTTGCAGCCATTTTCACGTGCAAGTATAAATGGTGAGTTGGGGGACGCAGCCAGCAGCAGCTTATTTGGATTTAAAGTGACAGGAGGACATACAGTAGGAGCTCAAATTCAACAGAATCTCGTTGTCTAAGAATGAGTTTTGTGCAAAAAATGTTATGAACATGGTTGGTATTCTAATCAAGGAAGCAAAATTGGTCACTTTTAAGGCTGCTGTTACCCTAATCTGGTTATGCAAGGAGAACATCAATCAAAGAAATATCCTTGTGACCTATGGTAGCTCAGGTGGAGTTGCAGAGTTGTATAGCTCAGGTGGAAGAGTCGGTTGACAGGACAACACACTAAACAAATCCAGTCTTTATGGAAAAGTGGCAAGAAAACATGGTGCCGGCAGCAAGAAGCTCTGGTGAAGCTTTTCTGTTCTGAGCTACTTTGCAAAGATGCAAATGAATGAAGATTTTAGTTTCTGGATGTGCAAAGCTGGTAGAAAAATACAGCAAAAGACTTGTAGTTGTAATTGCAGGAAATTTGGTTCGACTAAGTATTAATCCAGAGGAAGTAAGTACAAACGCACGCCACACTTTTTAGAATTTTATTTGTAAAAACCAATGAAAACAATAAATTTAACAATGCATTAAACAATTGTGAATTTATTTCACTGTAAGTCACCAAAATGTGATTGTAACTGTCTCTCTTTAAATGTTTATGATACTTTTAATACGTCTTTATTAGATTTAATCCACAGTATTATTGAAAACTTTTTTTTTTAAATTAAATGTACTAAAGCATTACATACTCTCTACAAATTCATTATGATGCTTGGAATGATGTAAAAATATTTTTAATGCTCAATTCAATTGAGATTAAATTTATCTCAGCAAATGCTATCAACAAAAAGCTGTTACTTTTCTTCATTATTTTTTTTGTATTTGTATTTAAAAATTGTTTTAAAAAAACAGAGATGAACACATCAAGACTTTAGCTTGGTGGTAAGTAGTGAGGAACATGGTTTTCTGTGATCCTTTGGAGAAACAGGCTGAAGATGAAAGAGGAGAAATGGAGAAAAAGTCCAATTTAGACACAGCAGGGAGCAGCAAAAAGGTCCATGGTGACAAAAAAATCAGGAGGCGACTCTACAAATGTAAATCCATGCGCTAAATTATATTTTCCAAAATAAAGTTGAGCAGAGGAAAACCAGATTTATTGTCAGAATCACTGAATTTGAAATCTGAAAACCAAATCACATGGAATCAGCTGTCCAATCAGAACAGCAGCTGGTTACTGGAGGAATTACACGCAAACATGGAGGCAAAAATAAAACTGTGTTGTGAGCTGCCACTTTAAGGAAACAGTAACAGTGAAGTGTTAAAAAAAAAAAAAACTTTAGCAGCAAAAACTAATAATTGCAAAGCAGCCAATTAAATTGTGCGGGAGAGATGAAACCGCTCATATTTCCCCTGGTAATTTCATGCTCTAAACTCGCTTCCGTGCGCACATAAAAAGAGGAGAGAAAATATCATTTCAGAAGCTGACAGAACTCATTGTTCGTGGAATTTTAAATTCAAAAAAGTTAATAAAGGCGAGTGCGAGATGAAGGGAATTTGCATTTCTCAGATTAACAGCATGTAGAGCAGCGGCGGCGCGCGCAGCCTCGGGTCATCATTTAAGAAACCTTTGCATATTTTATTTAAGAGTGGCCCGGTTTGGAGCGTAATAAGACAGACAGATAATGATTAGAAGGTCGGGCCTGCAGGGCAGAGCCGGTCTGGGCGCTGTAACGCTCTAATACCCAACACACACACACACACACACACACACACCCACACACACACACACACACACACACACAAATAGGAAGAACCGCCTGTGCAGCCTCCTCTAATTGGCTGCTGATGGTTTATGAAATGTTTTCCAAAGGTTTTATTATTGTTGTTGTTGTTGTTGCTTTTTATTGCTTTCATTATTTTAATGGAGGTTTCGACTCATGAGTGTTGGTTTAGCTCACAGCCGCCTGGTTCGGCTAACATACTTTTTTTTTATTTTTATTTTTAATCAATGCAAGAAACAGTTCAGAGATGTTGGCTCACATGTGAATACAGTGACTGTCATACTGTTAGTCAGCCTGCAGATCTGAGCACTAACCCAATTTTCTTCACATGAGAAAAAGCCTTCCGAAATAAACTGAATTTAGCTGAAATAAAGGAACACGGAAACTATTTCATGTAATTATAACTTTCACCCTTACTGACGTTTTTGTCTGTATAAAGTGAGCAGTCATTTTAGAAATATGAAGAGAAATGAGGAGATGCAGCTTTTCCTGCCTGTTGTAATCCACTTATGTATATTGTGCAACAGATTTTATACAGAGAAAAAGTTTTTGAAAAACCTCAATGTGTATTTTTGCAGTTTAAGTTCGGTTAATCATGCTATACTAGCATGATTTAAAAACAAACACATACTTAAAACTATGAACGTTCAGATTTTTCTCTACACAGAATATTTATTCTCAGTGTTGATACAAGATCAGGGATAAAGTTGTACAGTTTTGTTATAATTAGGTTTCCCAACATTTAAAATGCATTGCTCTGTACTAATCAGAGAAGCAGCAAATATTTCCATGGTAACTCTGGAGGAGCTGCAGAGATCCACAGCTCTGGTGGGTAACTTTGCAACTAGGCCACAAATCTATTTTTTATAGTTAAGTAGCAAAAAAAGAAGCAATAAGAATTTTTTTTGACACATTTCAGTTACATTTGGTTCAAAAATATTTCAATAATCCCAAATGTAAACTGAAATGGGCGTTGGCAGCATCAAGCTGTGGGGATGATAACTCTCTAAAAGAGACAGGGAAACCATTCAGAGACGGTGAGAAGATCTACTAAAATCTAGGATCAAGATTCACCTTCGAGCAGGACGTCAGCTCAAACACACAGCCAGAGCTACAGTGCAATGGTTATTTATGTGTTAGGGTGGCCTAGTTAAAGTCTAGAATCATCTATCTGAAAATGTGTGTCAGCACTGGAAAACCAGATGTTTGAAGACGCTCTCCATCCTATTTGACTGAGCAACTGGGAGAAATTTGACTCTGCAGATGCACAAAGTTGGTAGTGAGTCAATCACCAAACGATGGAGTTAAAACAATTAGCTCAGGGGCTGAATCCATAGACACACACCACACTTTTCAGATTTCAGTTAGTAAAACAATCTGCAAAAATCATGTATTCATCTGCTTCCATGTCAGGAATGTGCGACTTTGTGTCAACCTGTCACATATAATCCCTATAAAGTACATTAAAATTTAAAGGAACTGTACAAAACCTTAACTTTGTTTTTACTCTGGTAAAAACGACCAAGTTGAATAAACTAGATTAGGCTAACGGCAGCACTAAAGGTGACCTTTATGCTCCCATGTACAGGTTAGAATATGACTATGTGCTATAAAAAACATGTTCATCACATTTATTTGCACAAAATAATCATAGATAATAAAATTTCAGTCTATTTCAAGCTGCTTTCAGAATAAGCTGCTACTGGCCACGCCCCCCAACTCAATGTTTACACTCGCATGTGAAAATGTCTGCAGTCAGATGCGCAATTATGTAACCACACATGTTTGAAAAGCAGAAGTGGAGCCTCCTGCACAACCAGCAAGAATGCAGCAAGAGGTTTCTGGATGGTGAGTCAACAATAAAACACTTGTCTTCTCTAGCAGCCATTATACAGCTGTAAAACCAGCTCACCAGATGTGCTGGAGTTCCACTTGGGTTGGTAGGTGACAGGCTGAGCTCACCCAGGGTTGCTAAGTAACAGTAGGAGGATTTTGAAACTGCTCTTTTCCAGTCACCAAAAAACATTAGCTTGTTGCTAAAACTGGCTTTGTGTTTTTTTGTTTTGTTTTGTTTTGAAATGCTTTGGTTGTTCTTAGGAGCAATAAAAACCCAAATGGAAGAATAAAAATATACATAAAAGTGAATTTTGCATAATAATCCCCTTAAAAGCTGAAATTTACAAAAATTAGCCGAGGGGCACACCAATGCTTCATCCAGGAAGTGACAAAATAATCCAGAACATCCAAAGTTTTTAGAGTTATTGGAACCAGAATTTTATACAACAAAAAAATAAACCTTTAATCAAACAGGTTTGATTTGCTTTGGTTAGCTTTTTTACCTCATTTTAAAACTGCCTCACTGTAATTATCTTTGTCTCATATTACAATTTGTTGGCAGATTTGAACATGTAAGTGTTAATAAAGCGATTTAATGAAGCAGTTTTTCATGGCGCTGAACATGTGACTGTGTTTGGTCACTGCGGGTGTTTTTCTGCCCTTCAGGCAGAAAACTGATTTTATCTCAAAGGCTCCTCCATGGGTTTAAGGCCTTATTACCAGAGCAGGTAAAGTAATTTCTCAGTTAGACCAATGTATCACAGTGATTCCTATTCATGTGCATGCATGTGTGAAAATGAGTGCGTGTGCTTTTTGTGTGAACACATCAAAGTAGTGCAGGGAGATGAGCTAGATAGTTTTTCTCTGATTAATTTAGTCATTTGGGATACTGTGTTAACTGGATTACGCTCAGATGTGTTGATATGACCACATGGCCGTGGGTTGTGTCTGTGTGTGTTGCGCATGCAGATACGGCACGGTTTTAAAAATGATCAAGAAGCTCTGTTTTGCTTTCCACTTGTGAGGTCCAGAAAGCCTCTAATGACGTAATGGCAGACGGTTCGAAGTGCAGCTGTGCTGCAAAGCAACTAAAGTGTTACAGCATTAATAGAGTCATCAATAATTAAAGTAAAACACTGCAAAATCACAAAAGCGTACCAAGTGATTTTGGTCTCGTTTCTATCACAAATATCTTAGTATACTTGAAATAAGATAAAACTAACCTACAAATAATGTTTCACCAAGATATAGGAGCTTATTTTAATCAATAATTCATTAATATTGATGAATAAGTGCTAGTTTTATTGGAAGATTGTTTCATTTATAACAAGACATTTTACCCTGTTGTAAGTTAATTTATCTGCCAACTGAACTAGAACTTTTTAAAAATCAATATTAAGGAATTATTAACTTAAAACAATCTCCTGTATCTTGATAAAAAGTTACTTATGACTTGGTCTTAACTTATTTTAAGTGTATTAAGATAATTTGCACTAGAAGCTATTCCAGAAATACTTGGTTAGATTTTGTGTTTTTGCATTGTACTACTGTTTTTTGTTTGTTTTTTTTTTTAGAAAAGTTGAACAATAAATACCTTTTTCCGTAAACAGAATGACATATTTCATTAACTTATCTTGATGAATAGAGCTGTTTGAAGCTACCTGAAATTTGTCTTCAGATACGAAGGTGAAACGCTCCGAATGTTCCCAGGGAGCAGAAGAGTTGGACTCTCCTCTGCTGCTAGCTTAAGTTCTAGCTGCTAGCTCAACTTCTAGCTGCTAGCTCAACTTCTAGCTGCTAGCTCAACTTCTAGCTGCTAGCTCAACTTCTAGCTGCTAGCTTAACTTCCCTGTTAGCATTTTTCAAACATTTATTACTCTGACTGCTGTCCACTACTCGGATGACAATTAGCAGGATTATATACTCTGGACTATAAATCTGGACTTGTTATCAGTTTTTCCTAACAGCCTTAAACAACAGCCAATAAATATCAAATTAACTGTAAAGGAGACATCTGTACATCTACGGTTCACATTGCCTTTAAATAGGGGATATGGACTTAAAGGGGTAGTTTTATGTAAAATCCTAAACCTTTTTTTTGTTATGTTGTTATTCCCTCGTCAAAAACAAGCCTGGTGTGTTGCCTTGATTCTTGCATGTTTGAGAAATCCTTCAATCTCCATGGCAAACATTTAGCTGTGCGAAATGCCTGGTTGGACCTAGCCCCGCCTTCTAGAACACAGCTCCTCCTTAGAGCTGCAGTTTCCAAGCTTCCACCTCCCCACTCAGCTCCTTCAAACTAGCCAGCAGCAATTAGCAAACACCTGGTGGAACTGCTGAGCTCATTATAGGAGCTACTTCTCAATGCAACAAATGCTGTTACAGGGAGGAGCCATGTTGTGGTGACTTCCTGAAGGCGGAGAAAGAGCAGGACTTTCTTAAAGAAACAGGCCAATTTTCAAAGTCAAATTTCTTTTTAGTCATATTTGACTTAAAAGACATTTTTTTGTATAACAACAGAAGTTAATATAGTTCCTTGATTGTGCTATAAAGAGGCACCATGTACCTGGAAAAGACATAATGCAGCCCCTTTAAAGTTTTATCACAATATTTGTCAGTATTATTGTGATAACACTGAAAGTGACAATAAGATTAGATTATTTTTTAGATAACTGAATGACTGGACTGTGTGTCACAGAAATCACAGTCCTACATACACAAACACTGCTCTTGAAAAATATTCCCATTTGTAATGTGCTTCTTTAGGACATCAGTCACATAACAAAGTGTAATTTCTATCATTAAACTACACACAATAAATATATTTTCAAATGTATTGGTATTTAACGAGACTTTCTTTAAAGAAACTGTGAAGAAAATAGTAAAACTATCGATGCTGAAACATCATTAATTGGAATTTATTGTGACAAATTTAAATCAAAACTCTTACTATAAGAAATTTATTGTGATAAATGATCATTTATTTTTGTGACAGTTTTGTAAACATTTTTCAAAATATATGTATTTTTATATATCCCTCTTAAAATAGGTTTTCCTACCTGTATATAATTTTACTTTGTTTTCACTTATTTTTATGTGTGAATTCTATGAATGTTTGTATTTTGTGTTGTTTGTTTCTATGGGACTTTGGATGGAAATTAGTATTTTGCTAAATCTGGTATATTTACAACAAATGAGACGCACTCTCTCATTTAAGTAAAATTGATCAATCAAGCAATCATCCCTATTTAAACATGCGACATCTTTATCAAATAAATAATTAAAACATCCAGAATTTGAGGTGGATGCCATCACGTAGTGAAACTTTGTCACTAGATGTGTGAAAATGATTGCTGTGTGAGCAAGCCTGTTTTCGTGTGTCGTGCCAAGACGCATCACGGCAGGAAAGCAGTGAAATGTAAAGAAAAAGCGAGTTGGAGAAAGCGAATGTGTGGAGAGTGTCGGGATAGCAGCGAGGGGCAGAGAGGCGGCGAGCTCATGAGAAAGAAGGAGAGATGCTGCGGTGGCCAGAGGGCAGTGTGCATTAGAGTAAGAGCCTGATTGGCTCTGACCTTCCTCACAGCCAGCTGTCAGCCTCTTAGATACACTCACACACATACAGCACACAGCCTGTTACGGCCCTGCAGGCTCTGATTACCATATCAGCACCGTCTCATTTGCATAAATCCCAGCACTCTTAATTAGGCTTCATCTCCCTCTTCCTCTCTATACCTCGCTCTCATTTTCAGCTCTTTCCCTCCACTTTTCATCCTCTCTCCTCCTCCATTTGCTTGCAGATATAGGCTGGGGTTTAGGGTTAGAATTAGTAGATAGGAGGGTCCATGACTCCCAATTAGTTTAGTGCTGATTAGCCTAATGACAATTTCACTTCATCTACATGTATTAGTACATATTCTTTTACTACTTCTGTTCAAATAAACATTATCTGCAAGGAGCTCTCTCTTTCATCTTCTCCCTTTTTAATTTCTCCCACTCTTTATTTTACAGGTGTTATGGTCAAAGATGACAATGAGCTAATTGTGGCTTGAAGTAAACCCTTGAAGGTGCAATAAATTAACGTTCAGAGCACCTCAGCATCAAATGTTGGCCTCCGTCAAGACAATTTGTGACAAGAAATATGGTTTAATTTCTCTATTTTGTTCACTGTAAATTTGTTTTAGCTCTTTGTATGTGCTAAAACAGATTTATAGTGAAAAATTCAATAAACAATGATGCAAATCAACTGATGCTGGGAAGTTTGAATCAAGTAAAAGATGTTACTTTCTAAAAGGATGAGTTATTAGCTGTTTTGTTAATTGCAATCAAATAAAAGAGGAAGTTTACATGTACCCCTTAAAGGCTAGATAATGCCACAAGTTTCTGATGCAACAGAATCTCTTGAAAAGTTCCTTCAGGTGACGTCTGAAGGAACTTTTAATCACCTAAACCCACAGAGAGCATGGCCATCTGGTTGGTACAGATTAAGTATGTTCTCACATTAGACTCGGTTCGATTGTGGAACAAATTGCAACATCTGTTACATTTTCAGCTGCTTAAGTTCTCATTTATACTGCACCACGCCAAACAGACCAAACCCTTTGGAAAAGCCGTTCCCCTCCTCGCCTGTGGAGGCGCTGCACAAAGAACTAATGAAGGAAACGACACAAAAACCCTGAAGAAGACATGAGCGCAACTTTCTTCTTCACGAAATGTAAAACAATGGAGAAGCGTCAGATTTGACCGATTGGAGGATTTCTCTTCTGTCTTTGGTAAAAGACCATGAACCATTTCAGACCCTGGCGCTGGATTCGTGTGTCTGTTTACCCAGAATGCCCTGCGTTGTAGTCCGCTTCCTGGTTTTAGAATCGTCTCCGATCAGTCACATAGTTATTGAAACTGCACCAGAGTTCACTTTTTTGGTCCAAACGAACCGGAGTTTGATTGAAGTGGACCAAACATGGCTGGTGTGATTGTTCCCTAAGACTAATGTAAGTTAATGTTAGCATCATCTTACATGATGCTGCTATCATGTAAGATGATGTAAGTTAGCATCAGTTTATCTGTTTACAAAATGTAAAAGCACACAAGCTGTAAAAAGTAACATAATTTAAAATTATCAAAAATAATCAAAGCAGATATGATAAACACGACACACTGAGGAGAACTTCCTATAGATAGTGATTCTTGTCAAGTGTGTTTTTTGTTTTGTTGTGTCTTTTCTAGATGCATCTGTTTCTGCAAATTAACTCAGGAGATTTTAAAAAATGATATCCAGTAGAAAGTACAGCTGGCTGAGTGGGTTCTGTTTCTTGGAAGCAGCCAGTGATCGTGTCATTGTTGGATTTAACTTTGGATACACTATTTGGTTTCCCCCCCTTGTAGGAAAAGATTAGAACTGCTGATTTAGATATTTTTGTCAATATTTTTGTGTACTGTTTGTTTTTCTTTCCAGTAGAAAGTACTGCTGGTCCAGTTCTATTGTGTTTAGCTATGTCTCTGACCTGGACCCAGGTCTGGTTCCCCTTTCTCATAAGAAGAACTTCTGCTGATGCAGCGGTTTTCTATTTCTACTATTTTATTATTATTTTTTGTCTTTTATGCATGCCCTTTCTACATTCAGCAGCTTTGATAAGTGTCTGCTCATACTAATGTAAATCTGGTTCTGCTGGAGGTTTCTCCCTAATAGAAGGGAGTTATTCCTCTCTACTGTCACCATATGCTTGTCAGTGACTCGCACAAACAGCTGGGCTATTTATCAATTGGCAATAAATAATCAGCTGAATCTTACCGTATTATATTATAAATGATAATATAATATGAATTATATTGGAATGAATCAGATTGAATTTAATTAGGATAAAATCCTATCTAGCAGGGTATTTCATGATGTGACATAATTGTGCATGTGCATTAAATATGTACTTTATGTTGTATGAAGACACTGGATACTATTGTCATTTTATACCTGTGTATTTTACATATAACATATGATAAATGCTTTATGCCATAATTTTTTTCTTTTAATTTTAGGGTTGAAAAAGTAAAGTATGATTTAGTTTTAATTGGATTTCATTGAGTTTAGTTTAAATCTGATGATTTAACCCAAATTCAACACTGGCTTAGTTAACTGTTGTGTGACTTGGTTAAAAACAAGAATATGTTTTAAAAACAATAAATGAAGAGAAAGCTGAAATAATTTTTAATTTGGTGACTGACTGAGTCAGAAGCGACCCTGATCTGTGTGCACCCATGTCATCCTGTGGGTATGTTACATCACCTGAAAGCCCACAAACAAACAAACAAAAAAATTACAAACCGCCTCTTATAATCTAGATGGGAAAAAAAGCTGGAGTTGGACATTTGGTGAAGTTCACAACTAAGATGCAGAGGCAGACGATTTTGTTTTAGGAAGTCCAGTGTGGAAGCGGGGCGTTGTGGGAGGATGCTGAACCCCAAAATACAGAACCCTGGTTCACCGTATGTGTGTGTTGTTGGAGGGAGGTGTGTGTGTGTTGGGAGTGGGGTGGGGGTGGGGGGTTAAACACAGCTATATTCTGTAGATAACAGGATTAGCTGGGAAGCGGATAATAAGTTAGCATTTCCTCCCTGCGGCACTTTCTCCTCTCTCTAATCCTGCAGCTTTGATGTCCCTGCTCCCATCAGGTATCTGGGCTGCTCTGGCCTCAGGGCCCTGAGGCCTCCAAATGCTCAGACACTGATGGTTTTTTTCCCTTTGCGTGTGTGTGTGTGTATGTGTGTGTGCATTCACTGTCCTCATTAGTTCTGCCTGTTTACTAAAGTTGGCTTTTTGGGCTGAAATCTGCTGTGCGTCCGCTCTGCTGCATATCTGCTCTGTATTTACAGATCTGTCCGTCGCTCTCTCTCTGCCAGCATCTGACCCAGCAGAAAGCTGATGAGGCATTTTAGCCTTGGCATGAAAAATAACATCAAAACAACAGAAAAGCAAACCAGGATTTCAACACCACAGCAGTGAGAACAGAATAGAAATATCCTTTATTTGACCGTCAACACCAGTAAAGAAAGGATATCATCACCTCACTGATTAGACTTTGTGGGTTTCTTTTGGTAAATCCTGTTGTTGCGCAACACCCCCCCCCTCCTTTCTGTCTCTACTCTCTCACTCTCGTACTTCCTCTTCTGAGAGGGGAGATGTGCTACCAGCTCTCCGTCTAACAGGTCCGTTGAGTTTCCTAAATCTGCTGGGATTTACCCTGTCCAGAACTGAAGTAAACTCTGTTTAAGCTGGTTTCGAGAAACGATTCGCCTGGTTATCTGACGGCCTACATCCAGGTGTCCCACCCTTCTTCCCCCTGTGAATTAGCCAGACTGAGCAGCCTACAGCCAACTAGTTTCACAGAGCACACCTGTTAACGGTCGCTCGTTCTCTATTTTACAACTTGCATTTGTTATTGAACCAGGTAGGTTTTAGTGACTCGGGCGAGTCCCAAGGATGAGGTTTTAAATATGGGCTACCAGCAACCTAAAAACATTTTCCACCTCTTCCTCTCCAGAATCAAACATCACAGCTATTTTACAACCATCAAAGAACTTTAAGGTGACTCATTAACTGAATGTCCACAACATCTTTTAGATTTTCTTTATGCTAAATATTTTATTAGTAAGGCATTTTTGCAAGGGTCAGTACAGCTTAATTCAGTAGCAGAAATAATCAAATAAGTAAAATCAATCATCTAGTCTATCTTTCCCTACTGCTGACACTGAGTACTAAAAAAGGAACCTTAGAGCGAGACGGACGGAGTTTGGCGTTTCGAACCCCAGACCTGGCTTGATGATGAAGAAGGTGTTGCAACAGGAGGAAGATGTTGATCGGCGAAGGCCAGGATCTCCGCAGGTCCGATGAGCTTCTTCTCCGCATGGATGCTGAGGTCACACAGGACTTGGTGCTGGCAGGAAAAAAGGCACCAGTTCTTCTTCCTTGTCTTTGTCTTCATCTTTGTCTTTGGGGTCAGAACCCAGCCGATGAGAGAAGTGCGATTCGAAGCCACAGATTGTGGGCCAGACGGGTTGGTCTCCATGTGCAGGACAGTCTCCGGCTCCGTGGCCCCGGCTCTTCTTCAGCTGCAGAGTTCTTTGTCCATCTCGATCTTGGCTCGAAGCTGCCCGGAGGATCCAACGAACGGTTCCTCTTTTGCACCCACCTTTTATAGGGTTCATCTGTCTGCTTAGACAGATGATCTCATATCCGTCACTGTCTTAAGAGACATCATGTCATGATGTCTGTGCCAATGTCTCAGGGCTGCTCAACCTCCTGTTTCCATATAAGGTGCTGATCATCTCTGCTCTCCTGTTAGTTCCCCTTTTTCCCTTCCTGTCACCTTTCACCTACCATCTACCTCCAACATATCAGTGATGTTTAATTGCAGTTTTACAACCTTTTACACCATTTCAAGTTTAATGTCAAAATCACATTTATATCACATTTATTTTCTTTAGCTTCTCTGATTTAGCATTCATTTATAATTTTATAACCATAACTTATATCACATTTATTTTCTTCAGCTTCTCTGATCTATCATTCATTTATGATTTTATAACCATAACTTATTAGTTACTCTTATTATGATCTTAATGTGAGTTATTACAGATGTTTTCTGAAAAGAAACCAAGAATAATCTATTATTCTAATTATTTGATACCAAAGTTACATTTGCTTGTTTTTCTTATAAGTGTTCTCACAAATATAAGTGTAAGTATTATTACAAGTAAATCAATATTAATATAAGTATTTTACTTTGAATCTTATCAAATTACTCAAAATGTTTAGATTTAATTTTTTAAAACTTTCATGCTTTAAAATAGTCTCAACTATTTTTATAAATCTGCAGGCTGGAAACTTCCTCTTTTTCCAGGAAACCTGCTTTTCCTGTTTAATGACTCTCTCTGACTGACTATGATTTCTTATGATTAGATAGAAAAAAGTAGAATTAAAGCAAAGTTTGCATGAGACAAAAACAACACACACAACTAGATTTATTTTATTGACACTTAAGTCTACTGTTGGGCCTTGATGTCACTTGAGTGATTCATTTTAAAGATAACTTTATTTATTATTACTGTTAAACTAAAATCTCCAGCATGGGGAAGTGGGATGAGCTCGGATTTTCTTGACACCCCCTCCACGAGGTCAGACCTTTCACATGCTGGGAGTCCATCACCCTCCTGCAGTTCGCCGTCCTCATCCCCTGGAAAGAGAAGAAGTTCGTCTGGGATGTGAAGATGCAGATTCTTCATCCTCAGTTGTCACAGAGGGCTCAGTGTAGTCATCAAAACTCCACTTCTCTTGACACCCCCTCTTTGGAGTTTTGATTTCCCCCATGAGGTGATGAATGTCGAAGAAAACTTGGATCGCTCTGATTCTTCTACAGGAACCTTCGCTGGATGAACTGTCGGTTCTTCAGGATGTGGAATGGTTCTTTAGGGAAGATGGGCTGAGACAGAAGGCCTCAAAAAAAAAACTTTTCTGGCTGTTCAGCAGAGCAAAGCAAAAAGCATAAGCATCATGACGCTTTATCCGTAATCATGATCCTTTTCCATTTTAATCCATCAGGTTGTGACAGGAGTTCTTCTTTAGCATAGTCCAATTTCTTCACGGCCCTCCCAGTCCAAAGCCTTGAAGTTGTTCTTTGAACGGCAACCTTCCTGTAATAGTGGCCAGTCTAATGTAGGATGGCATGGTGCTTGATTCTCTGGCCATCTTCTCGTAATGTTCTGGTTCGCTGTAGCTAAGAACTGGCTTGAGCACTGCTTCCTCATGGACCCCTTTCTTCATCAGTAGTACTGTGTTGAAGTTCAGTACTTACTTTACAAAATCTTGGGCGTTGAATCTTAGCTTGATCCCCGTAGCTGCAGGCCGATCTTGAGCTTTAATCCAAACTCTCTGCCCTGTTTTCAGTGACACTTCAAGCTGCAACTTCCCTTTTCCTTCCTAAGCAAAAAGGAGAAGTGTCTTCGCCTCCCTGCTTTCTGTGACGTGAACGGAGTTCCTCTGCAGGGGAAGACCTGCTCTTCTAGCAGTTGTCACTGTGTCCATCAGCACCAAGAGGTACGTCTCACCTCTCTTTCCTGTTATCCCATTGGTTCTGCTACATCCATGCAGACTGAACCCCATGGGACTGTGCTCTTGATGAACAAACCTTCCATCCGCTGCCCTGGGTGCCCTGGGTAGCTGTGCAGAAAGCTGATGCAGTTCTGTTGAGGTCTCCTCATTTTCCAAAGGATCTGGACGGCCGGCTTCCTCCGGTTTCTTCCCCAGATTTTCCTCCTCGAAGTGATCATCCATCACTCCGTCTCTCTGTCGGTTCGAGTTGTCTATCCCCCAAAGCCTCTCTTTAGCCTTCGAGCAGGGATGGGTCTAGACTATGTTGGCTACTAGCTTCACTGTCTGGATCCGGTCATTTATCCTCAGTAGAAGCTTTCCCTCACCTGTATGCTATACAGTTACTGCAAGGGTTGTGACTGACGGCCTTATCAGTCACCATTAACTCTATTCCTTAAGAGTTAACAAACCAAGTGAGCTATTCAGATCCTCACATCTGTTTTCACTGACTTGGCACATAGGGCCCTCCTACTCCGTTAGACTGGGCCCCACGTTGGGCGCCACTTGTTGTTGCGCAACACCCCCCCCCTCCTTTCTGTCTCTACTCTCTCACTCTCGTACTTCCTCTTCTGAGAGGGGAGATGTGCTACCAGCTCTCCTTCTAACGGGTTAATTGAGTTTCCTAAATCTGCTGGGATTTACCCTGTCCAGAACTGAAGTAAACTCTGTTTAAGCTGGTTTCGAGAAACGATTCGCCTGGTTATCTGACGGCCTACATCCAGGTGTCCCACCCTTCTTCCCCCTGTGAATTAGCCAGACTGAGCAGCCTACAGCCAACTAGTTTCACAGAGCACACCTGTTAACGGTCGCTCGTTCTCTATTTTACAACTTGCATTTGTTATTGAACCAGGTAGGTTTTAGTGACTCGGTCGAGTCCCAAGGATGTTGTTTTAAATATGGGCTACCAGCAACCTAAAAACATTTTCCACTTTTTCCTCTCCAGAATCAAACATCACAGCTATTTTACAACCATCAAAGAACTTTAAGGTGACTCATTAACTGAATGTCCACAACATCTTTTAGATTTTCTTTATGCTAAATATTTTATTAGTAAGGCATTTTTGCAAGGGTCAGTACAGCTTAATTCAGTAGCAGAAATAATCAAATAAGTAAAATCAATCATCTAGTCTATCTTTCCCTACTGCTGACACTGAGTACTAAAAAAGGGAACCTTTGAGAGAGACGGACGGAGTTTGGCGTCTCGAACCCCAGACCTGGCACGACGACGAAGAAGGTGTGGCAGCAGGAGGAAGATGTTGATCGGCGAAGGCCAGGATCTCCGCAGGTCCGATGAGCTTCTTCTCCGCATGGATGCTGAGGTCACACAGGACTTGGTGCTGGCAGGAAAAAAGGCACCAGTTCTTCTTCCTTGTCTTTGTCTTCATCTTTGTCTTTGGGGTCAGAACCCAGCCGATGAGAGAAGTGCGATTCGAAGCCACAGATTGTGGGCCAGACGGGTTGGTCTCCATGTGCAGGACAGTCTTCGGCTCTGTGGCCCCGGCTCTTCTTCAGCTGCAGAGTTCTTTGTCCATCTCTTGGCTCGAAGCTGCCCGGAGGATCCAACGAACGGTTCCTCTTTTGCACCCACCTTATATAGGGTTCATCTGTCTGCTTAGACAGATGATCTCATATCCGTCACTGTCTTAAGAGACATCATGTCATGATGTCTGTGCCAATGTCTCAGGGCTGCTCAACCTCCTGTTTCCATATAAGGTGCTGATCATCTCTGCTCTCCTGTTAGTTCCCCTTTTTCCCTTCCTGTCACCTTTCACCTACCATCTACCTCCAACATATCAGTGATGTTTAATTGCAGTTTTACAACCTTTTACACCATTTCAAGTTCAATGTCAAAATCACATTTATATCACATTTATTTTCTTTAGCTTCTCTGATTTAGCATTCATTTATAATTTTATAACCATAACTTATATCACATTTATTTTCTTCAGCTTCTCTGATCTATCATTCATTTATGATTTTATAACCATAACTTATTAGTTACTCTTATTATAATCTTAATGTGAGTTATTACAGATGTTTTTCTGAAAAGAAACCAAGAATAATCTATTATTCTAATTATTTGATACCAAAGTTACATTTGCTTGTTTTTCTTGTAAGTGTTCTCACAAATATAAGTGTAAGTATTATTACAAGTAAATCAATATTAATATAAGTATTTTACTTTGAATCTTATCAAATTACTCAAAATGTTTAGATTTAATTTTTTAAAACTTTCATGCTTTAAAATAGTCTCAGCTATTTTTATAAATCTGCAGGCTGGAAACTTCCTCTTTTTCCAGGAAACCTGCTTTTCTTGTTTAATGACTCTCTCTGACTGACTATGATTTCTTATGATTAGATAGAAAAAAGTAGAATTAAAGCAAAGTTTGCATGAGACAAAAACAACACACACAACTAGATTTATTTTATTGACACTTAAGTCTACTGTTGGGCCTTGATGTCACTTGAGTGATTCATTTTAAAGATAACTTTATTTATTATTACTGTTAAACTAACTTTATTGACACTTAAGTCTACTGTTGGGCCCTGATGTCACTTAAGTGATTCATTTTAAAGATAATTTTATTTATTATTACTGTTAAACCAACTTTATTGACACTTAAGTCTACTGTTGGGCCTTGATATCACTTGAGTGATTCATTTTAAAGATAACTTTATTTATTATTACTGTTAAACTAAAATCTCCAGCATGGGGAAGTGGGATGAGCTCGGATTTTCTTGACAATCCCTGCAGCCGAAATGTGATACGTCTTGTTTTTCATTCATATCATTAGTTTTTGGTATTTTTTGCAGATTTTGTTATTTTTAAATTGTATCTATCTGTGATGTTATGATTATTGTGAAGCAATTTGGTAAGCTGACGCTGCTGTAAAAGTGCTACATACTGTAAATAAGCTTTGGCTTCATTTATTGACCGGGAACGTCAGGTGTAACCGCAGCAAGTGAAAGGTTAGTGAGAGAAAATTAAAAAGAATTATGACGTAAATAAAGAAAATAATTCTGCACAGTAATCAAAAATAACATATCTGGGTTAAAAGAAATACACATTTAAATAAGGCCATCTAAAAATGAAAAATGTTCAGGATGTGCGTGAGTATTTGTGCACAAAAAATTACAAACGATTTACAAGAACTGAAAAACTGCCAATAACAGCAGTAATGTATGGTGGCCCTGAAGTTCAAACCACATCAACAAATCAGTCAGCATAAAAACAAACTGAAAAACATGAGAACATTAACTAACCATGTTCTTCTCCTTCCTCCAGTCTAAAATTATTTACCTATTTAGACAAAAAAAAGTTTATTTGGGATTTATTTATACTTTACACTACAAAAACACAAAATCTTACCAAGTATATTTGATCTAGTTTCTAGTACAAATATTGTAACTACATGTAAAATAAGACAAAACTAACTCAGAAGCAGCTTTTCAGCAAATTATGGGAGCTTGTTTTATATCAATGATTTCTTAATATTGATGAAAACACAGATAATGTCACTGATAGCATGAGAAAATGTCTTATTAGTGACATTAATCTGCTAATGGAACCAGTACGTTTTGTGCAATTTAAACAAATTATTGACTTAAAACAAGATCAAATATGTTGCTGAAAACCTATTTGTAAGTTAGATTTATCTTATTTCAAGTGTACTAAAACCTGGACCAAAAATACTTGGTAAGATTTTTTGTTTTTGCAGTGTAACATGTTTGAAGCTGCTAAATGAGTTACTACTGCCGTTATCTTCTTACTTTTCTCTAACATTCAGTAGACTGTTCTGCTGGATTAGTGCTGCAGTTTCTTTTTGTGTATCGGTTCTGCCTAGTCAGACTGAGGCAGATTCTGCTGGGGTTTACTTTCTGTTAAAAGGACGTTTTTTCTCTTCCCTGTCGCCACGTGCTTGCTCAGTGTGAATGAATGACTTCATGCAGTCTATGGGATTTTCTTAGACAAAAATCCTTTAATTTGAATAACAATCTGATTTTGACTGTGCTGTTTGATAACCAGGATTGTTTGGATTGAATACATTTTTTGTAGCGTGCTTTGAAATTAAATGTGTTTTGATTTGGTGCTATGTAAATAAACGGAATTTAACAAAATCTCATATTTGCTTTTTGCAGATAACATGGTTCTGTGGGCTTCTTCAGATGATGTCGTTCAGTGAACACTGGAGTTGTTCGAAGTTAAGACTAAAGTGGCCAGGATGGGAATCAGCTCCTTCAAGTCGGAGATCGTGTTTCTTGACTGAATAAAGGTAAAGTTCCCCCTCTGGTGTCAAGGAAACTGGCATGGGGTTATGAGATCTTTCCAGGTACACGCAGAAAAAGGTGCATGAGGGCCTGAAAATACAGCAATCTTGTGCTTTGATTATAATAATGATTGATTGTATATGTATGATATGGGTATAAGTACTCATTGGATTAATTCTGAAATGTATTCCTGATGATGATCTGAAACAGTAAGAACAAGAAATGATTATGTTTGATGATTTATAATAAGTAAAAGAGGTGATTAATTCTTAATGAATATCAAAGTTGTGATGATTTGAAAATTGATGCAAATGGTTTTTAATATAAGTTACGGGTTGACTGTGTTTAATGATTAATAACAGAGAAAATACTGAGTGGAAAGAGAAGGGAAACTTGTGAGTTCCTGCTGTCGCAAGCAGTTCTGAACAGATGGCCAGGACGCACAGGATGGGTGGTGCGGAGTGGTTAGCCAAGATCAACACGCTGGGGAAGGACGGAACTTTCCACACTAGTCAGCAGACAGGAGGGGCCGATGGGGTTTTTCCGTGAAAATCAGCAGATGTTCAGGAAACCCCGTAACCTAAAACTCCCCGTACACATACATGGCGGAGAAACGTATAAAAGCAGACGAAAAAGGAGAAGTAAGTGTTCTTTGTCCACGGCGCTGAAGGAGTCGAAACGGGGAAGCAGAGGAAACAGCTACGGACCGCACCCTGGAACCACGGGAGACTTGAGACTCAGCGCCGCCAAGAAGGGACAAGTTCCGGACGCCCGAGCCCAGGTTCCTGATTCGGCCGTCGGTCTTACCTCAACCCAAATACATTGCAACAGACTTGGAGAAAAGACAAAGTTCCCGGAGGGATAAAGAGCTGGGTTTCTAAAGGATTTAACCCGTTCTACTTTGCTACTATTCTAAGGAAGATTTTTCCACATAAGGACAAAGATTCCGACCAAGGTCTCTGGATGTTCCTGCTGCTAAAGATCCATCAGCAACTGGGTGTGAGTTGAACTTCCCCCTAAAAAATCCATCTTAGAACATGCGACATAAGTTAGGGAAAGGAGACAGCATGGTATGGTTATACATGTAAATCTTATTATACTGCTCTCGTATTATATACAATTGATTATTGATTTGTATGTCACATATCCCTGCTTAAGCTTGCTTAATAAATTCATACTCTAAAATTCTAATGAGGTTGGTGGACATTGGAATTAATTGAGTCGTTTAATCATTTTTCAGTTCTTTTAATAAATGTAAAACTAATGTACATGGTTCCAGAACAGAGGTGGCTTCATAATTTCCTTTGGTGAGTGTAAATAATGACCCTGGGACTTACATCTGAGTCACTAAACGTAATCTAGCCGGTTCCAAGAGCGAGTTATAATTTAGAAAGTGAGCTACCGTTAACAGAAGTGGTTATTGGAATTATGCAGCTGCGAGGGCTACTCAGCTGATTGTTTCTTAACTGTAAAGGGTCATAACTTCTGGATCGGAGGTAGTTAGAGCTAGACGAATCGCTTTCGCCACCAGTTTAAATAGATTATCTCTCATAGAGCACTTTTAGGGTAATACCCAAGTCTCAGAGATTTTCCGGACCTGTTAGACGGAGAACTGGTCAGTAGTCAGCCCAAAGGAGTTGTGATGAAGAGGGCGGGGCTGGCTATTGTGTAATAACAGACATGGCGTCCCTGGGTGGGCGGAGCCAAGTAGGCGGGCCCTATACACCAAGTCAGTAAAAACAGATGTGTGATTCTGAATAGCTCACTTGGATGGTTAACTCTTAAGGAATAGAGTTAACGGTGACTGATAAGGCCGTCAGTCACAACCCTTGCAGTAACTGTATAGCATGCAGGTGAGGGAAAGCTTCTACTGAGGATAAAAGATAGTATTCAGACAGTGAAGCCAGTAGCCAACACAGCCTGGACCCATCCCTACTCAAGAGCGCAAAGAGAGGCTTTGGGGGATAGGCAACTCGAAGACAAAGACAACTATGAACGAAGAAGAAAGAGGGGAACTGGATCCCCTGCCAAAGCCAGCAAGGGGACAAAAGGCAAGCGACATCAGCCGAGACGAGGGAAATCATCAATCCCGTCTTTCCCAATCTGCTATAACACGAATTCCTACAAAGTTAATATTACTCGGTGATGGATTGGAATCCTGGACTGAGATAAATAAGAAGATGTTCTTTGGATCTCACTACGCCACTGGTAAGGACATGGCTCGGGAATTAATGGAGATCCTAGTGAGGAATCACATATACTACTGCACCCAGCTTTACCATGGTCACCGCCTGGGGGTCGTCAGATGCCCAGTGAAGGTTGCTAAGAAGGCGGAGGCTGGAGAGTGGCTGGAGTGGTTCGCTAAGCTTCTTGAAGGATGGACGGATGGTAAGCTGCGAACTGTCTACAGCCCCTCCGAGAAATATGACAGCATAGTGAAGACAGCTACATTGGCATCAGGCATCGACGGGATCCTGGTGAACCCTCTCGCCAGTGGGGTGCGCAAATACAAAGAACATGCCGAGGTCCTGCAGAAACTTTCGGCCTACAAAAAGGTCAAAGAAAAGGAGCAAGCCCCCGACCGAGCAGAGTCGGAGGTGGCTGAGGCTCCATCCCAACTACCCAGCAGAGCCACAACACCGACTAACCAGCCAAGGCAAGCTCCGAAGGACCTGATAGACCTGACGGGCGACGACGACGGAGACAACCCAGCACCGCCGAGCCCATCACGTCACGAGGAGAACCCCCCCGAACGGTCGGATGAGGAGGATCCCGAAGGAGCGCTCGTTGGCGGATTCACTGAGGAGCAGTTGGAGCAAGCGGCCAGAGACTGGTCCCCTCGATGGGGTCGGGAGCTCGGGTTTTATCCCCGAGACTACAGCACGGAGAAGAGGCTACTGCAACCCAAGGGGATCCCAGCGGACAACAGTTCCGACGAGGACGAAGAGGAATCAGAGGAGGAACCATGGGATCCCGGCCGCCCCAAGAAAAAGACGCAGAAATCGGACACCTGGAGGATGGCCCGAGAGTTAGCCAGAATACCACCAGAGGCCATCAGCGTTAAACTGCAAGCTGGGCTCAAGGTTTATCAGGTCATTGGAGGAATATGGGATCTTGAGGGTGATGGACTGATTGTGTTCACCAATGACAGATACAAAATCCACAACCGAAGGTTCCGACGCAGCCTTAAGAATCAAGCGGGGAAATACTACGAAAGGGATTCAAAGGTGCTAGAAGCAACCTGTAGTGCAAAAACCAAAGGAGACGTAGTCTTAATGGAAGGCTACAGTCTCCCCTATGGGGCCGTGATCCTGGTTCCAATTGATGCTTACCAGAAAGGAGAAAGTCTAGAGGAATATCGGAAGAAGATGTGGCACGGACTCGAGCGGGGCCTAGTGGCGGCTAGCAACGAAAGCATGAGACGAGTGATGGTGAGCGTGCAGGGGCTGAGATCGGCTGACCTGCCAGGAGACACAGCCAGGTCGGTTGCAGAAAACGGCGTGGTGAATATAGCCAAAACCAACAGTCATCTCTTTGTGTTCAAAGAGGTGGTAGTGGTGGTCGACCCCCGTCTGCATCGACTCCGCACGGAGCAAGGTGTGCAAATGGCAACTGAGATGGAGGAACAATGCCGCATCAGCCACCCAGCACAGGAGATCAAGAAATATCCCTTAAAGATTCCCCAGAGTGAGGTTTCATATACCACCCAGACCGGTAAAGCCAAGGTTGTGGAGCCACTCAAGATAAAACTGAGGGAAGCACCTGTGGAACCAGAGTTCCACGCAGCAAGATATGTCAAAGAATTCATGATCGAAGGAGGTAACGGTGAACTAAAAGGACCCAACGCAGGTAAAGTCAAGAAAGAGCAACTGACAGCCCAGCAAGAAGGACCGATGAAACCAGCCAAGATTCAACCACTGAACTCCCCCAGGAGAGAACCTCTTCGACAACAGCAGTATGAGGACATCAGTGACTCGGAGGACGAAGAGGGGGAACCGGAGATCGAACATCCTGGAGAAGAAGGAGAGGAAAGTGAACACGGCAGCATCTTCTCCGACCCAAAGCAACCACTGACAGAGCATAAGACACTCCGAACAGGACAGCACCGGGGTAAAAAGAAAGAAATGGAAACCTTTGACATCGAGAGATCTTCTGAAAGACTGGCGAGAGATGTGACCTGGGGTCCAGTGCAGGCTAAGGACGGACGGCGTACGTATGTACCCGAGGTCGGCCAAACCGAGTACCAGATCCTGACAGGATGGGCCAGCAGATTGGGAGACCGAGTACTGCTTGAGGTGGAAGCGACAGTCGGAGAATGGGCTAACATCCTGATGACACCATCCTGCTCTACCCTGACGGCACACTATTCCCTGACTACCAACTTCAGGAACGCATACATTGGAATTATGTATGATGTGATGCTGCGACGACTGAAGAAGGCTGCCTTCAAGTACTCCAGGGAAACTCGACAAAAGCTGGACGAGGTTTCGGCTGATGAAGAGGAGCCGCAAGCGACGCCTTCAGAGCCAGGACCACAGATCCCGGTGAGACCACAAGGGGTGTCGGCTCAGCTACCGGGCTCTGGTACGGGACAGGATGCTTATGCCGAGCTAAAGAATCTAAGGCTGGTAATAAGAAGTAAGAACGCGGACGAAAATAATGAGGAATATTTGAAGGATGTTTGGCCAACCGTGTTGTCTACCACCAACCACGAAGGGGCCAAAAAGTTGTGGCTGACCAGTGTGACTGCGGACCCGATGGTTGGAAAAGTGTCAGCACAGAGCAACTATGAAAGATTGGTGTTGGAGGACATGGACGACGAAGAGTCCCAGGTGAAGAGAGCCAGAGGACGGCTGGACAAAGGAAGCCGATTGGAACCGCTTTGGCACACACTAAAGCAAACCGTCTCTCCCGCGAGATATGTGAAGGTACTGCGTGAGGTGACAAAGGGACGAAGAGGAGAGATTGTGTTCGTGAAACTACCAGTGAGAAGCACAACCGTCGCTCAAATGGATGTAGCAGTGCAGGGATTCGACCTGGAGCAGCAGTACTACGAGGACAAAAGGAAGAAGGAGGCTAGCCAACCAGCAAAGCCACCTGGAAGGGTCAACGTCAGACAGCCATCCAACTTCCAGAGCAGGCCATATCCACAGGGCACACAACCATCCAATTTCCAGAACCGGCCGTTCCAGCAGAAACCACCAGGACCACAAGGGAAACCGACCAACCCGCCGGCTTCACAAAACCAGCCAGGGAAAGGTCAGTTCCTGACGGATGAGGAATATAGGAAATTGAGCCCAGAACAGAGGACGGCCCTCCGTGAGTCCCGTAAAGCCGGGGCCGGAGGGTCACCAAAGTAATGGCGTCCAGGTCGCGGGTCATTTTAGAAAATGCCTACTGGGAGGGGGACGAAATCTACGCTAAAGTGGAAGGAGTGCCCTACCTGGTGGACACCGGAGCGGAGGTGTCTATGACCCGCAAAGACCTAAAAACAGCAGGACACCTGAAGGTTCAGTTTGCTAATGGAAAAATAGAAGAGATGCCATATGGGACCTGGAAAGGAGTAGTGTGGGTAAAAGGTCCCTACAATCTCCTCACCGTAAAAGACTTAGACGAACTCAGTAAAAAGAAAAGCACACATCGCCGACTGGAGCGAAGGCTGACGAGCTTGAAAGCAAGATTAGTGAAAGTCGGCCCAACCCAAGCAGGATCGGAAAAGCAGGACTGGTACAAACCGGTTGACATACCAACGGTGACAGAACAGAAGCTCGCAGAGAGTGACTTCTCCCCGGCTGGGAAAGAGAAGCTGCGTGAGATCATCGCTACAGCACAGGTGGCACGGTTCAAAAATGATTGTGGGGATTTGGGCCCAAAGTTTGTTCATCACATCGAAGGTGGGGTTCATCCACCTGTTCGGCAGTACCCGCTGAACCCGGGAGCAGTCGAGGAGATGGACAAGATTGTGAAGGAACTGAGCGCCCTGGAAATTATCAGGGAGGAGCTCAACCCGATCACCAACAGCCCCATCCAGGCGGTGAAGAAACCTGAATCGGCTGGAGGGGGTTGGAGACCCGTCATCAACTTCAAAGCCCTGAATCGGAGAACAATAGCGAACCGAGCCAGTCTAATTAATCCACAAGGAGCGCTGAAAACTCTTCGTGTCAAAAAGTTCAAGTCCTGCATCGACCTAGCCAATGGATTTTTCTCTCTACGCCTCGCCAGACAGTCGCAAGGTAAAACTGCATTTACCCACAAAGGCAAAAGCTATGTGTGGCAAAGGTTGCCCCAGGGGTACAAAAACTCCCCAAATGTATTCCAGTCAGCAGTGATGGAAGTATTGGGGGACGTAGGAGCAACTGTGTACATTGATGATGTCTTTATTGCTGATGACACAGAAGAAGAACACCTAGAAAGGCTACAAAAAGTGGTCGAAAACCTCACCAAGGCAGGTTTGAAGCTAAACCTCAAGAAATGTCAATTTGGACAATTCCAAGTGAATTATCTGGGTTTCCAAGTCACGTTGGACTTGGGGTTGTCGGATGGGTACAGAGAAAAGCTGACGAACATTCGACCGCCTCAGTCAGAAAATGACTTGCAGAAAATACTGGGATTGTGTAACTATGTCAGAGACCACGTACCCAACTATCAAAAGTATGCCAAACCTTTGTACAAATGCCTGAGAAAGAGTGAGGACGACGAGAGAAACGGAAAGAGACCCTGGGTGTGGACAGCAGCAAATCAACAGAACCTGGAGGAATTGAGAAAAGCCATTCAAGAGATTGGAGCCAAGAAGTTTGTCAGAAAGACTGGTGGCAGAAATCAGTTGCGAGAATGACGATGCCATGATCAAAGTGAGTAACGAAAATGGAGGCTTGGTTACCCTGTGGAGTTACACCCTGACTTCTGTTGAAAAGAAATATCCGCAGGAGGAGAAAGAGCTAGCGGTGTTAGCTCGTTATTGGGGGGTGCTGAAAGATCTAGCACAGGGACAACCAGTTAAAGTCATCACACAGAGCCAAGTTCACAAGTACCTAAGAAAAGGTACCATGGAAAGTACTAAAGCAACTAACACACGGTGGGGAAGATGGGAGGACATCCTGCTGGACCCTGAGCTTGAAATCGGACCAGCACAACCCACCAGTAAGAAACGACCGCCAGAAACACCTGAGAAGCCAGGACAACCGGAATGGACAATCTACACCGATGGATCCAGAAAGGGGTCCGACCAGTCGGCATACTGGGGATTTATTCTGAAGCAAGACGGCAAGGAAACATGCCGTCAGAAAGGAAAGGCTCCCGGTAGCGCTCAAGCCGGAGAAGTAACGGCCGTACTGGAAGGATTGCTGGAGCTGGTAAAAAGGAAAATCAAGAGTGCCAGGTTAGTAACCGATAGTTACTACTGTGCTCAAGCCCTTAGAGAAGACTTGGCCATTTGGGAAGAAAATGGTTTCGAGACAGCAAAGGGCAAGCCAGTGGCACACAAAGACTTGTGGAAAAAGATTGCTGAGCTAAAACTACAGTTGGAAATAGATGTTGAGCATCAAAAAGCACACACGCATGAGGGAGCTCATTGGCGTGGGAATGATGAAGTGGACTGTTATGTCCAGCAAAGAAAGATCGTCTTTGTCGGTACCGAGAAGTGGGACAGCACTCCCAGAGGACGGGAGGTCCCAGAAGAGTACGTGGTTGAGGTCGTGCGGAGCGTGCATGAGGCCCTTGGACATGCAGGCGTACGACCTACCCGTAAGGAGCTGGAGGAGCAAGATCTTTGGATCCCAGTAAAACAAGTCCAACGCGTGCTAAGGAACTGTGAAGTATGTGGACAATACAACGCAGGTCGCCGAGGGCAGCGGATGGATGGGTTATCCATCAAAAGCACGGTCCCCTGGGGTTCAGTCTGCATGGATGTTGCAGGCCCCATGGGGATAACAGGGAGAAGAGGTGAGAAGTACCTCTTAGTGCTGGTGGATTCTATGTCGGGGTTTGTAACTACCAAGGCAGCCAGGAAAGCAAACGGCAATAGCGTTGTCGGCATGCTGGAACAAGTATGCAGTGCCCTGGGAATCCCGAAAGAGCTGCGCACGGACAATGGGACACATTTCCGTAATTCACAGGTTGACCAATGGTGTCAGAAGTATGGAGTGATGCGAGTTTACTCACCACCCTACACCCCACAAGCTAACGGGGTGGTGGAACGAGCCATTGGGTTAGTGAAAAGCTGGATAGCTAAAAATGCTAACACCAACAGTTGGAGCACCCAAGCGGTGGAAATAGGGCAGGCCCTGAACGACAGAAGCAGAGCCGAAAGGCCCGCCCCTGCAATGGAACTCAACCAACGGCCGTTCACCACGAAGGAAGTGGGGCGGGGCTCCAGCGACAAAAAGGAGAAGCTGACGCCCAGGGTGCCATTCCGAGAAGGACAGCGCGTGTGGGTCAAAGCAAGAGAGCAACCCGTGAGTGCAGCAGTAAAACCTAAGTTTGAGACAACGGACATCGTCAAGCAAGTACTGGATAGGAACACGGTATTGCTGGAAAGGAAGGGGATCCAAGGTGTCGAGCAGCTCAAGCCAGTTCCTGACTAAAGAGAAACAGAAGCCGGTGAAATGGCCAGTGAATCATGTATCATTCCACCCTATCTCGGACTGGCCACCGTGAAAGGGGTGGTTGTAATTAGGAGAACACCTTCAGGGATTTGGGCAGGACGAGCCCTGAAGAAATTGGATTGGGCTAAAAAGGGAGTCCTGTCGGAGGAGCGAGAGATGCTGATGTGGGCAAAAGCTAAAAGTCGCTGTCCGGTTTGTTTAGTAAACAACCCACTCCCCATCACCTGGGAGGGACCGGGCCGTGAGAAACCCAGGCGACAAGAGGCCACCGCAGAGATGCTACAACATCTCCGCGTCTCCCCGGTCACGATTTTGAACAACACGATCTGTGGGACCTGCCGGGTAGGTTACCTGCCCCGGCTTCAGTTGGAGGCCCAATGGGGCTGGCAAGATGAAAAACCAGAAAGCTGTTATTGCTTCTGGGATGGGGACGATCTCCACCACTGTTCTACGTGCGAAGACCAGCTGGGGAGAGGAGAAGTGACTTTGACAGGTCAGGCTGAGGGATGGCAGGTGACGAGGTTCTATAGCTCGCTGCGACATTACAGAACATATGGGCAAGTACAACCAAACCATGGGAGCCCCATACCGATAATATTACCGGGACCTTCAGCTCCCCCTAACACCCCAGAAGAAGCGGACCCATGGGTGTGGAGGAGGGAAGAAGGGCCCCATGATGTCCTGTGGGATTCTATTCATGCTGCTTGGCCATATGAAGCTGCTGGAGCATCCCTGTCATTTCCACCATTGAATACCAATCACTCTCCTGTGATCTTCCGGGTGCATCGGCCTCATGCGTACCAACCATCAGCTGAGGGGCTAAGTGCACTCCCGGATGACACCCGAGACCAAGCCGTTAATTGGGGTTGGACAGGCCCCTGGGAGCTGACCACCTGGGCACATCTGATTTTGGAAGTCATCAATGACTGCACAATTCCTGTGGTGGATTTACCGGACGTACCAAGGGAAGATGGGGTACGCAGCTCAGATATGTATTACTACACCACTGAGGTGGACGGGTGGGGCAGCAATGCGGTAAGACCTAAGGAAAAGTCTTGCCTGTACTGGGTAACAGCGGAATCCCAGTTTCGGGATGGAGTTTTGCAACACCCGGGAGGCGTAGCCCACAGAGTGGGTACGCCCTCTGACCCTAGCACCTCCTGTCAAATTCAGCTGTCAGTGCGCATGATCACCGTCCCCTATAAAGGAATCTACTCCGTCGGAGCAGCCATCAAAGTGGTGCCAGACGAGCAGAATTACGCCACCGTGTCCTACACCGAACCGGAGCCTCCTAAGAAGAAACCCAAGACTCACGCCTGGCAAAAGCTCGCTTCAGCATTTCCATGGAGGAAGAAAAACCAAGACTAACGAATACACCGGAAGGGGGAAAACGAGTCGCCAAGTCCCAACGTCAGTCGAAACCCGCAAGACGGAAAGGTACAAGGGTTTTTGTAACTAAAATGTTCAAAGTAGGAGCTGGAGTCTCGTCGGGACTATCAGATAAAGGCCCGTTTCTGAGACTCCCTACCACCTCTATACTACTTGATATGCCAAGAGAAGATTTCACTCCTTCCAATCCGCTCACCGAAGCATATTTTCTCAAGTACCTCATATATCTTCGACCCACTAATTTCCAGAACACAAAACAGGTGGAGGAAAGTGAAGAGTACACGCCACCCCCTCCAATGAAGCCACATTTATTCATCCCTACCGCACCGCCTGCTTGGCAAGGACGAGGGTCCGGTAACACGGTCCATTATGCATCAATTTCACCTATGTGCCCAAGATCTCTGCCATGGACTTTTAATACAGTGTATCTCAGGGTACAGGGGATCGAACTACGGATTAGGTGGGGTCCCCATTACCTTGAACCGCTGCAAGGACTGTATTGTGAAATTTCACTTAATGACATGATCATTTGGACCACATCACCAAGTATGGCGAAAACCATAGTAAAGAGGGAAACAAATCCAGAATATTATATATTTAATAACACCAGGCTTCCATTGAAATTGGAAATAGACAGGGTCTACCCCAATCCACCACACCAGAGGATTTATACCCCGTCAACCTGGGGGTACCGCACCAGACTAACTTTGCATGGGCAACCTTTGTACACCTACATCTCAGTACCCGCACCAATAGGGCACAATCACGAATCTTGGTATGACCAGGCGCTGAAAAACGGCACCGCCCAAGGCCCGTTTCCTCGGCCGGACTATTGGAGGGTGTTCCACTGGAAGTGGGTGTGGCGGGGGTTGGAGCCCGATTTACCCTACCCCTCTCCAATATTTACAGCCTTGCAGCAGAGAAGAGCCACCAGACGGGTTGCGAAGAACCCTGCTAACCAAGGCAGCATCAAGGCTTTAAGGAAAATTTGTACAACGCCTGATGCACCGGATCCCAGAGAAGCACTAATCTGGCCAGGATGGATGCTATCGGCATGAGGCGCAAACCTACAGACCAGAGTTGGCTGGACGCAACATCGGATTCGGACGGCTCTACTGACACTGACGACGACTCGGACACCTCTAACAAACCTTTGCTACGGAAAACGACTACGATAACAGGAAAATCCCTTTGCCTGAAAGGGCTGCTAACGCTTCTTGCTCTGCTATTTGCCGCCGCTGTTCTCGCTACTATCTTCTACTTCATCGGAGTTGGACCGTGGTATCTTACGCATACAAGAGTCACTTATGGACATTCCAAGTATGCCACCTTCAACTGCTGGAATACAAGCACCACGGCTATTTTTGTGCCATGGGATAACACGACTTCTGCCCAGAACCGAACCGCGCTATTCACCAGAGACAACGGCAAAAAGTACGTGGAAAGCCGAGCCTACAACTTAAACGACTCCACCCTAGATGATCTTCTGAACCGGACCTGGGAGATCTACGCTTATGACTTCCTCGACACCGGAGCGCTCTGCTGGATACGGGTTCTACAACGTAAAGAATGACGGAACATCAGATGCAACTGGATTCATCCGGATCGAGGATTTCCAGAATGGCATTGCAACATGGCTTGTCGGTCGCTACTACTGTTGCCGAACCAAGGGTACTGGGATAACGAAGTAGTATACCCGGCCCCGCACAGGTCCTCAGGCTGTCGAACCTGGCTCCCACGGGGGGAGTTTTGGGGGGACTATCACCTGAATTGCAGAGAGGATGCCAACATCACAGAGCGATCGCGGGATAACAGCACCTCCCGAAACGACTTTCTAGATTGGGCGACGAGGCCGCCTCCCAACGAAAGTTTGACTAACATTACGGCCTTCCTGATTCGACAAGGTCCTACACGGTTTATGTACCAATCTGACCAACAGCATTGTTATAGGCACCACTTTAGGTGGTTAAATGCTTGTCTCTGGAATAAGTTCGTAAAATGTACGGGCCAAAATTACATTGTTACAGCTGTAGAAGAATACTGGTCGGATTTATGGCACTCTGTACGCTCAATACGGACAGAAATTGAAACCTGGCTAAATAACACATTCCCGTGGACATACATAGCCGAAGACCAAACGTTCTTTATGGGAGACTTCCCGGAGGGGACGGCTCGCTCTCCTGCTGGGTTAGAGGAGCTACACATTGCTAATTTACGTACACAACCCCTTCCAACTCCTGATGAACTTCTGAGCGCTCCTAAAGGCGATTTCGCAAAAATCGACAAGTGTGTCGCCCAAGGTATCTTTAACAGCCTTAATGATACATGCTGGGTGAAAACCCACTCTTCCCCACGATGTGACCTCGTACAAACCAGCAAGGCCTTCTATTCCACCTGGAAGTATCACTGCCCTAGTCCTGACGTCCTTCCGACCGCTAAATGGGCTTTACGAGCCTGGTACAAGGATTATTCTCGGAATTGGGACTGGGAATGGTGGGGATTCCAACAAGAAGAACTTCAAGCCTGGGTCATACCCTGTCTCAGTGAATCTACCAATTATTGGATCAAGTACCAATACCTCGCCACAGTTTACTCTAAGGACCGCATGATATGGCCTGGAGTTTTTTGGAGACCTGAAAACTACGTCAACCCGAGACCCTGGCGCATGACTTGTAAAAATAACACACGACAAGTCCTTGAGTGTGTCATAAGTTTGGCCAGAAGACCCTGCCACGAGGTCCGAGGTTGGGAACGCTACCGCAAAGAGCACTATGCAGATGAGTATGACACTCACTCTTCAGAAGTAACTTGGCGCAAAATCAATGGTACATGGCGGCGGGCTATAGTGAGCGGAAAGACCTGTACCGACGCAATCCTAGGTTACCACCTCCAGAAGCGCAAGAGTATTCTGGGTCTTCCAGTTCCGTTCATTCCAAATACCCTTATTGCCATCGCCGAAGGACATGCTTTCCGAAAGAGTCTGTGTGAAGGGAAAGTAGACTCAGGGTTTGACTGGGTCGGATCTAATCTTTTGTATTCCAATCTCACCTGCACAATCTCTAAGGAGATTTGGCAGAAATGCGGCGAAGGAGCGGATCAACATGACTGTTTCTGGTATGAAACTATGGGAGCAACCATCGTGACCGCAATCACCGAGGTTGTGGAAGAGGTTGCTAGTGTAGTGGAAGGAGGCCTCCACATCGTCGAAAAGTGGCTGCTAGAGGCTTTGAGCCTGCTGTGGCCATGTCTCTTGGGCTTTCTGGGCGTGGCTGTGGCCTTAATCGTCAGCAAGATTGTCTTGGAGGTGTGGCTGAAAGCACTGTGTCGTTGCAAGAGGAGGGATTACCAGCCCCTCCCCCCGAAGGAGGAGCCTATTCCTGCATAAAAGAGAGCTGCCGTGTACCTGCAAGCCATTCAACCTTCGCTGCGGCTGCTGACAGGACCTGAACCGAAGGACCCATCATCGGACATCATGGAACCCAACTCTTCAACCAACTCATCAAACCCCAACTCACTTTTTGCACCAATTCAAGTGAGTACCCTTGAGCACTTCGGAGTTACCCTGGCCTGGGTTGTCTACTGCCATACTGGTTCCTGGCCCAGGGGACATCCTATGAGGATCTTCGTCGCGCTACAAGGATATGTCAAGCTTATCCTGCGACCCATCATCCTCCAGAAATGGGGGTTAGCTTCATCCCTCTTCGCTTGTTACCTGATGGGCCGTACCCGCATCAACTGGCGCAGGGGCGTTGTGGTTTGCCTATGGCTCGTCACGGACACCACAGCCCTGGTACTGGAATTGGTCTTTGGTGGTAACCAAGCTACCCGAACCGCGCCTCTTAAGATCCTCACAGCTATTCTAGAGGGGCTATTCGCTGTCTCTATCCTCATCTACTTAGCGCGCAAGGCCTTGTCCATCAAAGGTAGGAGCAGGCGAATCTGGCTGCAGAAGTGGATACTCCTTGTTTTATGGGCTACGGGTTGGGGGATCCTAGTGGTACTATACTGGCTTCAGCAGACCTCTGACCTGGCCATCGTTGTATGGATGATGACCTATGCCGCAATATTCCATGATTCCGCCCATGTCTATGATAGGGGCGAACCAGCTCCGGCTCATGACATTCCGGTTCCTGTGATTAATTCTCCCTGGTTGGCAGCCCAAGCAGGCACACGAGCTTAAACCAGCTACTCTCTCCACTTTCGCTTTTGCATATTCGTTGTGTTTTAGGCAAATATTATTAATCCGTAACCAAAATCGTGAAGTTATCTGGGTTGCTGTTTCTCCTCAGGCACCAACCTGCTGTGTGGGATGTGGGATCGCCGCAGAATCCTATGGATTCATTTGGGTTGCATCGTCCTCCCGCTGGTGTCACAGTTGCGTGAGCAGCCGTATCACGGATGTAACGGCAATTCTCTGCGCCACAGGGCAAGGAGATTTGCCTTACATAGCGGCTTCCACATCTCGATTTCTGGAGCGGGTACACAAAATCGTGTGGACCTCTGCCTTTGGCCAAGAAGACGACGATCTTACAACATCTCCAATGCACACGGGACGCCTGCTGCCCGTAATTCAGAAGTTATGGGAACACCAGCTTACTCGACAATGCCTGCCAACTCTACACCTTCTAGATGGAAGAGTTGTGGCAGTAGGCGAGTACCTTCCACCCACCTGTCCCATGTCTCCGGATATGTTTATCGATGTCGGATGCCAAACCAGCAGTGCGACTAACAGAAAAGGTACCCAAACTGAGATTCTCAGTTCATCTCACCAAGCGTGCCAGACAGAGGACACCCTTTTCGCATCATCTCCATCATCGGATCCACCTTCGACCAATATGGATTTTCAGGATCTACTGGCCGAGTTGGAGGGATACTGTAACAACCCACCAGCGCTGCCGGACTCTGAGGTGGATCTGCCTTCGCTTCTGCAGTCTTCACTGGAGGACATCAGCCCTCCTGGATCAGCCGGATCTCCACTTCCTCCCCAGTTGGACGCCGAGCGCTGGATTTCTCCGCCGTCCAATCTGACGGAGTATGAGGTTGTGGATACCTGGACACCGTCATCCTCACCGGTTACCTGCTACGAACAAGACATCCTGACTGCTGATTGCGGTGATGGACTTGACCTCTTTTGACCTTGGCCTTTGTGTTTTCTGCGAAGCACCGTCCGATCTCAAGGAGGGGGTGTCAAGGAAACTGGCATGGGGTTATGAGATCTTTCCAGGTACACGCAGAAAAAGGTGCATGAGGGCCTGAAAATACAGCAATCTTGTGCTTTGATTATAATAATGATTGATTGTATATGTATGATATGGGTATAAGTACTCATTGGATTAATTCTGAAATGTATTCCTGATGATGATCTGAAACAGTAAGAACAAGAAATGATTATGTTTGATGATTTATAATAAGTAAAAGAGGTGATTAATTCTTAATGAATATCAAAGTTGTGATGATTTGAAAATTGATGCAAATGGTTTTTAATATAAGTTACGGGTTGACTGTGTTTAATGATTAATAACAGAGAAAATACTGAGTGGAAAGAGAAGGGAAACTTGTGAGTTCCTGCTGTCGCAAGCAGTTCTGAACAGATGGCCAGGACGCACAGGATGGGTGGTGCGGAGTGGTTAGCCAAGATCAACACGGTGGGGAAGGACGGAACTTTCCACACTAGTCAGCAGACAGGAGGGGCCGATGGGGTTTTTCCGTGAAAATCAGCAGATGTTCAGGAAACCCCGTAACCTAAAACTCCCCGTACACATACATGGCGGAGAAACGTATAAAAGCAGACGATAAAGGAGAAGTAAGTGTTCTTTGTCCACGGCGCTGAAGGAGTCGAAACGGGGAAGCAGAGGAAATAGCTACGGACCGCACCCTGGAACCACGGGAGACTTGAGACTCCGCGCCGCCAAGAAGGGACAAGTTCCGGACGCCCGAGCCCAGGTTCCTGATTCGGCCGTCGGTCTTACCTCAACCCAAATACATTGCAACAGACTTGGAGAAAAGACAAAGTTCCCGGAGGGATAAAGAGCTGGGTTTCTAAAGGATTTAACCCGTTCTACTTTGCTACTATTCTAAGGAAGATTTTTCCACATAAGGACAAAGATTCCGACCAAGGTCTCTGGATGTTCCTGCTGCTAAAGATCCATCAGCAACTGGGTGTGAGTTGAACTTCCCCCTAAAAAATCCATCTTAGAACATGCGACATAAGTTAGGGAAAGGAGACAGCATGGTATGGTTATACATGTAAATCTTATTATACTGCTCTCGTATTATATACAATTGATTATTGATTTGTATGTCACATATCCCTGCTTAAGCTTGCTTAATAAATTCATACTCTAAAATTCTAATGAGGTTGGTGGACATTGGAATTAATTGAGTCGTTTAATCATTTTTCAGTTCTTTTAATAAATGTAAAACTAATGTACATGGTTCCAGAACAGAGGAGGCTTCATAATTTCCTTTGGTGAGTGTAAATAATGACCCTGGGACTTACATCTGAGTCACTAAACGTAATCTAGCCGGTTCCAAGAGCGAGTTATAATTTAGAAAGTGAGCTACCGTTAACAGAAGTGGTTATTGGAATTATGCAGCTGCGAGGGCTACTCAGCTGATTGTTTCTTAACTGTAAAGGGTCATAACTTCTGGATCGGAGGTAGTTAGAGCTAGACGAATTGCTTTCGCCACCAGTTTAAACAGATTATCTCTCATAGAGCACTTTTAGGGTAATACCCAAGTCTCAGAGATTTTCCGGACCTGTTAGACGGAGAACTGGTCAGTAGTCAGCCCAAAGGAGTTGTGATGAAGAGGGCGGGGCTGGCTATTGTGTAATAACAGACACTGGGTTGGAGATGAGTCTTTGCTTCACTTGAAGGAGTTCAAAGAGTTTAAAAGTCATATTTTTTACTGCCATTTGGGTCTTTACTGCTTCTAAAAACAGCACGAACGCTTAAAACAAAACATCCAGATGTTTTTCATGAGCTGTTTCAGAAACCTTCCGAATGTAACATCACAAATCAGCAGGCAGCCCGTTACCTAGCAACTTCAGCCAAGAGCAGCCCATCACCTAGCAACCCTAGTGAAGTCTAGCCCGTTTGGTCAGCTGGTTTCATTACTGTATGCACTGTACAATGGCTGCTGGAAAAGATAAGTGTTTTGTTGTTGACTTGTCATTGAGAAACTACTTGCTGCATTTTTCTTGGTTGTACAGACGGTGCTACTTCTGCTTTTCAAAGATGTACGGTTGTATAATTGCTTATTTGTTTGTAGCCATTTTCACGTGTGAGTGTAAACGTTGTTGGGGGGCGTGGCCAGCAGCAGCCTATTTGGGTTTAATGTTAATCTGAAAGGAGCTCAGAATAAGCAGATTAAAATCTCATTATCTAAGAATGATTTTGTGTAAAATATGTAAAACATGTTTTGCATAACCTACAGACCTAACATGTTAAAGGAAGCAGAATAGGCCACTTTTACGTATTGCATGCTCTTGGTCAGGAGTGATGGTAGGATGGACTGATAGACTGAGTTTAAATGGGATGGACAGAAACTTCATTCAAAACAAGTCAACTATCAATCAAAGCTGATAGTTGCAGAATATCTCTAACCTGTGTCCCATGAGTGTTACTGAATTTTTTGGTTCTCTTGATTGTGACAAACTGTTTACAGAGTCAGGTGCTTCAGTCAGTGTGTGAGTTTGTGTGTGTGTGTGCTTTGTGAGAAGGGAGAAATAGAGTCTAGGAGTGTGACTCTAATTAAAACGATGAAAATAATTACTGATACAGGCTGACAGACAGCCTAGCCCTCAGACATCCTTAGTAATTAGTTAATTAACCAAACGCAAATTAGCAGCAAGAATTAGTCAGCCAGGCTTAATGGAGAAGATGGTGAGCACTCCTCTCGCTTTCTGCTTTGCTACTCTCTGCTACGCCTGTGCTATCTGTGTGTGTGTGTGTGTGTGTTTGTCTGCAGCGCAACACTTTTCTCTTTTAAAAAAGTTTGAAATAGGGCATGTCTGCTTTATTACACTTTATCGCTGCTTTGCATGACACAGTCGCAACACACTGAGTAATATTTTATGCCTAAGTCAATTCATTCAAATTAAAAACTGATTTCTGGATAATGAGCCTGTAATTTTCTCAGTTTTTTGCCTAAAAAACTGGGATACATGGAGAGAATGTTTGCATCCATTCCTTTTTAAATCCCCCTAAACATACAGCAGGGTAATAAAAATTCTAATTAAAGAAAAGTATTAAGCTCTAATTTTTTGTCAGGACACGTAAACATTTGCTTCAAGAACTTAAAACTTTAGTTTAAACACAGCGGGGAAGACCAAAGAAATATTTTCCCCAATGGACATAACTCGTATATAAATTATGTACTATATGCACACCCCCCTCGTTGTAGCTCAAATGATCCAAACAAGCCACTGCATGGTAGCTCCCCTGAGGCCCTGCAGGTCAGAAGAACAACCCCTTGGATGAAGTCAACATGATTATGAGCGCAGGGATGAATATTTGCCCACTGCCGGCTGCGGCGGGCGGTCGGGCCGCTGCAACGCTGGAAGTGGCTGCTATTCCTCTTGTTAACACTCACTCTGACTCGCCTGTGGCTCATTTTCTGGTCTTAGAGAGAACAATGCTCCAGCCGAACAGGAACCTGAAAATTTGACTTATTATAGCCATATATAAAATATGTGCGAATGTGAATAGAGTTCTCATTGTGAACAAATCCCGTGAAAAGTCTGTATCCAACTGAGAATTCAGCCTCCTCTTAAGTGTCTGCGGTTCCTGGGAGAGTTTATACCCGGTGGCAGAAACCCATTGTTGTCCAAAAACAATTAAAACATCAAAGAGCGACGCTGCTGCTCTCTGTAACATCTTACTTCATTACTGCGAATGTGGACACTGTAGTTTAACCATACACAACCCTGATAGTGGAACTGCTAAAAGGTAATGGTAATGTGCAAGTGAAAATAATTATTTACTTTTGTTTGGATACTATTTAAAATTATGGCATCTAGCTCTTATGAGAGGCTAAAGAACCAAACTGGAGAAAAAAAAGTATATTTACCTTTAACTGTGTTCAATCTACATGAATTTGGGTCAAGTCAGGCTTGCTTTGAGTGGTTTAAGATCACCAAATGATCTTCATATGTTAAATTTAGCGGTTAAAGTTAGCTGAAGAGGCTAATTTCAAAGTTATTCAGTATTAGCATTTTGCACGTTTTTGTACTTCCATTTGGATCTTAGCTGCTTCTGAAAACAGCCTAAGTGTGTAAAAGTGCAGTTTACTTTCAATAAGTTAATATTTTTTGGCGTCTGGAAAATAAGCAGTTTCAAAAACCTAACCTTAATTACGTTACACTGATCAGCAACTTCCGGGTCTAGACTGGATGCTGAAGCACGTGAAGCGGCCGCAGAAATTGCTCATGTACCGCATGCAAATAATGACAAATAGAAAATGCAAATAGGCCCGGCCGATGTCCCGCCCCCAAGAGCAATATACTCCACCGTGATTGGTAAGTTCGTTCAGCTCCGCACACAACACTGAAAAGTGCCAATTATATCAAACTCGCGGGCCACACTAACATTAAACTTTCATATTAAGGCGGGGGCCACAAACTATCGTCCCGAGGGCCGCAGTTGGCCCGCGGGCCGCGAGTTTGAGACCCCTGCTCTAGATGTTCTCTGTAAAGGAGCATGTGTAGCTTAAAAAAACCTATCGTAACATTTAGTGATTACTTTTCCTGTGAAAGTATAAATATGTATTTTTATTGTTCGTTGTCTTTAAAATTGTGACAACTAGCTTCTGAAAAACGTGCAAAAAATACATGAATAAATTAACTTTACTCCATCACTACAAGGACACACACAAACAGTATGTGTGTGTCATAAACACATGCTTACACAGATGAAACAGCGGATGGTTTTGTCACTGGGCGTATGAATGTATACTTGGGATAATCTTTGAATATTTTTGAGTGTGTGTGTTTATGCACATGCTCACTTTTAGCCTGAGGCAGTGGAGACATGAACATTCAGGTCAAACTCATCAATCAGAGTCCAGAGTTGTGTTCGTTTCTGTTTGTGACTGTGTGTTTGTGCATTAAATGTTTTTTTTTTAATGTAACATTAAACCAGCATTAGTTGTGTTCAGAGTTGTTTCTGTCCATTAGCCCTGCAGAAAGGTCTGTGCAACCTTCACTTTTACTGAACTCCTACTGCTGTAGCTCTTACTCTAGCTTTATATTAGTGATTATATTTCCAAGTCGTTCCAGTAAATAAAAATGTTTGCTTTTATCTGGAAAAAAATAGACAAATGGCATAAAAACATCATAAGTTTCAAGGTTGATTTGACTAAATATTTCCAAATAAAATATCTTACAGTGTTAATATAAGGAATAAAAATGTGGATTTGCTATAAGCAGAGGAGCTGTCTGCTGTTATAAGTTCCCATTGATGTGGGAAGTTGGGTCCAAGTCTGTAATGCAGTCAGATGGATTTGATTAAATTACTCATAATGAGGCATTAATTTTCTAAAATGTTAACAAATGTTCTCCTCCTTCTTAAGTGTCTTTAAAAAGCTTTGAGGATTCAAAATTACTGAATCCTCAAAGTAATTGAGGATACTATGAGATCAGAGAAATCTCATATAGTCTCTGAGATGTGTTGGTCTGTTGAGGGTTTTGCAACCCTGTTAAAGCCCAACCCAAGCAGAGCTCTAGCACGTTTGGTCAGCTGGTTTTACCGCTGTACAATGGCTGCTGGAAAAGGCAAGTGCTTTGTAGTTGACTTACAACCTAGAGTCCACTTTCTGTATTCTTGTTGGTTGTGCAGGAGGCTCCACTTCTGCTTGTCAAAGATGTACAGTTGTATAATTGCAAATCTGTTTGCAGCCATTTTCAGGTGTGAGTGTAAATGTTGAGTTTGGGGGTGTGACCAGCAGCAGCTTATTTGGATTTAAAGTGACAAGCTGCCCTAACAGCTCATTCTGGAAGGAGCTCAAAACTAAAATCTTATTATCTAAGAAAACCTTTGTGCAAAAAATGCCCATAAACCTATCCTAAGCTGTTCAAGGAAGCATTATAGGTCACCTTTAAAACTGAGGAAAGCTAAACAAAAAAATGGATTCAGTCCAACTTGAGGAAACATTTCATTTTATATTTTTCATTCTGTTTAATCGTCATGCAATCTCCACTTTGCCTTGGTGTTTCTATTCATATTGACGGTTGGTAAAGCTAAAACTGCTCAACGACTGCCTGTAAGCAGCAATTACTCTTGTGGGAACATTTCTGAGACACTGAGCAGCCAGCAGCACAGAAAACTACTGCAGAGGGATTCAAACGTTTTCTCCAGGGACTCCCACTGAAAGCTAATCAAGACCAAACACAACCCAGAAACTCTAAAATAATAATTTTTGACAGAAGCTTTGCAATAGGAGGAACAACCTCAGGGGACTGTGTGTCGATATATTTATTTTTTTCAGAGAAGGATGAATATGTTTTCCTTCTACTTCAACTTCACAATGTCACTTTTTTGAAATTTTTCTTACAAAGAGAGGCTGGAACTAAACTATCAGCAACAGAAGTGTATTTCCCTACATTCTTAAGTACAGGAGAAATATTTTCAGATATTTTTACAGTATTGATTTAAATTGTTTAAAAACGACCCAGACTGGCAAAAGTGTTAGTGTTAAAGTTTGCGCTATACACTTACATAGAGCAGAACTTTTCAGGATATGAAGCTGAATGATTATTTCACAGCTCTCTCAATAACTTATCTAAACTTTACTGGAATGTCAGAAACACAATGCTGAGAAAATTGAGTTAATTAGAAATGCCAAGTCCATGTTTTTCTAGAAGCTTCACCCCAAACTTCCAGGCTAATATCAACCATTAATTTCTGGGATAAATTTTTACTTGGATATTTATTCATTTGTTAAAATATGGTTCCAGAAAGCTCTCTTAAGTACCTGGAAATGGCTTGAATTGGTTCTAATTTTTATTTATTCAGTGGTATACAGAAATGAACTATCTTTAAAGGGGACCTGTTATGCAAAATTCACATACTGCACGTCTTTATACTTCTATTTGTGCCGCTACTGCTTCTAAAAATAGCCTTAAGTACTTGGAAAAACACCCACCCAGGTTTTGGACAATAAGTTAATATTATTTAGTGTCTGGAAAACGAGGAGTTTCAAAAACCTCCAAATCGTAGAATCACACTTAACCGGCAATACACCGTTACCTAGCAACACCAACTGAGTCCAGTCCTGTTACCTAGCAACCCCATATGAGCACCAGGACTTTTGGTCAACTTACAAGTGATTTGTAGTTGAATTACTATTCAGAAATCTCTTGCTGCATTCTTGTTCGTTGTGCAGGAGGCTCCACTTCTGCTTTTCAAAGATGTACAGTTGTGTAACTGCACATCTGTTTGCAGACATTGTCATGTGAGAGTGTAAACGTTGAGTTTGGGGGCGTGGCCAGCAGCTGCTTATTTGGATTTAAAGTCACAGGAGGCCCTGAAACAGCTCATTCTGAAAGGAGTGAGACTAAAATCTTGTTGTTTAAGAATGATTTTGTGCAAAAAATGTATAGAGGATGTGTTGAATAGCCTATCCTAACTTGTTGAAGCAAGTACAATAGGTCACCTTTAATAAAACAAAAAACAAGTTATAGTTTTGCTCACTCTGAACTGGATTTAAATTGGATCACATGGTTTGACTGAAAAGCATCAGAGACTTGATATGTTTGTATTGGCTCTAATTTATTTATTGGTGTAAATAAAAAGCAGATATTAGGATGATATGATGTCGTGACCTCCTGCTGCCCCCAACCCGACTCCATGCCTACGAACTCTCTTTGTTTCTATTGGCTGTTGACTTCGCCCTGATGTCAGAGAAATGATGTGACCTGAAGGCATCTGCTCTCCTTCCCTAGAAGCTCTATACACACACACACACACACACACACACACACGCATGCGAGCACAGCATACATCTCTACAACACACACACTCCCCACACCCCTGTCTTTTGGTATTTCTCGGGTATCCACGCCCCGTGTCCTGCGGTGTGGCTGCTGCAGAGGAGTGTATGTTTTGTTTATGGTCAGTGACATGCACAAGCACTGTGGGGCCTAACTGAATGTGAGCACTGTCAGAAAAGATTAGAGCCGTGTGTGTATGCGTGTGTGTTTGCTAGTTGACTGGTGGGGAGACACCAGTACAGATGGGGCCTTCAGATGTGATGAGTGTCATTGCTGGACCCTCTTCCTGTCCTCTTGGTTCAGCATCAAGAAAAACCCGGCCGCCGCCGTCAGGACTAACATTAGCAGCCCATCAGCCAGACCACGGTCCCCTTTGTCTCCTTGTCCCCGTGTCACACACACTTTGATTAGCTCATGCTAAAAGCTGCAACAGTATTCTAAGGAAGGAAACCATGAGATCCATGAAAATGTTTAAAGCTACTCAAAAGTTTGCAGAATCAAACTGTTACGCTTCAGCTTATCGTAAAGAAATACAAATTACTTAAAAGTACAAACAAATGAAGATGAGTCACCAATGAATTAAACACCACAGGGTTGCCTGAAGTATGTTTAAAATCACATACCCAAATCTAATTTAATTTCTCTCAACAATTACAAACTTTAGGTCAATAATATTACAAAATAAAGCTAACAGTTGGGAGACGCCATCAGAAGTGAAAGTGTCGCAGCAGCTGCTGTGGTTTCAGAGAAAATTAGGATTTTAACAAAAAATAATTTGGATTTTTTTGTCCCTCTGCAGAATTTTTTAGCATTATAGAGTATTTTCAAATATCATAAATAAGGCTAGAGACTTTTTCAGCTTTACTTGTGCAAAGATTGATGCAGCTAAGTTAAATTTACAGACTTTTTTTTTAAAGAAATGGCCAGACGTTTTGCCTTTGGCACAGGCTGACACATCTACAAACTGGAGATTTATTGCTTTTTTACTTAATAAGTTTAGTTTTATGTGTATGAAGTTGCTTTTTTTTTTTTTTAAATACCCACATTTTTATTCAACTCTAACAAAACAATAAGAAATTATGTTTGACTCAAATTGAAGTGTATCTTTTGGGAATCTGGTGTAAAAAAAAATTACAACAAATTTAGGCATATTTTACTGCAAAAGAAAGAAAGTAAAACCAGAATAAGCACTTTTTTTGGCACTACCACAGCTCCATACAATGTCTTTTTGATGAAGGTTCCTGCTCACGTCAGGCATTTGGGGGAGATTGTAGTTGACGACTTACCATTCGGCAACATTTGTTGTCAGTAAATGGTAAATGAACACAGCTCCTGTTTTGTTATAATAGGTTTATGAGAAATATGAAGGAAAAAAATGCCAAAGATGATCGCAGACGTTCTAGGAATGAACAGCGGTGAGTCCTGTCCCACTTTGACCACTCTCAGATGTGTCAGATGTTAGTTTCTTCAATCATTTTTTATATCTGCCCGTCCATCACACACACTCGTCCTCTCTCAGCGTTAGTCGTGTTGGGATTGCGGGTCGGATACTAAAAAAGGTCGATGGCGAGATCATGGCCTTGTTCACTCAATCAGACGAGGCTTTTTCTGTTGCCCTGAGGCCAAATCCATCTTTAACTCCCTCACACAGTCAGTGGATAAACTGGAGCTGAATTTCTGTTTTACTTTAGAACTGGCAGTTTATTATTATTATTATTTTTTTTTTTTTAACTCCTTCTCACCATTCTCAGTATGAAAACCACTTCAGGCTCCCTTGTTTTTCTTCACTTGTTTTGCATGTTTTATTAAAATCCTTGATCACATTTTGAGGATGGATATGTCAGGTAATGAAAGACACACCAATTAGCTTTCTTCTCTGTGATACCAATTTAAGTTTTTTAAAGATCTGACCAGATAATTCTGATATTTTATGAACTGTAAGAAATTTTTTTATGATGTTCTTGAAAGTAGCACAAGTTTTCAGTCTGACTAAAAATGAACTCAAAAGTCCATTAAAAATTTTTTTTAGTTTTGTTTAAAGTGTAATAAATAGGAGAAAAAAAATGTTTTTAACTATTGAGTCACTGAATCACTGGTCAAAGCTGATTAAGACAAAATTGCAAACTTAAATCTGTGGCTGATTGATTGGTGCATTCTCACCTTAATACAAAACAAATCACAAAATAGTCTTTGTATGTTTATGTTTATCTGTTAATAACTAAAAAAACACCAAAATAATCAATAATTTGGAGAAAGACCCAAGTGCTGGTGTGGTAGAGCAAAGTCAGTGGTCACTGATAAATTAGAAACCAGAGCAAAAAGCTTCTTATTTTTCAGATTTTTATCTTGTAAATAACAGAAGTTTTATAAAATCTTAAAATTCTGAGTTTCTTCAGACTCAGTTAGCATGTTTATTACTTATCCAAACTTGGAAATAATTGTAAGATGAAATTTAATCAAGGTGTGAGGTATGGAACAAGTGCTAAGCAGACATCATGAAAAGACGTGTTGAGCTTCTTTTTGGTGGTTTTTATTCACAGACGCTGCCAGTTCAGCCAAGGAAAATTATTTCTCACAATTTTCCATCTTCAGCTCTCAGTTGCCAGAATCTTACTGGTTTTATAGAGAAACACCTGAACCTCCTCGGTTTGCACCATTATAAAATAGATTAAACCAAAACTACTCAATCTAAACAGAGACAGGAATAGCTTGTGAAGCTACTGCTGCTTTCCAACTCCGAACTGGGAAATTCCAACTTCCCAGTAGGGAGAAGTCAACTGGAATGCCCTCGGACGTCCTAGATTTCCCACTGGGAACTGGGAGCAGCTCCCACCAGCCCCAGTTACGACCATTAAGGCGGACTTTGCGTTTCCTCCTTACATCAACAGTTGCAAGACGTGGTGGAAACAAATTTAATTTACAAGACAAAATGTAAACATGAGGGTAAAATCTGATACACAGTATGTAGCACCTGCAACTCGAAACTGAACAAATTGAAAATTGGTGATAAAAATTAAATTTGTAAGTTTGTAAGAGATACTGCAAACAATGTTTATAGTCGTAGCCATATTGAAATTCTGACTTCTTAGCTAAAACACTCAGTTTGGGTGCAACGTCAAATGCAGCTCTGAATCCCCACAGATGCATTAGTTACAACAGAAAGGCTGCACTACAGCTCTATTAATGACTGTAAATAATATTCAATAAATTCTGAATATGTTTTAAGGGATGAGAGGTGAATAAATTAAATCTCTAACACTTTGTCACCGTATGGGGATCATGTATTTACCAGAGCATGATGCAGTTTCATGAAAGTGCCGGTAAAATCTCGTTAAGCAGAGATTAAACACAAACTGTGAATATGTTGGACTCATATTTGGGTTAATGAGACAATGTGTCCTTCAATAAAGCCTTTAAAAGTTATTTCTTCCCTCGTCTGGAAGTCAGATATTGTATTTCGAAGTGCCGCCTGCAATCTTACTCAGTGTTTTTATTCTCTCAGGGTCTTTTCTTTTTTTTCTTTTTTAGCGAAGTATTTTTGTAGTGTTCTCATTTTCCTCTTTGTGTCAGTTATTGATGTTCTTGACCTCCTGCTGTGACCGTCGTTCTTCTGATTCACAGATCCGGGCTCTCTGTTTGTGTTTCTGAAGCTGTTTTGACCCAAGCACGGCTCCGTCAATAAAAACAGCTCATATCCAGCTGTCAGGGGAATGAGAGGTTAATGACACCCTCAAATTCAGTAAGAACTATATTGCTTTAATTTATGTAAAATCCATACGATCTATTCTAAAGATGAATGACTTTACATGTTTAATTTTCATTTAACCTCCATCAGAACTTATTTAATTGGTCATTGATTAAATGTTGGAGATTTATTCCATCAAACAAGTGCAGCCATTTAACAATTTGATATTGTGGCTGCATTTCCATTACAAATATCCGCTAGACTTTAACATGCCGCTAAAGCTGCATAAACACGATTTTGCAATTGTAGTGATTCCAATATAAAAGAAATGCAAAAAATATCACATGTAAATAAGTTTGTTCGCTCAATAAATCATTTTAAAAAACATGCTGCCCCATCATACCACTTCCTGTCGTCTTCTTTGACGTTTCCACCAGCAGCAACATCCGGTTGTTGATCATATGACTCGTGTTTTATGAAATAAGTCTTTCTGTTGCAGAAAGACTTATTTTAACTTTTTTTTTACTGACTTCTTTTTACTTGTTTCCAGATGGTTTACATTGCGTTTAGTCACAGACCAATTTCAGAATAATCTTTTTGTTTTGTTTGTTAATCCACTTTAATCTTACATGTGACTCATTCGGCCATAAAAAGACTCCTGAGGCGAGTATTGAGCAACTTACCAAAGAACCAGTTTAAAAGCAGATCTTTTTGTTACTTCTTACTTGATATAATGTGCTTTCTTGATAAAAGTCTGTCTCAAACACAATGTTCCCATTTATTAATCTCAAAAACATCAATCCCTTTGTAATATTTGCCACCCTGTAACCATTTAAAACGGTATTGATCAATAGTCTCTAGACCTTCAGAAGGACTTTGACCTGTAAATCATCTAGAAATATAACGGTTCTTTAACCCAAGGGATGAGCTGCTGTTGTTTTACTCATAACAGACAATTTAGAAACCAATATGAATCAAATCTTTAGGTACTCTGTTATAGTCAGTCTGCTACATGGTCATAAATACCAAACATAACACAGTAACAACCTACATTAAATAGCATTTGGTACAAAATCAACCAAAGGAAGAACCGTCCAGATCATCAGTGTATTAAACTGCAGCTTTCACGATTTTCTTCTCACTCAAGTGCCTCGTTTCCATTGCCAAGTCTCACTCTAGCTGGTTAATGTCTGGTTAAGTTTTAGCCAAGTTGGGTGCATCTCCTTTGCCAGTGTTTCTCACAATGTGACCATGAATATAAGCAGGAATAGATGGGCAGGAATTCACTTGGAGGAACCTATTTGGATCTAAAAACAGCCCAAGTGTTTAAAAAAGACACCCATCTGTTTGCTTTGGGAATGAGTTCATGTTTTTGGTTTTGGATAATGAGTTGTTTCAAATGATTATTGTGTCACAAATTAACGAGCACTGCGCCATTACCTAGCAACCCCAGGCAAGCTCCAGCATGTTTGGTCAGCTGGGATTATTGTTGGTACAATGGCTGCTGGAAAAGGCAAATGTTTTGTTGTTCACTTACCATCCAGAAACCACTTACTGCATTCTTTGGTTGTGCAGAAGGCTCCACTTCTGCTTTTCAAAAGTGTACGGTTATATAATTGCTTATTTGTTTGCAGCCATTTTCAGTGTGAGTTGGGGGGCGTGGCCAGAAGCAGCTTATTTGGATTTAAAGTGACAGGAGGCTCTAAAACAACTCATTCTGAAAGAGTTCAAAATATGCAGAACTGGTTAGACTAAAATCTCATTATCTGAGAATATTTTTATGGAGAAATGTAATGAGAATTTTTTTGTTCAGCCCATAGATCAATTCTAACCTGTTCAAGGAAGCATCATAGTTCACCTTTAGAGTTTAAAGATTTTAGGGATAGGCCAAAACTTTTGCAGATGTGCAAGTGTTAACATGACCGCTTAGGTTTGATATAAATTATGAACTGACATTCATTGGGATTAATAAATAGAAGCTGATTAATACGTGTAACATTTTAGCACTAAGTTTAACAACAGGAGAAGAAGACACTGAAGTAACCAAACATCAAAATATAGCATTATGTCTGACCTTGCAACACTGGCTGTGAGGGAGAATTGTTTTCTATTCTTGTGTTTCTATGTTACCATCTATGAGTGTAAGAAGCTGTGTGGCAAAATCAGAGTCTCCTCTGTGCAACCTTGACCCGTCTGGAGAGGCAGCCTCGCCTCAGCAGCATCACATTGTCACATCAGCTCAGCATCTTCAGTTGAACCTTAAGGGACTCGGACTGCCCCTGTCCCTGCCCAGTCATTCTACCACGACTCCCCCGTTACAAACACCAACAAGACCACAGATATACACACACACACACAACGCCTCCTCCTGCCCTGAGCTACCCAAAAACACATCCCTGCACACTGTCTTGCATGCATACTGATAACTCACACTATCAACAGCGGCAGACAGCGACCTGGCTGGCTGGCTGGCTGCTGGAGTGCTGACAAAGCCCAGACTCTGCCTGCTGCTCGGCCCTGCAGACACAGGAACGGCGCTGGAGACAAACTCTGGCCTCCAGCCTCTCCCAGTCAGCTCTACATATGTCACATGTTAATGACATCAAGGCTGCGGCCACCCACAGACTGCTGCACACTTGAGAGTAACAGATTAAGAAATAAAGCCCTTTCTCCTTGGAACACCAGTCTTATCTCTCTGCTTTGACATTCCTTGCCAGGACCTGAAGGCTTTAACCCCTAAGTGCACCGCAGGTCGGCTGGCGGGTCTCTGGTCACCTCTCCCCAGGTGTGCTACACTTAGAATAAAATTTATAGGGCTGCAACTAACCATTAATTTAGTAATCGATTAATCGGTCGATTTATTCTGACGATTAATTGGATTAAAAAGTGGCACATTCTACAGATTTTTCATTTAACCACTTACCTGTTTTCATACATTGGAAATTCATAAAAATACTTTTTATGAATCAATTCACTTCTTTTTTTATATAAGAGAAAAAGAACTAAATAGTTTTCTGACAATTCATTGATTAATTGGACTAAAAATAGCTAATTTTACTGATTTTTCATTTCACCACTTAAGCCATCTCTGTACAATACTAAAAATACATTAAAAGATACAAATAAAAACATAATTCAATTCATTATTTTACATAATAAAAAGGAATTAATAGAATATTCTGACGATTATTTGATTATTCAGATGAAAAATGACTCATTTTACAGATTTTTCATTTCACCACTTAAACATACATTAACAGATACAAATAAAACATAATTAAGTTCCTTTTTTATACGAGAAAAAAGGAATTAATCAATTATTCGTATAATTAATTGATTAATCAGATTAAAAGTTTGCCTTTCTACAGATTTTCTTTTCATCTTAAGCCATCTTTATACAATATTATAAATACATTAATGATGAAAAAAACTTAAAAAAACATTCAATTCCTTTTTTACATAAGTAAATAAACATTTTATTGCCTTTAATGCAAAACCACAGCAGAGTGAATTTGAACTGGGTGAAGCTAAAGAGTTTTGGCTAAAACAGTTTTATAAGGTGTTTGTATCATAAATGCAAAATTTATATATTTTTTGTACAGTTTTGACTTAATTAGTGTTCTGAATATGTTGGGTTTTTTCCCAAGGAGCCTTTGTTTAAGTCTCTGTACTCCTGTTAACGATTAATCGATTACTGAATTAGTTAACGATTATTTCAGTAGTCGATTAATCCGATCGTTTCAGCCCCAAATATTTATTTGCACAGCTCCATTATACATTACCTTTATAATATTTATGATTCATGTTTTTCTTCTTGGGAAATAATGAATATTTGTAGCCTAGAGGTTTCCTCTGTTAATTAATTATGTGAACAACAGTGGAAGGGGAAAGTAAAAGTCATTATTCTGGTGTTTTGGTTCCTCATCCTGAACAAGCGCTCCGATGGGAAGCTGCAGAAAACTCTTCCTTTTGTTTTTATGGGAATTTGGGCCAAAAACGTTCAGAGCTTTAAATCCTGATCCTATTAGTCTGGTCTATATTGAGAACAGCCTCCATCTGCAGAAAGAGACGCTGCAGCTTCTTTTGTTGAACGTGACTGATTCACTTTCACCTTTTGTCGGTGTGTGTGTGTGTGTGTGTGTGTGTGTGTGTGTGTGTGTGTGTGTGTGTGTGTGTGTGTGTGTGTGTGTGTGAGCTTTGCCCCTCATCGATCACAGCTCTGCCAACTGTTTGTTTTGTCTTTTCATGAGATGAACCCCGGGTCCTCGGCTGAGACCCCGGCGGAGCCTCGCTTCTCGCCAAAGGGCTTTTTGTGAGACGGTGTCACGCTCCCTCGTTCCGGCGAGGCTTCGCCGTTCTTATTATTCATGGCTCTCTCCGCGTTTGTTGGGAAGGCCGGGATCAAACAGGCAGATTTGCCACGCCTGACACTCCTGCTGCTGGAAGTGTGTGTTCTGGCGGTGCGCGTGTTGGCGTGTGTGTGTGTGTGTGTGAACTTAGCTCGGACTCAGTAATGACAGGATTTGTTAAACAGTAAATTAATGAATAATGAAATATCCAGCACGCGCCTGCCTTGCCTGGAGCTTTGTGCCCAGAGCAGGAATTACTCCCGACCGGCACTCGCCTGCCTGCACGCTGGATATCCTCTGTGTGTGTGTGAGTGTGTGTGTGTGGGTTGGATAAGCATTTTTACAGCCCGTTGCGTGACAAAATGCCGAGGGGCTTTGCTGATGGGGCCTGCTCTCTCACTTCCTGGCGAAAAGACGGACAGAAACACAGACAGATGCAGACGTAACTGCATGGAGAACAGACTGCCGCTGCTGCTCTCCGCCCCTCGTGAGCTCAGTTCATAAGTGGATTACCTTTCTCTGCTCCTCTCATTAAAGTAACACCCTGTGACATTTTCATAAAAATAAATTTGGCCTCTCATTATCACCAATTCATCAAACACCAATGATTTATGTGGGATCAACCTGCTGTAAGCCAAGTTGTGCTTTTACAAAACTCTGCAGCCAGAGAGGCCTTCGCTGGCCTGACGAGGAACAGCAACATCAACCTCTGAAGTGACAGTGAGGCTATGAAAAACTATAAAACATATAAAATACAACTTTAAAATACACATTAACCCATAAAATACACCTGTGTCTCCTGAAAATCGCCATTTCTGTCCAGATTTTACTTTTATTTATGGTGAACTTTGGTTCTCTGTTGTTGGCTGAAAGACTTTAGGTTTATTTTTTTAACTGCAGGACAGGTGAATGGCTGTTTGGTGTGGATTTATTTTTATTGTTTTAGTTTTTTAATTCTCACTTTGACTGTTTCGAAAGAGGTTTACTATAAAATTCAATAATTAAAAAAAACATCAGTTGTTGACTGCTGGAGGGTTGCTTGTAATTAAATTTATCTTTTAATCTCATCTCAGAATCTAAAACTAATTTCAACATTGTAGACTTTTTCATTAAACTGTCGTGTTCACAATTTGAAGAAATGAAATACATTTTTTAAAAATGTGAATATTCAACTGTTTATCTAACTTTTCCCTCCATTTTATACTAACTCATACAATAATTTATGAATGCAAAAAAACATTAAAGTTAATGTAACTTCTATTCATGTAGAAACTTTTTGGATTCTTTCTGTAATAATACAGCATGAATTGAGATCACTAAGAAATACTATTTTAATGTTAATTTAAAGTCATATGTTAAGATTCAGCTACAGTCCAGGTGAGAAAAGTGTTAATTGTTTTCATATCAATTTGTAATATCTCTTAGATTTCCTTGGATGAAATCAGTTTCAGTTTAGTTTTGCACACTAAAGCAGGAATTAAAGTTTCAAACCTTTAAAATAAAACTTTGCCTCCCAAAATAGTTTGAAAAAAGACCAAAATAAGCTATAAAAGTACTTTATGACTTATATGATCACTTCCATTCCCTTTAATTTGCATTTGTTTGCATTTAAAGCCACCAGTAAAGTAAAAAGTAAACTCCTATTTGTCATTTTTCAGGCTTATATAATTAAAGGAAGCAAAAGTTTCTTTAAATCCTTTTATGCTGGTTCTAGGAATGTTGTCTCGGTTTCTGTGCAACTCATAGACACATGCTTTCATTGATATTTTTGTTTTATCAATAACAAAATTGACCCAAGCCAGAAAGATGAGGGCTGCTTTAAAAAGTGCAGCATTAGTTCAAATGAAATATTGAATCCCTTCCTCAGATGTTTTCTCTGCTCATTTTTTCCCCAGCCAACCTGTCGGTCTCGTGGCCCCTGATGCTCTGCAGCTTCCTGCCTTTTGTTGAGCTGGAATCGCTCGCGGACACGCGGCTGCTGAACTCTGCACCTGCGTCACACCGCGTTCCGCTCCACGGGTCACGCTGCGCCCGCAGGACACTTTCATCCTGCGGTCAGCCTATTTTCTTTCTCCCCGTGTCTCTGCCTTTCTCATTAGCTTTCTTTCCGCATGTTCTCTCTCTGCGCCGCTCCCCCCTCCTCCTCATGCGAGCCCAGCGTTGGGTCGTCATTAGCGCACCGGCTGCGGATGTCGAGGCCCGCAAGGCACCATGCTGTTCCCGCAAAATAAGGCCCTCGCTTCAGAGGAAAGCCTCTCCCTGGAAAAAAAAAAAAAATCCCACTGACGGAAAATTATGCCAATTATCTCCCTAGAAGAAGAAGAAGAAAAACTCTTGGTAAGCAGCCGTTCTTTGTCGCATCTCATGCAGTTTTTTAAAAGTTTTCTCTCCAGTTAGATTCAAATCATTTCTTACTTGGCGATTTAAAATAAAATCAATATTATAATCATCTGAGAAATCAGTTCCATCAGTTTTTAAGTTTTGGTTTTCCAAATTGTGACCTGTCAGAATATTTCATTTAATGGTGAATTTTAACATAATTTGGCACATTTCTCTGCTGTTTGCAGCTTTTTCTCTCTGAAAATATGTAAGATGCTTCACTTGAAGGTGTTTGCATGAGGAGTTTTTTAGGGAAATGAAATGAACTCAAGTCGAACTCAAACACTTAAACTGAATCCAATTTCATGCTGCTTTGCTCATTACAAACTTACAGAGTGTGATGGGAAGCCTGGAAATGAAATGGAAACATTGGTTAACACATTTCAATTGCGTAGAAGACAATATAAAATCTATAAAATAACTAAGGAATTGTGTGGTTTGATGCACATCTACGGTTTCTTATTTATTCAATATTATCTTCAAAACAAAACTCCCAAAACAATAACCAAAAAAAAAAAAACATTCTGCTAAGCCAGTTTAAAATATATTATGAATATGGAAGTGTAAAACTACAGAAACCAGTTTAAAATCTAATTTGAGGTGAATGCAGGCATGACCACAGCATGATACAGCCACTACCGTGTTTTATTGTTAGGACGATGGGACATAATGAGAGAAACTACCACAAAATAGAGCATAACTGTGAAGTGGGGAAATGATGTTACGAGCTTTTAAAAAAATCTTTGCAAAACAAAAAGAACTGTGGTGTGCATTTGTATTCAGCCCCTTTATTATGACACTCCTAAATAAAGTCCAAATTAGCTACATTGTTCACGGCATAAATTCTGTCAAGGTTTGATTTAAGACGTAAGTGAACAACATCATGAAATCTACATTTTATGGGTTATCAAAACAAACGCACAGAAAACTTTTCTAAATCTTACTTTTTTACTTCGAAAAATCTGAAAAGTGTGGCATGCTTTTATTGTCAACCCCTTTACTGGGATACCGCAAAAAAGAAGTAACTCAACTGAACACAATAATATTTATATTGTTTGCTTTGATGCATAACGATGTTGTTTTCTTTAGTTAAAGGAAAACATAACTGTTTAAAAGATGATGTCAAGAATAAATTACTGTAATATTATCACTTTTGTGTTATAATGGAGCAACTTTTTGCCAAAATTGATTTAGGCAAAACAAAGAGAAACCAAGTGTGTTAGACAAACAAAGACGTAGGTCATTATTTTAGGAAGCTAACAGTGTCTAGTTTAAAGTATATTGACTAAAAAAAATTATATATAAAGTTTTGACATGAGTAAAGTTGCAGTAAGTCTAATTATGAAAAACTTCAAGCAAGTTTGACAACTAGAATACCTAAAGTCAGATTTGTTTGAGGAAATACGCTGCATAAAGTAAAGTTTTCACAAATCTAAACTTGAATTTGAATCTATTAAAGTTAAAGTAAGTTTCTTTTTCAGCAACTAAAGAGTTTTATTCTCGGTTACTTAAGTGTGAAATTTAAATCCCCTCGATAAAACGACCATATTAGGTCACATTTGTTTACAAATTGGGAAACAGTGGGAGCTAATAATCCATCTGTCCTATTTCTTGGTGGGATATTTTGAGCAGAATATCAAAATATTTTTGTTATTTTGGTCATTTGAGTTTCCAAACGATGACGGAAACTTCGGGGAAACAGGATTCAGCCTCAAGTCGGACTTCCAAGAGGAAAAGCTCAGGCTGCACACCTGACATTATAAAACACATGGTTTATTATCAATATGATAGAAATGAAATCACTGGACAATTAGAAGCATGTCTACCCATCATTATCATCATCATCATCATCATCATCATCATCATCATCATCATCATCACCATGACAACAGCTCTATAAGAACAGAAAAACACTGAACGAGTCCTGCCCTCTCCCTCCCCACTGGCTCACAAAGGTCAAATCACATATAAATAGGTCGACCCCAAAGCAGCTGGCGCACCTATTTAATCAACTTAAATAATTATAAATTAATATTTACACACATAAATTAACGCTGTCCCTCATTGGAGTCTCGTTAAATACCCAGCCAGTTTCACAGATAGATGCTGCAGCACAAAAAAAAAAAAAAAAGGATCTCCAAACCCACAACGCTTTTTTTCCCCTTCTGTTTCGGTGTGAAGACAGACACAAGCACACACTTTCTCACACTCTCTCTCACACACACTCACAATGTCGTTTGCTCGCAGCATCTCAGTCTCACAGGATGCAGGCGGGGGGAGCAAAATGGATGGAACACAGTAACCACCATGTCCTTGGGGGGGGGATGAGAAGAACGTAATACAGATGAAAAATCCCTCCGTGCGTTCAGACACTGGCCCACGGGTGTCTTCCTCCACGCCAAGCCTTCCCTGTCCTCCACCTCAGCCGTGTGTGTGGCAGGGTGGCGGCGGCGGCGGCGGCGCTGTAGAAGCTACGAGAAACGGTGTAACGTCTCGGTCAGCGTGTCGGCCTCCCTCCCGCCTCTCCTCCATCACTCCCCCTTTCTGCGCCGGCTTCATTTCCGCAGTTTTTCCTCTTTGTCGCCGGCCTTGCCGCCCGCGTCCCCGTGCCGGCTGTTGGGCGGGTTGTTGAGGAACATCTTGTCGAGTCCTTTGAGAGCCTCGGTGAGGTAGTTCTGCAGGGCGGTGAGCGCGGCGCAGATGGCGGGCGAGCCGAAGCCGTGTGTGATGAAGGAGAAGTGGGATAGGCAGCTTTGGATGCCGGGTTCCAGGATGGGGGTCGGCCTGGAGTTTCCCAGCGGAGTCCTGTCCTGGGCCAGCAGGTCCGTGAACTCCTTACACAGCTGTCTGCCAGGGAAAGACAGGGAAATCTGCGTCAGTTTCTCCAAAATATGGCTCTTGTTGCTGTCATTACCGCCAGTTGTACTTCCTTGAACAGGTTAGGTTAGATCAATATGGTCTATACAAAACATGTTCATTACATTTTGTGCACAAAATCATTCTTACATAATGAGATTTGTCAATTTAAATCCAAATAAGCTGCTGGCCGCACCCCCCAACTTCTGGCTTACACTTCCACGTAAAAACAGCTGCAAACAGACGCACAATTACACAACCATACATCTTTGAAAAACAGAAGTAGAGCCTCCTGCACAACCAACAAGAATGCAGTAAGTGGTTTCTGGATGTTAAGTCAACAACAAAAGTCTTGTCTTTTTCCAGCAGCCATTGTTCAGTGAATACAGTGGTTAAGCCTGCTGACTAAAATTGCTGGAGCTCAGTTTAGGTTGCTAGGTAACGGGCAGAACTTTGCTCGGGTTGCTAGGTAACAGGGCAGTACCTGCTGGTTTGTGACGTTACATTCTGGAAGTTTTTGAAACTGCTCATTTTCCAAACACCAAAAAACATTAAGTTATTGCCAAAAAATAAAATAACTCGGTGTTTTTCTTTAAGCTCTTAGGTTGTTTTTTGAAGCAGTTGAGACCCAATGGAAGTTCAAAAACACACAAAATGTAAGTTTAGCTTAATAGGTCCCCTTTAAATAGAAGCTGTCAGTTTTATTTGTCTTGTTTTGCTGTTTTATAGCTCAGAACACGCTTGCAAAAGAGATTTTTATTCTCAATTAGTTTCTTTCCCTAAAGGTTGCAAACAACAAGCAAACCCTTTCTAAACTTTTGTCACATTCAGCCACAAACTTCAAATGGTTTCTCTGGGATTTTAAGTGATGAACCAGTATGAATTGTAGAGTGGAAGGAAAAATCATGTTTGGTTTTTTTCAGGTAAAAATTGGCCTTTTAGTAAATGTCTTTTGGTGAGGAAACATATTGTTTAGAGTTTCCCTATGTTTTAGTTCATTTTATTTATTAGGTGATGATATTTTATGAAATATGAAGCATAATTGCTAAAAGAAAGGAAAACGTTTCACATTTCTCATTTTTGTTCAGCCTCTTTACTCTGATCCTTGTAAATAAAGTCAAATGTATATTTAAATCTGGTAAATTAAATGTTCTCCTGTCTGTATTAATCACAGTATAAATAACTAAGTAACACTTCTAGGAATGTGGATTTTACTTTAAGGTACCAGAGTAAAGGGGATAGGATAGAAATCCCTCCAGTTTTCAGAGTTTTATTGCTTTTATCCACTTCACTATTATGCACTATTTTCCTTTAGTTTATCGCATGAAACTTCAATGTTTTTAGTTATAAAGTGAGAAAATGTGACAAAATGTAGTTTAAATAGTTTTGTGATATGAGTTACAGGTTTATTCATTGTTTCCATGTGAATCTTGACTGACACAAAACGCAGGCGCCCTTAATTACCAATCAGGCAGAATGGGCCCCTCAGAGCCTGAGATTTCCTCCAGGCCCCCCAAATGTTGCAACCCCATAATTTGATCTGAATGTGATTACTGTCATTTTTTGTGGGAGATTTGAATAATGCTACACTTAAACCATTTCACAGCTGACTGGGAGTCTCAGGGTTCAGTTTGGAAATGCAACGATCGCTCATGTTCGGATTTATGCAACCAAACCTCTTAACGGCACACCGAGACGAGACGCATGGTGGATAAAATGTTTGGAGGAAGATAGTCCCACTCAAACGTCACAGAAATCACATATTACAGAATCAGAATATTTACATTTAAAAAATTTACATAATGAAGATTTTTAGGTTTGCCTGAAGTTAGGAATGTTGTTTAGGTTTTCTTCAAATGCTAATATAGATAATATTTCTAGTTCAGTTTAGTTTCACAGATCAGAAAACAAGATGAATCTTATTGTCATCCAGCTTCACAAACATTCATAAAAGTCCCCTAAATCGCAATTCTTCTAGCGATATTTCAGGACATCCAGTCATCATCATTATTTACAGAAAAGTATTTTAAAAATGTTACCTTTATGCGCTTTTCACATTTAAGTTCAACAAAGTTACTGAGAGTCAGGCTGTGTTTGCCAAACTTAATGATCTCTGACAACTTTTAATTTCAACATCAGCAAAATGTCCTGATTGCCTTCAATGTTTCACTTTTCAGCTATTTTGACAAATTTTTTAATGAAATATTTTTCTGTCTTTTCAAGAAAGGGAAGCCAATGCTAACTGAGCTTCCTTCACAAATTTAAAACAATTTGTTGCATTAAAGGGTTTCTCAACAACATGGTGGGAAACTGAGAAATAAAAATCATTTCCTTGATGTTATTTGGTCAGATTTAATTGAAAGATGCTGTTGGATTTCTTCTACAACATGAACAATTTCTTTTCAATTAGATGTTTTTAAATTCTTGTTTCATTTCTACAGAGGAAGAAAGTCTTTATACCTCACTTTCATTTCTAACTAAAATTAAAATTTACAGCCACAGTGAAATAACCAGAAAAAATACCACAATAAGTAATAAAAAATCTGTTCAATCTCACTATTTGTCTGTCAAACTGTGTTTTTAGGTAAAAGAATTGTTTAAAAAATGATGAACTTGTTCAAAATTATTCAATGTTAATGTTAAGTCTATTTATTAATTTATTTGCTTTTTTTATTTCTTCACATTTCATTTTAATTTCCTGCAGGTGAAGCACCAAATCTTTGTCACCAGACTGCATTTAACTAAAAAATAATACGTGAATTATGTAATTAAAATAATTTGACTAAATGTTTTTTGTAATTTTGAGAGGATTGATCTGGACTTGGTTCTGAAACTGACCACATTATTGGACTGTATTTGACCTGAATTGAACCAAACTGGATATGACTAAAAAAACAAACTAAAGTGCCTTTGTATTTGTTGTGGATTAAAGCTATTTAAATAAAAACTAATAACAGAATTAAAATGTGTATTGGTGTGATCGATTGAGGCTCACTGATCCTTTTTTTTATGTTAGGGTGAAATAAAATCACCTTTTCACCTCATTCTGCTTATTACTTTTCACCCAAACCATTCCCTGGTTGAGGCCCACATTTCATATTCAGGAGCTCTCCTTCTTACCGTTACAGGTTCATGCTCAGACTCTCTTTCTCTCTCACTCACACACACACACACACACAGACACACACAGAGACACACACACACAGACACCAAGTCAGGCTGGAGGTGGCCTAAGGGTAGAGCTAAATGAGTGACAGGCTGTGCAGGCCGAGCCCAGCTGGGGTTATGGGAGTAAGAGCGGAGAAGCCGTAACCCGGGGCAACACTCAGGGCTCTCGCTGTTGTTTTCTGACAACTTGAAACACTCCACTGCTAAATAATGAATTTCTAACAGGCAGTGCCGACACACACTGTTGGAACAGGTCTGAATCTGGGCATCAAACATCCACCACCAAACAACCACCGTGCATGCAGTTCTGCACACACACACACACACACACGCAGGCAGATGGTTTATCCAGCGCAAGCTTGCAGACAGCCCTATTTATGCAAGCCAAAAATACAAGAAAGGGTCTTTGTTTGGTGATTTGAAGTTGTTAAACTTGGAAACCTCGAAAGAAAATATGAAAAATATCTGTTGCATATGCAGTTTATAATTTCTACTACTACTACTTTCTATTGATACTATTGAACAAAAATGTGCCAAAAACAAACAAAAAAAGGGTTAGGATTTCCTAAAAATGTCAAAACAAATGAAGTTCGGACACGTTATTCCAAACAAATAATGTAGAACTGCTTGATTGCAGCATCTGATGTAAGTGGATTCCTGTCAGATAAACACATATAATTTTGCTTTAATAAGGTCGAGATTAATAAAAGCGAAAAAGGCATACTTTTTTCATTTTACCTTTAGTGACTTTAATGCACACTTCTGTTAATTTTCCAACATGCTCCAACCAAATTAAATGTTCAGAGGGGCATTATTACAGGTTTAATCCACATTGAGCCCAAAAGGTTTTATTAGAGAGATCTTCTTTCCAAATGATCTTTGGATCTGGCTTCTGAAGAGACACCAAACATCTGAGTTTTTCTCAGGTTGGGCTTCTGGGCCCATGCAGGTAATAAGAGAAAGAACCGTTTTAACATGTAATAGGACCTCAGCCAATAATGCACCGCGTAATGAGCTGCTTTTTGTAAACGCAATGTGACTCAGAAAGAAATATTGACATTTTTGAGCTCACAAAATTAAATTCTTGCCATTAAAACCTTAAATGTAAATGTTGTTCAAAGAAATGTTGAAACTGAAACGTCTGTGTTAAAGGTTAAGGTAAAAATAAGGAGCCGGTCCGCGGGACTCACTTTGTGGCCAGCAGCATGTTTTTCCGCGTGTGCAGCTCGTTGGGGTCCGCATGTTGCCGGTTCAGGTACTCGCTCACAGCTTTCGTGGGAAACTCCGTCTCGCAGATGTAGCCGAAGTCCCGGGCCAGGTGCACCGCCTCACCTGCGGGGAACAGCAGTTAGTGTGCGCACTAACAACACAAATACGCACTCTGGATCTAAACTAGCGCAAAAACTAACGTCAAACCATGGAATTTAATAAAATAATATAATTCATAGAAACTCAATAACTGACCAAAACTCAGGTTGTCATGTTTTTTGGATACGTTTTCAGGCGACATATTGAGCAGGGTTTTGCAGTTTAAAGAGAAAGTTCAAGTGAAAAATGCGCAACTTCTCTTGTCCAAGTTGAAGGAACACAAGCTAATTAGATCACACTAATTATTTTTTTAATATTGATTATTTTTTATGCAACTGGACCCCCTTATTTTTGGGTGTGTGTTTTTTTGGTACATTCTACAGTTTTTTAAAGGAAAACAGACAGCAGTGTCGCAGTCACCTTCTACAAGAGACGTTAGTAACGTGACGTTGGCCGCTTTACGTCTCCCAGCTGGAAGATTCAATCCGATCTTCTCCAGTTTTTCTCTTAGGCATTTGCCACCGTTTTTAGACTTTGCTCTGCAGGGAGAGAAAAATTAGGAATTCATTCAAACTTAAAAAGTAAAAACTAACATTGGTAATAAGGTAAGTAATTGCAGATGGTTCAAGTAGCGCAGTTTGTACCTCCTCAGCACGCCTCCTAGCAGAGAGGCGTTGAGGCACTCAGGTGGAGACAGCCTCCTCTGCACCTCCCCTACGGTCACTTTGTACTTGGAGGTGGAGCTGAGCAGCGACAGGCGGCCCGGTACCGAGCAGAACACCTCATTAATGTTGACGGTGACTCCGCCGATCAGGCCGTCCTTGCCGAGCATCAGGGAACCCATGTTCTTGGGGGGCATGGGGACTGAAAGAGGGCGGCGACACGGAGTTACAACACCTATAGGACAGTTTAACACGCTTTAAATGAGTTTTATTATTATTATTATTATTATTATTATTATTATTATTATTATTATTATTATTATTGGTAGCATTTCCAGTGAAGCCACGCGCGCTCAGGAGGCGGTCTTGGCCTAATGAAGCGACACGTGCCGGGGATTTGCTGTTATTTAATGTCGCGCGACATTCTCATTATAGTATTATCGATTGTTGATTGGCTCGAGTTCTCAGATCGCATTAACCACCTCCCAGTTTCCTCTCCACGGCCAGTTTACCACCGGAAGCCCCTCCGCCCCGTTAATGGCGTCAAGCATCCAACCAACCAAGCGGACCACCGTCCTCCGGATCCGTAAAGCGGCCGAAGCAATGGAGCTTTTCCTTGTCTGTCTTTCTTTTTTCTCCCCCTCCTGATGGCTCCACGGGGGATAATACCGCAGATTAGCTCTAAACGAGCTCACGAGATCTCCGTGAGCGGTGCCATTTATTACATCAGCGGCTTAAATGCCCCGCGGGGAGCTCAGTCACTCAACATCCCGTAACTAAATCACCGCACATCGCCGCGGCAGCCTGTCAGCAACACACTGCCTGCCAGTCAATATACCGGGGGTCGTTAACTCGGCTCCAAACTGCTCCGCGTGGACTGGGGGACCAGCGTGGCCCTCAGGAGCCAAAATACAGCCACGCTAATTCACGCTAAAACTAATCGGAATACAAAGCATTCTGCAGAAACCTCCGAGTCTTACACAAAAAACCGAAAGAGCAATAATCGAAAACATAACAAACATGGTGTAAAATATATGCATTGTTTAAATTAAACTCTATAGTCAACTTATAAATATTGTATTCGTTTTCCAGTTTACGCAGATATATAGATAAATTGTATGAAAGCATTGCTTTCCTATGTTCTAGAATGACAAATAGAAAAGCAGAGTGCGTACCTTTCTTAATTACGGATTGATCCAGGATGTTGGTTCCGTTGGCGTCTTCGATGGTCTGTTAGAACCGAGATAAATACAAACCATTACAGCCTGATTCATACAGAATTACTCACGATTTAATAACTAAACAGCCAAGCTTTGCTTGGCTCGTTCATGTGCAACTGGAGGAAGAAAAGAAAACAACCCATCAGCCGCACCGAATGGAAGAGATTATTATATTCAGACCAGATTTATAAAATTAATCAAGTTTATTTGTGTTTCACGTTTCAGCAACCAGGCAGTTTAAGGTGCTTTACGTCATTAAAACTTTAAAAAGTCATAAAAACATCTGACGTTTTATTATAAGAATCTGCAAGAAATTATTACCAAACCGGAATCAAACATATTAATTTAGGGGAATCTGGGTTTTCAGTGAGTTGTTGTTATAATTTAACTTGAATCTTCAAGATAAAATAAATAAATGAAAGAATAAATGCTTGGAAATAAAGTTCCATCATTTTGTTAACGTATAAGAAAAGCATGGAGGGATCTGGGTTATATCGGTGGCTAAATGACAAACAGCTCATGATGGCGTCGCCCTGAGGGGAAACGAAATCCTGCACAGCTGATCATGAAGCCAATTTTTCACAAGATCTTAAAAATAAGACAAAATAAAATGAAAATAACCTGAAATAAAACCCTAAATAAATAAAATAACAACAATAAAAGTAATGACGTATTTATTCTTCAAAGTGGTCAGAAGAGAAGCTGAACTTTTTTTATTTTTGATGCCCAATATCACTAATAGCTCACTTTTTAAGTACTTGATATATTTTACTGGTTATTTAATAACTTAATTTGGTGAATTTAGAAAAGTAATCACATCAGTTAGATTTGTGTTCTGCGCTCTAACGCAAGAAGCCAGTTTTACGCACGTATCCGTATCTTTGCCTTTTGGAAACAAGCAGCCTGGAGATGGTTTATTTTAGCTGCGGGCCTTTTGCGGGTCAGACTACAGCTGAGAGCATCCAGCCATGAGGGAGCTGCTCTCACTTCAGCCACCTTCACCCGCAAAGATGCGCGAAATATGCGGAGCTAAAGAGGAAAAAACAGCAGGAACATCCGCCTCATCTTGGTTTGTATTTCGTTGTTTAAAAGTAAGAGCGTTGTTATCCACATTTCTAAGGGTTTTATGATGAAAAAAATTAAAATAGCAGCTTTAAAAATAAAGAATGAAATGTTTAAACATCTGAAATACAAAAAAAAAAAAAAAAAAAAAAAAGTGCAGTCCAGGTTCTGTAAATCTGAACATTCAGTTTTCTTTCGCTCACCTGAACATCCTCCATGCCGTGCAGACCGTGCAGCAGTCCGTCTCCCATGCCGGGCTCCAGTCCCGGATGTGCGGAGTGCAGCAGCACGTCAGGCCGCCGCACGCCACCGTAATCCCGCCGTGGGTCCAGCCCGGAAAGCTGCGGCAGAGAGGCCCGAGGCTGCGCCAGCAGAGCCGAGCTCTCCATCCGGTCCCCGGCGGCGTCCTGCCGCTGACGCGCGCCCCATGCGCCCTGCTGGCTCTGATGGAGCGAGTTCAGGGAGTACGGGTCGCTGACGTGGGAGTACGGGTCCTGGCTCTGGTAGTGAGCGAGCGGCTGGTATGGCGGAGGGAAGTATGGCGGCTGGAAGTCCGAGGAAGGCGCATGAGACAGCGGCGGCGCGCTGGAGTAAGGTCCGGCGTGCGACACCGAGCCCAGCTGGGAAAGGCGCGAACTGTGGCTTGAGACACCGTCATGCCGGTCCTTTAACAGCGTGCATAAAACAAGCATTAAAAAGTTAGACTTTGTTAGAGGACGCACGTTTCAAAGGACTGAAATCATCTTAAAACATGAGGCTCCCGGACAAAAACACATGAAAAAGCCTGAAGCGGAACTGTTAACACCTGCTGTACAAACCTTCCAGTCTGGAGGAAAACTCACCCCAGTGGAGTAGGGATGAACTAACATCTGTAACGTGTGCTGGCAGCCGACGCGCGTTCAGAGTGAAATAACACAAACCAGGACGTGTTTGGTCGAAGGAAGACAAACAGGCTCATTCCAGGTGAAAGCAGAAACCTGAGTGTCTGCGGGCAGGCCACGCAGAACCGTCCTGCGCCCGGAGCTGCCGCCGCTCTGAGTGACTGTGAGCGCCGCGCTCCCGCCTCTACCCCCGGTGCTCGGTGTAATTGTTATTCATGACTGAGACTTACAGGAATATTAATGCGCGCCGTGGCAGGGGACTGGCGACACATGGAGCGTGAAGCCGTCCGCGCAGCCGTGAGTGACGTTGAAATCCCGTGGAGAGCCGAGAGGAGACAGGAGAGAAGTCGCTCGCTCTCGGAGGAGAAAGTGGGGATTTCCCCTCGGACTATTGGCACTTCGGGGACAAATCTGACGCAGTTAATCACGCCTTCTCGCACCAGGAGACATTTTTGCGCCAATAATTTCTGCGTAAACATTTTGGACAATGAAAGTCAGACCTAATTCACTCTGTTTAGGATTTCTCATCCGAAGTTCACCCCGAATGTCAAACAACCAATTTATAAATCTAAATCTGGCTTCCAAATCCATTTCTTTCTTTCTTTCTTTTTTCTTCTTGCAAACGACCCGGCGTGGCGCGTGAATGATGTCACGAGTTTAAAGAAGCGATTAAGGTAGATGTCGCGGGGCTTCGCGGGGCTTCGCGGGGCTTCGCGGCCGCTCTTCGCCCTTTTTGGATGACTTGTTTAACAACATTCCATCCTCCCGTCCCCACGCACCGTGGGAGAAAAGCCATGTGCTGCACGAGACAAGGGCTCCCCACCGAGCTCGAGGCTGCGTGGGGCCTCGTGCGCATTGTGCTCGAGTCCATTCAGCGCGAGCCGGTTCAAGCATTTCTCTCCCAGCGCGCGCTGCGTAATTCTCCTCCTGATATCTCCGTTTCGCCTCCTTCTTGTCACAGTTTTTAAAAAATAAAATAAAAAGGCCAATTTTTGCTTTTGGATGAAAGTAAAAAATATTTGCATGTTTTTACAGACTTACACCCTGCGCTGCTTCAAGTTAGATCTACTGTCCAGCAAGTTTCCAAACCTTAATTTAAACCTTTTATTTGTATTTCTACATTTGGTGGCTTTTCAGCACCACTTTTAATCACCCAGAAGTCTTTCATTTCAGTCTGAAATAGCTTTTGACGTTACTAACCAGTGATTAGCTGTAAAAGATTGAAAAAGAAAATACAAACGCTAAAGATTTTGCGAACTACATGCTACATAAAACAAAAAGCAGATACTTTAAATATTCCAACAACTGAAAAATTTCCACGTCCTAATTTATACAGCATTTTTAAAAAATCCCACGCAGGCCTAAAACCTGTCAGAAAAACACTTTAGTTGCACAATTTAAAAAAAAAAAATAAAACCATTTTTCTAATCAGTCCGCCAAGCTCCCAACGTCACAAACAGCTGGATGGAAACGTTACCTCGTAAATATCTTCATACTTGACATTCTCAACTAGTTTCCACAGCATGGTGGCTTCTCCGGTGTCGGTAAACCGAATGCAGCCAAGTGAGGAAGCGACGTCTCAACTCTCGTTCTCTCTCCTCCCTCCCGCCCTTCTCCTCTTCCTCCCTCCGCCCTCCGTGATAATGTCAGGCAGCCGGGCGGGCTGGTGGATGGGGAACCCCTGGAAGGACTTCAGCTCTGAGAGACGGAGCTGCAGGGCGTCCTGACAGCAGCGGGGCGTTTGTGTTTGAGCAGCGGAGAACTGCGGAGGATGCATGTTTTATTTAGCGGCGCATGTCTGCGATGCACCGCCAGTTCAGGACAAATAGACATCTGTTTGCTGTAGTTCTGTAAAATTATGACTTGGAGAATTTGAATGAGTTGGAGATTTTCTGGAGAGAAACTGAATAATTCATTAAATAATTAGCTTCTGGTATTTATCGTATTGTTGATCATTTATCATGATATTCTTTACACGAGATGAGTTTTGATTTATCGTTGCCACAACAAATTTCTAATATTAATGATTAAACTATTATATGAGTTGACAGTTTTCCTATTTTCTCCACTGTCTGTTCAATGAAAGCATCAATAAATACCCAAAATATTGAAAACACATTTAAAATGTGCAGCTTAGTGATGCAAATCACACATATTTATGTAACTGGTGCCTTTAAAAAAAGCTTGTTACAAATGGGAATGTTTTTCAAGAGCAGAATTTGTGTTTGTAATTACTATAATTACTGTGACACATAAGATGCATTTTCATTATAAACATGCACAAAACTTTATTTTGCTAATGTTGGAAAAAGACTATTTTGTTATTGCAGTGTTTCCCTTAATTAAGAAATGTAATTAAAATCACACCTGACTAAGTTATTAAAAAAACATATTCCTCCAACATCCTCCAACTACTTCCTTTCGTCGCCTTCTTCATGGTTTGTGCCAGTAGTAACATCCGGTTGTGGGTCACATGACCAATGTCATCCGTAAAAAGTTTTTCCATTGCAGTTTTGCAAAATAATAAAATTTTGTTACAGCCACAAAAAAACTCATCCTAGCGACAAAACTTTTTATTGAAAGGCAAGAGTTTTTTTCAAAAGTTATTTTCAAAATGTCAAATTGTGCAGTTAGATAGTCAGTGGAAATGCAGCGAATGTCACAGTCTTACAGTTACATAAAAAGATTAAATGAATCGTTCTTATCATCACATCAAAACTTTAAGTCCATATTGCCCAGCCACTGCAGGTAATAGTGCTGGGAGAAAGTAACTCTACTTTAACTTGCCATCTTTGTGTAGAAATAAAAGCAGTTTGATGATATGAAGCATTTAACATGTAACAAAAATAAAAAACTAGAAGAAAGAAGCAATAAATAAAAACTTTTCACAACAGTCTGTGTTATACATGCAACATCGGGTTAGATATATTTACTACAGCAGCAGCTCAAGGTTAGCTGAGCAGAATTTCTCCTTGGACTCCTTTGGTCCATGTTGGGACATTTTTAACCCAATTCTTTTTTTTTACAGTGCAATCTTATGCAACAACAATGAATAAAATTGATTGCACAAAATTTGTTTTGATTCACAGTCACATTACGTATTGAAGAAATATAACTTGGGAACACAAAAAGATACAAAATACACACAGATATTTCATTTGTTTCCCAAAGATCATTTGTGATTTTTGAGATTATAGTGTAATGTAACTGAGCAGTTATTCTTATGTAAATAAGTTGTTGATTCAGAAATAGTGAATTAATCTAATTAATTATAGTTAATTTTGTCTTCAGCTTCAGAAATTAATGTCTGATTACTTCCTTGTAAGCTTATTTTCTCAGCATAAAGAAGGGATTTTAAATACTCTTCAAATTGAACTAACTAAACTGAACTAAATAAACTCAAAAGCACATTTCTTAAATGATATTGTAATATACCAAGTGGTATTTATTTAATAAATGATGTAGGTTACAGCTCTTTAAAAAAATTATCTTGTTGTTTTTGTCACCTAGAAGCAAGCCCGGATTTTAGCACGGGCTTGCCGGGACTATTTTTGTGAATGAATAAGGTCAGAATGTCTTAATTTGATCACTGGCTAAGAGGATTTTGGCGGCGCTGTTGAAAAAAAGTCCGATTTGTCCATCATGAATGCTCGTTTCTTATTGGTCCACGTTGGACGCTTCTTACGCTTTGGGGCGGAGCATCAGGGAGAGATTTCTAAAGATGGCGGACAACAGAATGAATGACAGCGGAATTCAGGAACGAAAGAAAAAGAAGAGCGCGACCGAGAGGTGATGAAGAAAATATCCAAGCTAACAGGATTTTTAAAAACTTATATTGGACATGGAACAGAACCATCGTCCCGCTCTGCTTCTCAAGACGTTAGCCTTGCTAACAGCGGTTCTATGGTCCGCCAGAACCTGGATCTCTGACTGATCCGGTTCCCGCCCAGAGGCGGCGGAAGGGCGAACGTCTTCTCCAGGGACAGCGAAGACCCCGGATAATCCGTACAGTACTGATCCTACGCTTTGGGTAAAAACTGATGAGGATGGATGTTAATTTAAAACATCGGAACATCTTTACAAACCTCAGAAACGATTCTTCTCCAGATCGCGTTTTGAAAGCCAGCTCTAAGTGGTGAGTACATCCAAACACAGGCTGATTCTCCTCCATCCACGGCGGCTGGGTTTTGTATTTTAAACGATGCTAAAAGTCAGTGAAGCTTTGAAACGGGTTTCCGTGCGTGGATTAAAGCAACAGAACGATTCAAAGAGAAAGAAAACGGCTAAAGTTACAGAAAAGTAATGCGACGCTCTGCTCGCTCGCGCTCAATGTGAAGTTAAAAAAGCGGAACTAGCTTTAGCTTCCAGCTAGCAGCAGCGGGAGGAAATGTCCTAATATGGCGAAGGGCTGACTGTACAAATTAGCTCGCGTGCGTCCTGCCCTGCCCTGACACGCAGCTAAAATCCAGTCATCACCGAATAAAAGTTTGAGCAGGTTTGGCTCTCAGAGGGGAAACAGCCTGACTGTCTGAACTTGGTAAGGAAATAAACCTGATAATTACAGAGAAAGATACAGTTGATAAAAATTGAAAGATTGAGGGAGACAGATAAAGATAGAAATGAAGGATAAATAAATACTGGACATACAGGATGGATAGAGAACATTGTCAAAATGTTCTTCCTTAGGAAAGCTCTGTTGAATAGACATACTCAAGATGTTCAAGTATTTCTTTGATAATGACTAAGTATATTTCATTTGTAGTAATGATCCTTACATTCTTTAAAGGTGCACCGGTAGCAATTTCCTGGCAGATCACCGATCTTTAAAAATCTGACTTGCTGAAATTCTTTTGTGCGTGTGTGTGCAAAATACAGCAAAAAAGTTGGCAATCATGGAGTGACTGTTGTAAACCTTGCATGGAGAGATGAGCTGCTGGTTGGGACTGACCATCAGCCCTCTGTCATGGTGGACTGTGGCTGATTTCTGTGACCTTGTAGGTAGATAAGGTTTGTGGACAGGATCGGTTCCACAAGTTAGTCACGGCCAAGCGCTGACCACCCAAAGGGAAAGAAATCAGGAATATGATATTATATATATATATATATATATATATATATATATATACATATATATATATATATATATATACCTGAGACTCTTTCTTGGTAATGGCGAACCAACCAGACATTGTCGTAGTGGATAAACAACAGAGGAAAGCCGTTGTGGTAGATGTAGCAATACCAAGCGACTGCAACATCAGGAAAAAGGAGCAGGAGAAACTAGAGAAATACCAGGGCCTCAGGGAGGAACTGGAGAGGGCCTGGAAGGTGAAGACCACAGTGGTGCCTGTGGTCATCGGGGCCCTCGGGGCAGTCACCCCCAAACTGGACCAATGGCTACAACAGATCCCAGGAACAACATCAGACATCTCAGTCCAGAAATGTGCAGTCCTTGGCACAGCCAAGATACTGCGCAGAACCCTCAAGCTCCCAGGCCTCTGGTAGAGGACCCGAGCTCAGAGGATAAGAACCACCCGTGGTGGGTGAGAAGGGAATTTTTTTATACAACTGTATAACGATGATTAAGTAGGGCCCGCACCTTGGCTCAAGCCCAGGGCCCACACCCTCCTAAGTCCGGCCCTGCCCAGAAGATGCTGTTGTGTTTTGTAGATCTTCCAATCTTTCACTTTAAATGAAATGTGTCTCACCACATATCTATTTGCTGTTCCTCACCTCTTGTGCTTGTTCTCTGTCTCACTTAATTGAAAATCAATAGAGGGACATGTTTGTGATTCTTTTTTTAAAACACAGTGATAAATAAAACATAAAATTGACCATTTTTACCTATTTTACTTAGTGATAAAATCGTTTTATTATTAAAAGATTTGATGTTAATTGTGAAAATAGTAAATCCTGCCTGATTAGATTTTCTATTAAGATGAAATAAAACAATCAAATATGCATATCATCAAGTCTGTTTGTGATATTATGAAAGGAAAAATATTGTGCATTGATAAATGGAAGTTTTCTAAAAAACGTTAAGTAATGTTTTAGAGGGATTAAATGAACGTTTCTCTAAACCAAATCTGATGTAAAATAATCAGTTTCCGGTTTGACCACAGAGGAGGAACTGAACTAGTTCAGCTTTACTGCTGCGATTCTCTGACGGTTTGCCCAAATGTGTGCGAGCTGCGCCCTCTAGTGGCATTAAAAGATACGTGCAGTTACGACTAAGACATTGTCGGAGAATCGGTGTTATTGCGCCGTAACGTCTGAGTTAGAAGAGATATTTCAAGATAAAGAGACTCTGTTTAGTTGCTTTTTATATACATTTTGCACATTTTAGTACAGTTTATACTGGATGTGTTGATGACCAACATTCAGCAGATTTTATTTATTTATTTAAATTTAATTTCTGGATTAGAACCATGCTATTTTCTCCACTAATGAGCTTTATGTAAGGAGTTTTGATCATACTGCTTTCAATCTTGTTTAGTTTTGAGGATATGATGAGACAAACTTTGATGTTTTAGTGATTAAAAATACATAAAAAGAAAGAAAGAAAGAAAACCAAACTATTGATATGAAGCATGAATGTTTAAGAAGCGCGGCTGTTCCTATGTTTTCAGCAATGACCCACTGCCAAAGATCCACCCATCCTCCTCCCTGTGTCTCTTTCTCTCTCTCTCTCTCACACACACACACACACACACACACACACACACACACACACACACACACACACACACACACACAGACACACACACACACGGCGGGACATATGACTGTCAGCAGTAGCAGATGTCCTGACAGTCTGGAAGTCTGGAGGCAGAGTTGTGGTTCTTGTCCTGAAGGGCCTTGACACGCGATGTATCAGCATACATTACACACACGGCGCACTAATATTCACAATCTGGTTGCTTTTGCAACAAATGAGCTGCAGTTTATAGCTTCCTTTTCTTTACGTCTCGGTATCAAACACAGCTTTGTTTGCTGTGGTTCTTATTTTTGAACCTTTAAATTATCTCCAGGTTACTGTATTGATAAACTCTTTGCATCCTTTCTGCATAAAGTTAAAGCCAAACCTGGTTTTATAATTATATTAATGATATTTGCATAGAAATATGAAATAATTTGTGGAAATAAATGTATTTAGTGGTAACGGGGTTTATTCGATGCAAAGTCATAATAAAAGAAACATTTTTACTGCAAATCTTTAATCCAAAGGCTTATTTCCTGCCATATTGAATCAGTCGTTTATATTATGTTTTACTAAAACTGCATGGTCTGTTTTTATATATCTACAGCTCTAATGAAGAGCCCACTACACTGAACCCACTGAAAACCTGGTTATTCCACCAAATATTGATTCCTGAACTGTTCCTGAGTTAAAACACTAGTATTGTTGTTTCTAAATTAATATGAACTTGTTTTCTTTGCATTATTTGAGGTCACTGCATCTTTTTCCTTATTTTCATAGAATAAAAGAACAATGTTCATTTTACCTAAAAAAAATAAAATCAGAGAAACTGATAACTTTAAGTGATTTCTTAATTTTTTCCAGAGCTGTATAAATATATATTTAGACTGGAAATGCAGATTTTTAGTACAAATTTGCCAAATTTTATTTGTTGTTATGGTATCTCTTATATATATTTGTATGTTTATTTTGGCATTTAAAAAAATGATCTACCTACACATTTAGCATTTATATATATGTATTTATAGTCACACTTATAGTTTATTTGTATATTTTTTTCACATTTCATTGCGAAATTCACTATTGTGTCTTTGACAATAAAGTAATTCTGTTTTCTAATTTAAATGCAACATTTTAATTCCCCCGCTCCCCTCCTCCAAAAAAAAAAAGAATTTTATTGCAGTTAGGTGCATTGGCCACTAGATGTCAATAACGCACCACAAAACGGAGAAGCCCCAACGGCGACAATGTGTATTTATTGACTCTTTTTCCTATTTCCGTCCATGTCAGAGAATATTTTAATGGTCTTCACGCCAACCAAGGTTATTTTTAATATGATTTGTAATAGAAATAAACAAAATATTTTATAAGTTTGCTGTTTATTCAAGTAAATATTCCTACTGTACGTTCATTTCTCTAAAATCTGACCGCCTAGAAATATATCAGCCGAGCTGAAGCTGCTGCATCGCTCCCTATTTGGATTCTTGCAGGTTTTAAATGCAAAAAGCCCTTGAAGTGCGACAGGGAGCGACAAGGACAGTCAGGATGGAAGCAGAGGAGAGAAAAAGTGTCTTGAATGTTCTTGGGACTGAGCGGGATCAGGACAGAGGAGGAAGAGGGTTTTAGCAGAGCGAAGATGAGTCGGGGGAGAAGCAGGGTTACAGCTTCAGAGGAGAGAGACGCGGCTTTAGAAGTTAGCAGAGTTTGGTGTTCATGACTGTGGGGCTCAGTCAGCGGGAGTTATCGTCCCTCTGAGACCTCCAGCTGTTTCATTCACCTCCATATAAATGGCAGAACTCTGACATGTTTTTTTGTTGAAAATGTATATTTTCAGTGTGTGCTCAGCATGGTAAGCTGTCCTGAATGTAAAGCCTGCATGTGGGGAAGAATCTGTTCACAAATCAGAGCGAGATTTCATAAAAATTACAATAAAAGGTGAATAATGGTGGACCTGAAAGTTGCTTTATGTTGTCATAAACGAGCATTGCATGTTAATGCGATCAATAAAAGCACTGCTGTTGTCAAACTTGCAAATTAATCCCGTCCTCTTCTCACTTTAAGATGGAAGCTTATCGATTTAATTCTCCAGCTGAATTTGCTCCCGTCTATCATTTGCACAACATCTTGCAAACATATTAACACCAAAGCAACATTTAGTTACATGAAAATCGCTGAATGCTTCTGAGATCAGCACATAAGTGTGAAGAAGAAAAAACGTCCATTTCCCAAAAGTCAAAATGATTCAGTTTTTATAAATATCTTCAAATTAATCGAAGCTGCAGTATGTAAGTTTCATTTTTAAAAAAAATCTTTCACATATTTGTTAAAGTTAGCATTATATAGTGACAGATAATCTGTGAATAAACTGCCTTCTCCCAATACCAACTGCAGAAATGCACCAATCAGATCCAAGAGGTCTTAGGTCTTGTTAATCACTCTTTTTTTCTCTGCTGAAGCTAGTTAGCATAGCCACTGATAATGACAAGTTGTTCCTCCTCTATTAGCACATTTAGCATTGAGTACATGATGTTGATTGACAGCGCTAAGACCCTCCTCCTGGTTCTCATTGGTTGTTTTTTATGCTTTTTTCAGACGGCAGCAGCAGCTCAGGGAGGAGGAGATTGATCTTTTCACGGATTATCTGACTCATAAATTGTCACGACATGCTGACAGTTTTAATAAATATGGAACATAAATATTTTTGTAAAAGTAGAGCATTGGTTTTCATTCATCTGCTCTAAGACAGATTTTCTTTAGAGCCACTTTTTGTTGCAAATGCAGCTTTAAGCACATTTTTTCACTTCTCCATAAAAGTCTGAAATGTTTATTTTATTTATTGACACTCACCGGTTTATTCACCCAAAAATTACTTTGCAAAATAAATCTGTGGTTCTAGTATGTTAAGAAAATACAAGTGAGTTTGGACAAATGTGAGTTTCAAAATTTTCCACTATCGAAAAGCTAAAAATCTGAATTTCTGAAAATGAATGAATGTTTTTCTTTTTTTTCTCTTTTTACATTAAATTTACATTCCTAGTTTTTAATTTGGCTTGTGAGTTACTGACACCAGCAGATGAATGCCCACTGATTAAAAATTAAAAATAATCAACGTTTAGGTCCTTTAATCCCTCTTTAGATTATTGTTTCTACCAAATGTAGTGTCAAAAATGACAAACTAAATATAGATTTAGCATAAACTAAAACTGACAAGACTAAACATTAACTGAATCTTGAAAAGAAATTGATTAAAGATGCAAAAAAGTTTCCACATGGTCCTTTAAATCACAGCGGAATAAAACACCAGACATTTCTGAGCTCATTTGCAAAGAATAACAGAAAAAATTTAGAAAATCAGAACTCGAATTTAATTTTCCATCTTATTCCACCTCTTTTGACTCTAAAACGTGACTTAAGTGAGATTTCCCAACAAGTCAGTTCCATCCGTAACCATGCAAACTTTTATTTTTCTAACATTGTGCATCTTTGTGTTTGCACAGATGCAGGAAGTAAAAATATTTTGTTGCAGTTAATTTTACGGCCCAGTTTGATTGATAATTTGTAATCACCGTGTGTTAATGGTTTTTGCCCTGCAGCACAGAAACATCATGCAGGAATCTTTCAAAACATAATTTACGTTTTTAAATCAGTGAACTGCAGAAGGTTTGGTTTCATTATTGTAGAATTTAAAATAATATTTTGCATCTTGTTCAGTAAAAACTGTAAAAATGGCCGATGTTTTTAAAATAGTTTTTAGGCATTTTGACCTACTAATCATCCAGTGAATGAATCAGTAGAATCTGAAGTTTGAAAAGAGATTATGCTGACACAAAATTGACTGGAAACCAGTAAATGTGTTATAAATGCAATGGTTTTCCAGCCCTTTGCAGCTTTAAGGAATATAATCTGCAGATCTTTTACCATTTTGCAATAATCTGCTGAACAGTTTTGTATAATCTTGCAGGAAAACCAGAACTCCGCCGTTTTTATTCAAGCAGTGAAACTGGGAACACACTGGTTTCCTCCACCTGAGTCACTTCCTTCCTTTACATTCACTACTTCTCCACCCGAGGCTCCATTTGCACCGATTCTAGGTGACAAATCGGTGCAGACATCAGTGTAAATGCATCCTCTCTGACTGTGTGTGTGTGTGTGTGTTTTTCTGTTTGCATTGTGCGGCGAACGTGACCTCCTTTCTAAATGACTGGAATATTAACGAGCAAACAGAAGCGGCGCAGCCCGGATGGAGACGCCAGCAGGCAGCTGCTCTTCCTTCTGTTTTATCATTAGATTTTTGGAGAATCAGAATAAACAGGGAACTTGACAGAAGTCGCTCAAACCGAAGGAAAACACGCCGGCGTTTGAAGTTTCCTGTAGGTAGAGCTTTCTGTCGCAACACTAGACGAGAACTCTGGCTTTTCATAATTTTGACACTGTGAACTCGTTTGGGTTTCTCACACTCTCTGGCTTTGATCTGTGTGTTTTTTGTCTCCACTCACTCTGTTGCTTCCTGAGGTTTGCACACACGTGTTTATATATGAAGCGTGTAAATTTTGCATGACAGAATCAGACAAAAATAACAAAACAAACAAACTGTAGAACACAACTGTCTTTATTGAACACCAGCATTTTAGAAGGTAGGGATTTAACATTTATATAGTCGAAAGCCTACAAGAAAAGTTATTTAAATATTTATATATATCTGTACAAATGTTCATGAGCGAGTCGTAGAACTCGTGTCGGCTAAACTTGCAATCTGGATCGTGTACAAAGACAGACATGCACAAAGCAAAGTCACTCTTTTACAAAATGGCTGAGTTGGACCCTTCTTTCTTGCTTCAGCTAACTCCCTCTCTTTCTCTCATACACACACACATTCATGCAGAAAACCACACTCACACACACCCCAGTGCAGCCTGCTGAGTTGAGAACGTCGTGCGAAAGTGTTCATACCGCCAACGTTTTCACGTTTGCTTAAATTACAACCACAAACTTGGATCAACGCAACAAAGCACAAATTTATGAGGCAGAAGAAAAATAAAATGTTTCACAGACAAAAAATGTGAAAAATATTCAACCTATAGGTCAAAACATAAAACTTACCAAGTATTTTTGGTTTAATTTCTAGTGCAAATATTTTTGTACACTTGAAATAAGACAAAACTGAAATTTTTAGTAAAAATAAGAGTTTGTTTTAAGCCAATAACTCCCTAATATTGATGAAAAAATAAAATCTGCAAGTGGAGCAGATTATTTAATACAATCCCAGGGTTTTCCCTACATCAGAAGGACATTTTTTCCCCTCTGTTAACTTTATGTTTGTAACATAAAGTTAAAAACATTTTTCTTTCTGATGTAGGAAAAATGTTTTTGTTCCACTGGCAGATTATTTGTAATACTCATTTTTCATCAAAATTAAGGAATTATTGATTTAAAACAAACTCCTTCGTCTCACTGACGTTACCTGTAACTTAGTTTTGCTTTATTTCAAGTGCATTAAGACATTTGCACTAGAAACTAAACTAGATTTTTTGTTTTTGCAGTGCAGCAGCGAGTCTTTCATGGTGAGTTTCTACCAGCTTTGCAAATTTAGCTCAATGAACATAAAGTTAAAGTTTTTGCGTTTTCAGCCTCTGACTGGTTTTTATTTACTGTACTTGCCATCAACTCTGAGCAGCTTCCTGTCTTTGCTAAAGAAATGCATTCCCACAGCATAACACTGCCACCACCATGTTTTGCATTGGTGTTCACAATGAGACGCAACATAATCTTATGCAAATTATCAAGAAAATTAATTTTTTCCGTATTTGCTTTGCCCTTTTGACTGTTATATTTTCTTAGATGGACGACCTTTGCAGTCATGATACACTCTTTCCATTTTCTCATAACTATCTGAAAAGATGTTCACTGCATTGTCTTAGAACACATGTCAAACTCGAGGCCCGTGGGCCAAATCCGGCCCGCCGTAGCTTTTTATGTGGCCCTCTAGATTCTAGACTAAACGCTAAGTGTGATTAAATAATATGTTATCAATCAAATCAATGTAGTTTTTATCGGTTTACTGCCAAATTATATCAATCAGTCCCTCCAGGTTCTTGATAATTATTATGGAAATTCACACAAAATCAACAAATCCCCACATTTCTTTGTGCTAAAACATAATTGGGAGTTTGTTGTCCGATTTTTCTCAACAAGTGTCAAAACTTTCTTTCTTGTACTAAACAGCTGCCTGAGTTTTAATTGATGTCAGTTTATAGTCCATGTTCTATACAGTGAGTAATAAAAAATTGCATTTACTGTCATAAAGAAGCTCAAATATTTCCAGATTAGAACCACAAACACTTTGATTTTTATTGGAAAATCAGCAGCCATTGTACAACTGTAAGACCAGCTGACCAAACATGTTGGAGGTCAGATTGGATTGCTAGGCAACTGCAGTGTGACTCGATAATCAGGAGGTTTTTGAATCTGCTCATTTTCCAGACACCAAAAAACAGCTGGGTGGTTTTTGAAGCACTTTGGCTGTAGAGACCCAAACATGGAAAAAGTACATTTTGCATGATGGGTCCCATTCATTCATTTGTTCTTTTACCGCCTTCACTTGCAGAAATATCCCAGAAATGATCAGGCAGCAAAATTAAATCCATTCAGGCAAGACGATGTCTTGGACAAATTAGGTTAAAATCCCATCTAATTTGTGTTCCTATTAAATTTCAAACAATGCTGAATAAAAGTCACTGCAGAGTCAGAAGAGTCACAAAAACAAAATACTCATCTCTTATATTAACCACTTCAAGCACATGTCAAACTTGAGGCCCGAGGGCCAAATCCGGCCCGCCACAGTGTTTTATGTGGCCCTCGAGATTTTAGACTAAACACTAAATGTGCCTAAATATCATGTTGTCATTCAAATCAATGCAGTTTTTATCTGTTTACTGCCAAATTATATCAATCAGTCCCTCCAGTTTCTAGGGAATTATCATGGAAATTCACACAAAAGCAACAATCTCTGCACTTTTTTGCACTAAAACTAAGTTAGGAGTTTATCGCGTATTTTTCTCAAAAAGTCCCAAAAACTTTCTGGCAGCTGTCCTGAAAACAGCTGCCTCAGATTATAGTCCATGATCTGTACAGCGAGGAATAAAAAGTCATATTTACCGTCATAAATAAGCTCAAGTATTTCCAAATTAGAACCAAAAACACTTTGATTGGAAAAATCACAAAAAGAATCACAAAATCCTGGATTGACTGAAAAGATGTCCAATATTATTTAATTTTAAGGATTCATTGATATTTTAACAGTTTGTGAACAGGTTTTTAAGAGCATTCATGGTCTTGATTTGGCCCAAAACAAAAATGCGTTTGACACCGCTGGGCTACAATTTAATAATTTGCTAATTAGGTGAAGTCTGAAGGTGGTTGATTGTACTATATTTTAATTTGGGGGAATCTGTTGAACATATACAAAACATAAAAAACTAAAATATATATGTGTGCTTTCTTTTTTTTTTGAACTATGCTTAACTTTGTGTTGGTCTTTCACATGAAATCCAAATGAAACATTTCAGCTTGTGGCTGCAACAAGACAAAAAAGTGAAAAAGTCAAGCGGCAGGAAAACTTTTGCAAGGCGATTCCAACATAAAAATCCTGATTCAGGTTGAAGAGCTCTTCAGGTCATGACAGTTCTGCATTCACATCTAATCTGCTAATAATGCAGAGAAACAAAATGTCAAAATTTGCAATTGATTTTGGATCAATTACTCCTCAAACAATCTGAACAGATCAATTATCAGAGCAGGAAAACATTTTATGGTTTTGCCATTTTGCAGAACAAATGCACTGATTTGTAGAGCTTCACACCCTGACCTGGAAAAATAAAACTTTTTCAGAATAAATAGATAAAGAACTAAATGTTCATTGTAAAAACACAAAATATTACCAAGTATATGTGGTTGAGTCCCTAGTGCAAATATTTTAGTGCACTTGAAATAAAACAAAATAAGTAACTTTTCAATAAGATGTACAGTAGGAGCTCGTTTTGAATCGAAGATTAGTTTCACGCAATACGTTTTCTATCATTTGTAAGAGCTGAAAAGTTACTTTTAAAGTCAGTTTTGTCTAATTTCAAATGTATTTAGTTGTTTACACCAGAAACTAGACCAAAAATACTTTGTAATATTTTGTATTTAGTGTATTCTCACTCTCTATATTCAGGAAACTTAAATTAGTGTTAGACTTCCACATAAGATAAATAAATAGGAATAAATATTTCCTTAAGAAGTTATTCAAAATGTGTGGGAGTCGCACACACACACACACACACACAGATACGCTCCTAAGATTCAGCGCTCCAAGGCACGGCAACCAGGTGTGTGAGTGTTGGGGGGTAAGAGATGCTACTCAGTCTTTTCTGACTTCCCGTCTTTGTTCTGGGATTCAGCTGTTTTCCGGAGCTGCGTCTTTTCCGAGCTGCTGTTGATCTGCTGCTCGTTTGGCCCGCTCGTTTTGCCGCTCGAGTTTTTGTCCAGGTAGTTGAGCATCTCGCTGAGGACCGTCTGGAAGGTGCTGAGCGCCGCGCAGACCGCCGGCGTGCCGAAGCCGTGGGTGATCAGGCTGCAGGGAGGAGACAGAGAAACGTAAATCAACCCATTCCAGACAAATCAGAGGAGAGTTTGGGATTCTTTAGGACTCTGGCGGTGAAATTACTGCCGCTTCTTTCAAAACTGCAGCGAAAGCTTCTTCTTCTTCTTCTTCTTCTTCTTCACCTTCACCTTCACGGTTTTAATGTCCACTGAATGTCTAAATGAGGCTTCAGCTCTTCAGCAGGTCATGGGGGAGGATTTCTTCCATTGTAACAGTTCTAGGTATTCTTAAGCACAAAAAGAACGTCTCATGGGAAATTAGCCGATTTTCTTATACTGGCTTCTTTTTAGACAAAGCTTTGATTGTCACCACAGCACATTTAATAATAGTTGATTTATAATACTTGATTTAATTTCCGAATCCTACCATCTCTATTCCTTCCTTCCCTATTATCGCTTTGCACTTTTTCATCAGGTGGCTAAAATATTTAGCTCAGAAATGAGACATTTCTTCACTAAGTCATCAGAACAAGTGAGGACTATGTGATATACAAAACATGTTTTTACATTTTTGCACAAAATCATTCTTAGATGATGAGATTTTAATCTGCTCAGTTCTACTTTCTTTCAGTGTTTTAGGGCGTCTTGTCACTTTAAATCCAAATAATCTGCTGCTGGCCACGCCCCCAAAGTCAACGTTTACACTGGCTGCAAACAGATGCGCAATTACACAGCTGTACATCTTTGAAAAGCAAACGTGGAGGCTTCTGCACAATCAACAGGAATGCAGGAAGTGTTTCTGGAAGGAAGTCAACAACAAAACACTTGTCTTCTCCAGCAGCCATTGTACAACTGTAAGACCAGCTGACCAAACATGTTGGAGGTCAGATTGGATTGCTAGGCAACTGCAGTGTGACTCGATAATCAGGAGGTTTTTGAATCTGCTCATTTTCCAGACACCAAAAAACAGCTGGGTGGTTTTTGAAGCACTTTGGCTGTAGAGACCCAAACATGGAAAAAGTACATTTTGCATGATGGGTCCCATTCATTCATTTGTTCTTTTACCGCCTTCACTTGCAGAAATATCCCAGAAATGATCAGGCAGCAAAATTAAATCCATTCAGGCAAGACGATGTCTTGGACAAATTAGGTTAAAATCCCATCTAATTTGTGTTCCTATTAAATTTCAAACAATGCTGAATAAAAGTCACTGCAGAGTCAGAAGAGTCACAAAAACAAAATACTCATCTCTTATATTAACCACTTCAAGCACATGTCAAACTTGAGGCCCGAGGGCCAAATCCGGCCCGCCACAGTGTTTTATGTGGCCCTCGAGATTTTAGACTAAACACTAAATGTGCCTAAATATCATGTTGTCATTCAAATCAATGCAGTTTTTATCTGTTTACTGCCAAATTATATCAATCAGTCCCTCCAGTTTCTAGGGAATTATCATGGAAATTCACACAAAAGCAACAATCTCTGCACTTTTTTGCACTAAAACTAAGTTAGGAGTTTATCGCGTATTTTTCTCAAAAAGTCCCAAAAACTTTCTGGCAGCTGTCCTGAAAACAGCTGCCTCAGATTATAGTCCATGATCTGTACAGCGAGGAATAAAAAGTCATATTTACCGTCATAAATAAGCTCAAGTATTTCCAAATTAGAACCAAAAACACTTTGATTGGAAAAATCACAAAAAGAATCACAAAATCCTGGATTGACTGAAAAGATGTCCAATATTATTTAATTTTAAGGATTCATTGATATTTTAACAGTGTGAACAGGTTTTATCAATACATTCTGGCCCAACCGGCCCTTTAAGAGCATTCATGATCTGGATTTGGCCCAAAACAAAACTGAGTTTGACACCACTGAAGTCTAGCATGGTGTTCTTTAGTTTTCCTCTTTGCATCAGTGAATATCTCAACCTTCTCTATCCGTTTGGTAACTTTTCTCAAATATGACATTTCCCGTAATGAGGCTCCTCTCATTACGGGAAATGTCTCCTCTCGCTGTTTGTGCCAAACCTCCAGTTGCACAGCTGCGTCGTTTGGAAAGCAGCAAAGAGGTCACTGGCGCAACGCGCAGAGCTTCTCGTTGTAGTTTTTAAAATCAAGAATAACACAAATAGAACGGCTCTCTCAGAGATTTCCTGATTTATTAATTTGTGTAAATGCTACCTGAAGTGTGTGAGGTGTCTCTGGATGTCCAGGTCCAGGATGGGGGTCGGCCGGGAGGAGCCCAGAGGAGAGCGGTCCTGGCTCAGCAGGTCCTGGAACTCCTTACAGATTTGCCTGACAGACAGAAGGAGGGAGGGAGAGGGAAAGGGTTTACCATCTGTCTCCAACAACCAGCACAAATCCACACTTCATTATTCTCCTTCCCACAAATCCATCCATCTTTATCACTTTAAATCATGTCGGGAAAAATAAATACAATAAAAACTCTGCTAAAGTAGAGAAGGATGTGGCCAGGTTTCAAAATTCACCTCAAAGACAAAGAAGTTTGCATTTTCAAGCAAAATAATCCTCTTAAACAGAGTGGGCAATATGGATTTAAAGTTTTATCATAATGTTTTGCGCATGGCACTGATAAAAGTGACGCTAAAAAATATTTAACTCTTAAATCCACACAAATACCAGTCACATAAAGAAGTGTAATCAAACTCCACTGCATTAAACAGAGCAGAAAATAGTAAAACTAAGAATCCAGACAGTTTGCAGGTCTTTAAATATCATTAACTGGAATTTATTATGATGGCGATTAATCAAAATTATTGAGAAATGTATCATGATATATGATGCGATAAATGTGCTAATTGATTACTAAAACAAACTTTTTTAGGTTTTAAGCACAAAGAAAACTTATCAAAGATGCATCTGACATTGCAAATCCAGAAATAAATGAGATAAGATTATTTATGATTATATTTTATATGTGCACTGCAAAAACACAAAATGTTACCAAGTATTTCTGCTCCAATTTCTAAAGCAAATATCTTAGTACACTTTAAATGAGAACAAACTAACTTACAAGTAACTTTTCATCCAGATACAGGAGCTTGTTTTAAGTGAGTAACTCCTTAATATTTAAGTTTCACTGGCAGATTTTCACTGCTATAAGTGAAACAAATCAATATTATTGACTTAAAACAAGCTCTTATCTTGCAGATAGTTACTGGTAAATTAGTTTTGTCTTGTTTCAACTATACTAAAATATTGGTAATATTTTGTTTTTGCCTGCAATGTGTTTTTGTCTCCTCCTCACTTTGTTGCCAGAACCATTTTCTTGCGTGCGTTGGTCTCTTTCGGCTCGCTGTGCTGCCTCGCCAAATGTTCTCCCACCGCCTTGCTGGGAAACTCGGTCTCACAGGTGTAGCCGAAGTCCCTCGCCAGGTGGAGCGCCTCACCTGCAGTGCATAAAAACACGAGGAATAAGCAGGGAGGCGAGGACTAGAGCGGATTAAATATTAAAAACGTGACGCGCCTTCCACCAGGGAGGTGAGCAGCGTGACGTTGGCAGCTTTCCTCCGTCCTGCCGGCAGGTTGAGGCCTAAACGATCGAGTTTCTCACGAAGACACCGACCGCCGTTCTTGGACTTTGCTCTGCCAAAACAAAGTCAAATGTTTTAGATAGATAGATAGATAGATAGATAGATAGATAGCATTTATTGTCATTGAACAGAATTCAACGAAATTTCCATTGCAGCTCCCGTGCAAAAGGTCAAATATATACAGTATAAATAAGCAAACACACAATAATAATAATAACAATATATACAACTAAATTAACTAAAGGCCCTCAACCACACCAAAGAAGTAGCAGCAGGTCCAATTATGGCAAAGTACAGATGATGTGACAGTGCAAAGTGCAGAACAATATGGCTGTGTGGGGGTGGGGGATATGTATGTGTGACTGCGAGGTTATGATATGTGTGGGAGGGGGGGGCGGCAGGGAGTAATGGCTCTGACGGCTGTGGGGAAGAAACTGTTTCTCAGTCTATTTGTTGTAGTCCGTATATTCCTGTGCCGCTTTAATGCAGAAGGAGACAATATTTTGGGTTATCTTTTAAAGAACTTCAGTGATAGAAGTGATTTAACTTGACAAAGGCAAAGTGAAGATGAAGACATTTATTGCATAAAACGAGGTTTTGCTTTGCGTTTTGTAAGCTACGTTGTAGTGAAGGCCACGATTATTAATTTTTAGTGTGAAAATTGTAGCAATTTGTGTTTTTTCTTCAACACACAGATTATCGCTACATTTTATTGATAAGTCAAGCAGAAAGGGCTGAACTTTCACAATGTTTTTTAGCTGCAAAAGCAAACTTTCCCACAAATAATCAAGTGTAGGCTAAAGACATTTTATCTTATTAAATGTTTTTGTTTTTTCTTCATCTTTTAATGTATTTCTAACATACAGCTCTGTAAAAAACTAAGAGCCAACTTCACTGAATCCCGTTAAAACCTGCAGGTTTTTCCACCAAACATCGATTCCTGAACTCTTCCTGAGTTAAAACATTAGTTTAAATATGTTTAAATTAATATGAACTTGTTTTCTTTGCATTATTTAAGATCTGAAAGCTCTGCTGCATCTTTTACCTTATTTTGACCATTTCTTATTTTCTGCTAATAACTAAATTTTTGCTTATAATTTCAGACATGTTGTCAGCAGCTCATAGAATAAAACAACAATGTTCATTTTACTCAAACATAAACCTATAAAAAGTAAAATCAGAGAAACAGAGCATTTTAAGTGATCTCTCAACTTTTTCCAGAGCTGTATAAATATATATTTAGACAGAAAAATACTGATTTTTTTAGTACAAATTATCCAAATTTAGTTTGTTTTTTATGGTATCTCTCATATATATTTGTATATTTATTCTAGATTTCTTTTTTTTGCCTATAAAACTGATCATCTGAAGAGGTCTCTTAATTTTTTCAGAGCTGTATAAAAAAGAAAAGAAAATCCGCAGAACGTGCCATTTTTCTATCCAATTAACTGATTAATCGTCAGAAAAATTGATCGATTATTAGTGGTTAGTTGCAGGGTTGGTGTGAAAAAGAGCCTTTTGGCATTAATAACACCTTAAACTAGTGAATTATGACGCTGTTGGATTGGAGGAGTTCCTGCACTAACCTCTACAGCTAACATGTAGCATCAATATTTGGAGCATAATCAATATTAATGCACATAAAGACGAGCCTCTCCATTTGTGCTCGTGTTTTTTCCCTCTCCCTTTGTTGATGCCTCGTCTGGTAGCCATATTCTCTCCCTCCTCTCGTCTCCTTTTCTCTCCAGCTCATCAATAATACAGCGCTGGCAACTCCTGCTTTCCTCTGCTGCCTCTGATCCTGGCGTGCTTTGGCCTGGTCTCGCCTCCCTCTGGTTCCCTGGGCATGGCGGCGCGTGCAGCCCGGCCTTCTTGTGGGCGCAGAAATATATCCTCTGTTTCATCTGAGGGCTACAAAGACTCTCCGAAGCTCAGCAGCCAGATTTAGGCCTGAAAAACGAGAGCTTCTGCTACCCAAAAATTCCTCTCTACCAAAAAAATGTCCTCACTTGTCCACTTCTGCGTGTTGTGGGAGGATTAAAACAGTTAAATAAAGATATTTTGACCATTTAGGCTCTGTTTTCTCAGAGGTTTTGCTAACACAAACCTTCGCAGCGGGGTTTTGCACTGACCTGCGCAGGATGCCGCCCAGTAGGGAGGCGTTGAGGCACTCTGGCGGTGAAAGTCGTCTTTTCACCTCGGCGATGGTGACTTTGTACTTGGAGGTGGAGCTGAGCAGCGAGAGGCGACCCGGTACGGAGCAGAACAGGTCTGTGGGATTCACCACGCACGTCCCCCCTGCAAACACGCCGAGGTCAGAGGGGCAAAAACGGCAACGGTTGTGCATTTAGAGAGACTGAAAGAACCAGCTGATGTTCCAGCAGGACATAAGAAAAAATAAAAAAGTTATAAAAAATTAAAATTAGTGCAGGATTACCAGGGAGTGTCAGAGCCATCATAAGAACTTAAAAATATATAAACTTGTGAGAATGTCATAAGTTCTGACTTTATTCTCGTATTATTACAACTTTATTCTCTTAATATTTTAACAATATTCTTGTAATATTATGATTTTATTTTCATTATTTCAACTTTATTCTTGTAATATATTCCTTTATTTCCCATAATATGACTTTATTCTTGCAATATTTTGACTTTATTCTTTTACTGTTTTGACTTTTGTCTTATATGATTTTAATCTTGTATTATTTAGATTTTATTCTCATACTACTTAGTTTTTTGTAGTCTGGCCCAAATACTAACAGATTAAAGTCTTTGGCATTTCAACGTTTATCTAGTGAAGACTCAAACATGTTAACTTAACTGATAGTTTTTAATTGCTGAGATGTTTGAATTTTGTCCATAACGCTGAAATATGTAATTCAAAAGCAGAATTAAGGCCAATAGATCTGTTAAACTCATGTGCAACTTATTTTTTTTATGAATATATGATTAATACTTTGTTTTATCATCTTAAGACATATTTATGCATTACTTTGCTAGTTCCCGTTACTCACTTCCAGCTCCACCCACTAACCAGCCCTAAATAATTACAGCAGCAGAAAATATTTTCATGTTGTTTGGTGAATATTATTGCTCCGCCATCTGGAGAAACTTATGAAAATATTGTGGAGAAACCCCTGCAGCTTTAACATAACTTCATAAACACAGCCAGCTTTATTTTACCAGGGACAGAATAAAATGTACCTAACATATCTGGTGTATTTAAAAGGATCTGCAGAGCTACGGGAGCCCACAAGGACATTTTTATTATTAAAAGAAATCTGGATGTTCCTTCTGCTCCGTTTACATTCAGAAAACTCATTTCTGGTCATAAGCTGCCATGTTATTCCTATAAAATAAAGAAAAATACTTAGCAAGAGGCTTGTTGAAGTGTAAATATGTATTTGTTTAAAAGAACCGTGTAAATTTGTTCTCTTATTGAGATGATTCACATGTTCATCTGTGTGAAATCTTGTTTAATCCTGTGCAGCACAAGGCAGAGCAAAGAGAAGAAGTGCAGATGTGACCGGATCAATGAGAAAATGGTTGATCTCGTTTCTAGCTCAGGTTTCATTTATAATGATTTATAAAGAGTCAGATGGGTGGAAAGTTGACGCGTGAGAAGAAAACTTTATGCTTTTCAACATTAACCCTAAAGCCAGAACATGCAGTCAGGTCTGCATGTTTCAAATCGACTCTTTCCAGCCTGAATCCATTGTTTCCCAAAAACTTCAATCGGAAAATAAATAAAATAAAATTTTCTAAAGCAGTGAAGCAACTCTCAAAACTTTTATCTATCAGATCATTTCTGACCAATCACTCTAAACTATTTCTGGGAAATCCTCTCAGAAAATGAAGGCACACCTCAAACAGACATTTGAAATAGAACATCATTTACATGTATTTATGTTCCAGGTTCAGTTCAGCATTAAAGTTGATCTCCGAACTTTTCTTCCAGGAGGGGAAAAACAAAACCGAAGCCTTCATGATGCAGAAAGCTGCTCCGCATTATTACACCTGCATCAGCGCTACCGCTCCTTGCTGAAATATATTTATGTACAGATGTAAAATATGTATTGACTGTTTTCATTATTAAGCTTTCACTGGAGCGAACAGCCTAAGTGGCTGAAATGCAAGGTTTGTGTCTGATCCACTGTGGGCTATTTTCTATTATTTATCCGCCTCGTTATCAGATCTAACAGCAGGGTGTGTCGCTTTGTTATTAGCCATGTTGGAAATAATGAAGTGAAATAAAAAGACGCCTTTTAGGCTGAGTAGGACGGCGCTGCAGGCTAAGACTGGACCATCCTTCCTGGGGTAATTTGACCACCAACAAGGTTTTTATTTTATGACAACTCATTGTGGAAGCATCAATAAATCTATTTTTGCTTGAGAAACCAGATAAGGATTCGTTTTTGGATGCTTTTTTTGTCTTTTAGGTAAATGTAATTCAGCTTTTAAGGAAAATATTTATCCTAATATGAAATATTAGGATACAACACGCTGAAGCAGATCCACAAGCTTTACAAAATCAGTTTTTTTGTTTATTAAAGGGCCATTGTTATGCGTTTTCCAGACATTTTATAGCAAAATCAAGTAACCATGTCAACTTCAGTTGTTAATTTTTTATCAAATATGAGTTAAACAAAATGTTATTTGGTAATTTAGCACTTTGAAATTGGGCCTCATTGGTTACTGTCCCAACTCACCCACCTTACTACAGTTAGACAAACTTTAGAAATGATTCTTCAGAAACAAAATAAACATTTCTCTACAATCACATATTACTAAAATATATTCAACATTGTACTGCATGTTTTAAGAATAATCCCTTGTTAGCTTTTAAGTTATTCTTAGATTAGTTGTTTAGTTAAAAAATAATTAAAATTTAAATCAGGGTGTATGGAAACTTTTTTCTTTGTGTTTATGTTTTTATGACCATTATTATTATTATTATGTGAGGAATGAAAGTTTGCTTTGATGCCAAGGAGCTTATTTTAAAAGTAAACGTAATTCAGACATTTGATGATTTAATTCTGCAACAGGAGCAAAACGTCTCGCTCTCCTGGTTTTGTAAATCTCATTTCACTGCAAGACAATCAGATCCAACATGTCGGCTTAGAGAGGAAGGCGACATAAAACAGGACAAAACTTGAAAAATAAAAGACTGGAATCATGTCGACTTGAACATTTGGGTTGTTTTTATATTTTAAGAATATTTATACTTTTGAACTGTACGATGTTAATTCAGCAAAAAAAACAATTTGTTTTGATATTGTCACTACGTTTTTGTAGTTAAAATAAAACAAAATGTAATTGATTTGTAAGCCTGATGGTGATTAATGTGTGTTTTTTATATTTGAAAGACGTTTTTTGTAATATTCTCTATTTAGACTTTTGTCTTGATTAAAAGTTTTTTCCCTTGCTTCTTAAAAACATTTGCGTTGCCTCTAGAAGTAAAGTGTTGATGTTTTAGTTATTTCCTAAATCCAGCCAGATCTTGGATGATTTCATCAATTATACAATTAAACATTTCTTTTTCTACCCTTCAGATTATCCACATCACCTGAAACTTCCTGCCTCAAACAATAACCTCTCATTTTCTAGAAGATGAAAATTTTAGGAAGAAAATGTAAAATTATATATGTAAGAAAATGTAAAATTATATATGTAAGAAAATGTAAAATTATATATGTAAGAAAATGTAAAATTATATATGTAAAACTGAAATGATTTTCTGTTTTGATCCCAAGTTTAGATCGTCATTAAAAAAGTTAGAACCTTAAAGAAAGTTATTTCTCTTTTCTCTGGATTAAAGCAATCAGCAATAAAGCTGATTATCACTGAAGTAATCAAATGTTTTGGCTAAAGATAGAAAACAGGATCATTTAAGAATTGAAACAACTTTCCTCTTTGAGCTGCAGGATTAGCATTAAGCTACAATTTATTGTAGTAGAAAATTTGAATAAATGTATATGAGCTTTTATGTTTGTTGACTTTTATATGAAGGTTATGTTTTTTTTTTTATAGCTTAGCTATAGAAATATGCATGCTAGTGAATCTGAGCCGACACTGCTGAGCAGCCAGACCCGCCACTCTGACTGGGTTACCAAGACAAAATGAACGAAAAAGTCTTAAAAGTAACATCCTCAAAATATTAGATACTGAATTTTAATACTTTTGAAGCTTTAATTGGCATCATATGTTATTATTATTATTATTATTATTATTATTATAAATGCTGCACTGATGCTGTTAGTGGGTTGAAATTATTCTGAGATCTGTTGGTGTCCAAATGAAATAAAGGGAAATTTGAATTAAGATGATTAATCGTGTTTTTATTTGTATCTTATATGCATTTTGATGACCTGACTTGGGAGAACAGATAGAAATTAGCCGGGGGCCAAATCTTTTTAAACCGTTCTTGTGGATGACAAATAAATGAACATAAACTAAACTAAACAAGCTGTACTCTGTTTTTATTTTTATGTTTTTCTTCCTCCTCCACTGACAATCTTTTATTCACAGTCAGCAGAAATGTTGTGGCTTTTCCTCATTTTCTGGCTCTAGAGACGGTTAGTCATAGAAATAAAGAAGAAATGTCATCCAGCTGCTTTGCACCTTTCATTGCAGCCATAACTGGAACACCTCGCTGGTGTGGAAACAGAGGCCAGCTGGACTTGGACTTGGACTTGGACTGACTTTATTGCCAGTTTGCATGCACAGGGTGTATTTGCATATACAGAACGGACTCCAGCCGCACCGTTCGCGCCGGCCTCCAGTTCCGCAGCCTGTCAGACTGGGACGACTGGAGGCTCGAATCGATGCTGTTCGTGAAGCTCGCGCGTGCGTGCGCGTGCGCGTGCGCGGCTCCGTGTCCGGGCACGATGTGACACGGAGCCGCGCGCTCTCAGCTCTCACCTGTCCGTCAGGCTCACGCGCTCTGACAGGAGGGGGCGCGCGCGCGTCTCTGAAAGCCGCGCGGTTCACATCATATTAATTCCCCTAAAAATGTTTTGATTCAAAGTAGTTTGTATTTTATGTTGCCAAGGGCGATCGAAAAGAGCTATTGCCGGTAGTGCAGTGAGTGCAGCGCGCGGGCCCAGAGGCGATAACGGTATTTAAGCAGCGGAGAGTAGCCTGGGGCTGCGGCGCGAGCGGCGGGCGGGATCACACGCGGAATCAAGCGCCTTTTACCAGTTTCCACGAAAATTAAAGAAAAAGAGACAAGGGCCAAATGCCATTCTCCTCATATTTTAACAACAATGTTTATAGCTGCAAAAAGAAAAGAAAAAAGAAGAAGAAGAATCAGTTGTGCATGCGCGCGCGGGGTGACGTGTCGGGGGCGCGCGTCAGGCGGATCAGCTGAAGAAGTGGGAAAAGGGAAAGCAGCGTGATTAAAAACACAGACGACTCCTCCTAAGTAGGATCCGCATTTCTTGAGTGATTTTCTTTTGAAAAAGGTTATGTGAATATTCATGCCGCCAAAGCCGCAGTCAGAAAGAACAACATTAATATGATCTCGGCTGAATCCGGGGGCCCCGCTCGGCATTAGCATATCAAAGCGTGCGCCCGAGGCGAGAGAAGCTATCGATACCGGAGCGGGAGGTAAAGCAAAGATTATTGGTTGTGATGGTTGCAGCGGCTGAGCTCAGGGCCAAATACGGCGCACCATTAACCGAAAGTGATGGCGGAGGGATTCCCGCGTCAATCCGAGAGAAAAGCCCCAACACCAGGCAGGGCAGGGCTGATGAAAAATTAAACCCCAAAGACACCAGCCTTCCTTTCTGCCTCTGTGTGGAAAATTACACGCAGTCACCATGCAGGAAAAGAAACGCAAGCGAGCTTTGATGGAGCAAAAAGAAGATCCGCAGCGTGTTTTAAGCCCCACGCGTGAGGAAACGGAGCGGCCTGCTACGTGTTTATTCAGGCTCAACAACACAACACGCGCACAGGTAGATTCAAACACCTTCATCCTCTAAACCCACAGGCTCAATCTGCGCTCTGCAGTCCAGTCTGATCAATAAAAATATCTAAAGTAAGCAAATGTAACTGTATTCATTTTAAATACATTTCATTGATAAATTCTAGCTTGTTGCAATTCTGAGCTGCTAATGTGACTGATAATTAAAGACAAAAGACTTGAACAGATTTGAAATTGTATTTTTATTATTTATTATAATAACTGACTGACTTTTTTATGGCTCACTGCCCAGGGTGCCATTTTGTAAGGGGCGACACAAGCAAGTTTTTTTATTGCTTAGTTGTTTATGTTAACTCAATAAGGCATCTCCGGCTCCCCTGAGCATTTGTGTTTGAACAGCGTAAACACTAATAAAAATTTGACCAAAATCTACATATCGCTAATAACAGCAAAGCTGGGTTGCTCTATGCTAAATTAAAGGCCCAATACGCTAATTTGTAAAAAATCTAACCAATGTTTAATTACGTTTTGTTTCTAAATTCAACAAAATGGAACTAAATATTCCATCTGTAATGCAACTTTTATTTATTTTATTGAATACAAATGAAAAAGTCTCCTGACTTTTAAGGCACTAGCATCTAGCTACAATGCTTCTTTCTTATGACAAAAACATCGGCTGAAAATATATTGTATTACATCATATGTTGTTCATTTATTTATATTTTATATCAAGTAAAAGATTTGAGTGCTTGGAAATGGAAGTAAAACTCTTTGTGCTCATAGCTAACACTGCTAATAATGCTAATTCGGATTAGCATAAAGGTAAACTAAACTGGTAGCCTAGCATTGCCGTTTGATGTGTCATTTAGCATAATTATTATTATTATTATTATTATGCATTAGTTTGTGACTTTGTTGACATTTTAATTGTCTGGGAGAGTTTAGTGAGCCTGCACACACACACACACACACACACACACACACACACACACACACACACACACACAAAACGTAGGTGTTGAGTGACAGTTCGTTTCACAGTGGAAGTGGGGAGCAGTGTGTGTGTGTGTGTGTGTGTGTGTGTGTGTGTGTGTGTGTGTGTGTGTGTGTGTGTGTGTGTGGAGTTAAACAGGCCGTTCCTGCTGTAACATGTTGACAGCAGACAAGAGAAGAACGTTCCGCCTGTTTGTCTGTCTGCTCGCTGTCTTGTCTTGTGTGGAGCCGTGACTGTTTTCCACGGCCTCCGGTGCAACAACACAGAGAGGAAATAAACGGGGGGCCCTTACCTCTCCGGATGACGCCCCCTTGGCCGTTCAGGACGAGCCCACACTGCGCCTCCACGGAGCCCTGCAGAGACAAGCGCTCATTAGTGTGGCAGACTGTGAAAACACGCCGCTGCTGCAAAGCCTGTAATATGTTGCTTGTTTTTACGCGCAGGTGCGCAAAACCTTCAGCTGTGAACTGAGAATCCGCCACGAGAGGAAAATATTTCATGTGAATGTTTGTTTTCATGGATGAGTTTCCCAACTTCACAAGTGAAAATCAAAGAGAAAATGAATTAAGAGACTCTAGAAGTGAATTTTTTACACATTTGACTCCCAATCCCTCTACAACATTATTTACAAATAATTGCTTTTCATTTGTTTGGATCAAAAATATCCAAAATGTGACTTTTCTGCTCATCATGTCCAGGTTTAGCCTAACCAAAGACACATCAGTTTAAATGACATTACATGACTTTTTTTTTTTACAATACCAACTACCAAAGGTAATTCCTACAAATTTTGTTTTTGTCCAAAATATATTTTATAAATATCAACAAAGAGGAATATTTTATCCAGTTATTTCACTCAAACGCCGGCCATTCTCTCCCTCCCAGACAGAATAGAAAGAAACTGAGTTCAAATGTAACATTAATCCACATTGTGTCACTGCATGATCCCACATTTCAGTCAAAAATCAAGAGGTGGAAATATTTTAAAAGGAAGGATTTTGCTGAAACTATAAAATCAGGTGAAAAACATAAAAACAAACAAATAGTGTCGTCACCTTCCTAAAATATTGTCATTCTTGGTTTTGAAAAAAGTCACTTTTGAGGAATAAATAAATAAAATAAAAAAAGACTTAGATCATTATTTTATTAAGGTGAAAATATTGTTTTTAAGATTTAAAAAAAACACAAAGTAGTATTAATATTTTAGTTTAAAGAAAAATCAGAGCCAGATTCTGTCAAAACAAAATGTCTAATGAAACTCAAGACATTCTGTTATGGTCTTTAATTTTAATATTTTTAGCCCCCCGCCCCCCTAACCCCTGTCCAAAACTTTCTAGAGGCGCCCCTGTTTTCTTCCTAAATATAAAGATTAAAAGCTCTAAATATTCATTCCTGAACTCTTCCCAACTTAAAACATGAACTTGTTCTCTTTGCATTTTTTAAGGTCTGAAATCTCTGCATCTTTTTTAGTTATTTTGATCATTTCTCATTTTCTGCAAATAAATACAAACTTTTTGCTTGTAATTTTGGAGACAGTAGTTCATAAAATAAAAGAACAAAGTTCATATAACTCAAACATAAAAACCTATAAAGAGTAAAATCTGAGAAACTGGGCATTATAAGACAATTTTAAGTGGTTTGTTTAAAACCACTTTAAACATATATATGGTTTGTATATATAAACTATATATATATAGTTTATATATATATGAACTATATATATATATATATATATATATATATATATATATATATATATATATATATATATATATATATATATATATATATATATATATATATATATATAGTTTTGGGCTACAGCAAATAGAGGGAGGCCATTTTGTTAGAAAGTCTTCACCACCGCCTAGGAGGCTTGGAGCAAATCGGAGGTCACTGCATCATAAACGGTTCTGCTCACGGTTCGACCAGAAACGAGCCGAATTTCAAAATCCCGCTCAAGTGTCCAGAGTTGGCAGCAACATCCTGGTACCTGTTGAAATCTGGGGGGAACCGCAGATGTGGGCCTGCATGTGTGGAGATCTGCTGGCAGCAACACATTTGATCCGGATCAGACTCGCGTGTTATCAACAATGTCATCAAAAAGACCAACACGCGAGTTTTATTCAGAAAACACTTAATCCGTCGTGCGAGCCTCAAGGCCCGGCCCACGGAACCCCTCAGATTAAAATAAACTGGGAGGAGATGGAGAAAAAAGAATAAAAAGAAAAGAGAGATAGAAGGTTTTTGGAGCGCCTTCTTAACCAGCTCCTGCTCTGTTTCTTTTCTTCTTATTCCGGAGCTAAAGTGATTATAAAATCAATATACAAAACGCAGAGGTCTTGCATGAATTAGCTCGCTGACGGGGGAAAGGTGTGGCAGCTGCTTTGTTCGCCATGAAAATCTCTTTAACGCGCTGAAAGATGCGGCGGCGCTGCGCGACTCCAGGAAGGGTTAGGGTTCGGCATCTGTCGGGTTCATGTCCGCCTCGTGCAGCAGCTCCGGGTCACAAGCCGCTGCTTTCTGTTCGGCGTATGAAAGGTCAAAGTTCGCCCTTTAAAACCCCACAAGCCTCCAGGAAAACGGCATGTAAAAAAACAACAACCGAAAAAAGAGCCGGAGAATATCAGAAAAATTCAAAATTGAATGAAAAAAATATGAAATCTATAAATATAAAAAAAATTGCATCGATATTTTCATTAGGTCAAAATATAAATTAAATCATATGCACTAATTTAAAAGGTAAAATACACGACACTTAAAAAAGTAAAAGACAAAATGTTCCATAATATTTACAATCCGTGCGTAATTACCAAATATTGAACCTTCTAATTACATTAGCAAATTATAATAAAACATCCTAATTTCTATTTAAATAATATAATTTGTCATTCTTTCAAAAATACATATTTAAAACCATATTTGCTGCTCTGGGTTTACAAATTTGGAAAAAGTAAAATAAAAAAGTGAGACTTTAACCAGTTGAACAAATTCTGCTTTGGAGGAGAAAAAAAATCAAATAAAATTTACGCGACTGAAATGACGCGTCGGTGTGTTTAACCAGAGCCGCGTCTGTAGAACCGGCTCAGATGTCGCTGCATAAGTAGCGACGTTGATTGACGTTAAGTCCGTAATTGGATAAACTACGGTGCTTTATGCTGCTCGAGTCGCTATTGTGTCCCGAAGCCCGATCCGTTAATCCGCCCTTTACCGGAGAATGGAGCAACCAGCGGCTTTTCTTTGCCCCAGCAGACACACACACACACACACACACACACACACACACACACACACACACACACACCTTTTTCAACTTGGCCATTTCTTTACATCGAAAGGAATTATGTAAAATATGTGTCACGTGTGTTTGTGGAAGAAATAAAGGGATTTTTCACAATAGGGCTGAATAGACTGCGAGTCAATTAACCTTTAGAAACGGTTCTGCCTTTCAGAGGCGTCGCGCCGCGTGGACTTGACATTTACTCAGCCCGCTTTTTGCTTCGGAAACCAAATGATCTGAAGATCAGATCCAGTAAGAGTAAAGTTACAGTTCCTGCGTGGAAAGCGTCGCGTCTCACAGACAGACAATCTGTTATTCAGATTGCAGCGGAATAAGAAGAGGGGGAGGTTTTGGATTAGCGGGCCAGTGTTAGGGGCAGGGAAACATCCGTGTTTACTATTTCTTGTTATTAAAGCAATCACCATGGAGCTTTTTCGTTTTGTTTGTTTTTATGTGTTGGGTCTGGACTCGGAGGCCGCCGGTACCTGCAGGTCGTCCGCCGCCGGAGGAGGGAGGCCCAGGCCGGCGGCGGGCAGCAGCCTCTGGTCCGGGTGGTGCATGCCGACGCCGTAGGCTTGAGAGCCGTGTGACGTCATCAGCGACAAGTCATGGCGCCGGTAAGCGTCGAGGCAGCCGAGCTCGCGCCGCTGCTGCTCGTCCAGGCACGAGGACTTGAGGGCCGAGCGCGCGCTGTGGAGGTTGATGAAGTCGGCGGGCTCCCCGTGGTGGATCTGCTGGTAGTACTGGCCGGAGTGCAGCGAGTTCAGCCCGTAGGCCTCCGGGGCCACGGCCGGGTGGGAGTGCTGGAACTCGTAGTGGAAGGACTGGTGGTGCAGGGGCGTGTACTGGTGGTTGGCCGAGAAGTAGGGCGAGGCGAACTCCGTCCCCGCCGGCGCTGGGTAGGTGAGCGGCGACGAGGAGGAGTAGGCGACCGAGGAGTTGGCCACCGACTCCAGGCAACCGAGCTGCATGAGCCGGTAGCTGTTTGAACCGTCGTGACGTATCTGGAAGATAATAAAGAGACAGGGAAAGATATGAGCAGTGTCATTT